>NC_143036.1:33159375-33471250 GCF_057628025.1 Oncorhynchus mykiss
ACAGAAAATAATCACCCACAAATCAAGGGTGAAAACCGGCTGCCTAAGTATGGTTCTCAATCAGGGACAACGGTTGACAGCTGCCTCTGCTTGAGAAACATACCAGGCCAAACACAGAAATACCAAAAACAAACATAGACAATCCACCCAACTCACGCCCTGACCATACTAAAACAAAGTCACAACAAAAGAACTAAGGTCAGAACGTGACACATGTACAGGTATATATTACCTATATTACCTCTCTAGGGTATGTGGGATGCTAGCGTCCCACCTGGCCAACATCCAGTGAGATTGCAGAGCGCCAAATTCAAATACAGAAATACTCATTATAGAAATTCAGAAAACAAAACATATTTTACTTTTTTTTTTAACTTCTTGTGAATCCAACCACGGTGTCAGATTTACAAAATGCTTTACGGCAAAAGCATATCTTACGATTATTTGAGAACATAGCCCAGCAGACAAATCATTACAAACAGTAACCAGCCAAGTAGAAGAGTTACACAAGTCAGAAATAGAGATAAAATTAATCCCTTACCTTTGATGATCTTCATATGGTTGCACTCAGAAGATATTATTTTACTCAATAAATGTTCCTTTTGTTCGATAAAGTCTCTTTTTATCCAAAAACCTCAGTTTTGTTTGCCCGTTTTCTTCAGTAATCCACAGGCTCAATCACAGTCTAAACAAGCAGACAAAAAATCTAAATTGCATCCGTAAAGTTAATAGAAACATGTCAAACGATGTTTATATTCAATCCTCGGGTTGTTTTTAGCCTAAATTATCTATAATATTTCAACCAGACAATAACATTGTCAATATAAAAGGTAAACAACAACACTCTCTCTGTCGCGCGCATGAAAAAGCTCTGTGACACGGCAGGGTCCACTCATTCAGACTGCTCTTACTCCCTCATTTTTCAGAATACAAGCCTGAAACAATTTCTAAACACTGTTGACATCTAGTGGAAGGCAGAGGAACTGCAATTTGAGTCCTAAATCCTGTTTTTTTCTCAGGTTTTCGCCTGCCAAATCAGTTCTGTTATACTCACTGACACTATTTTAACAGTTGTGGAAACTTTAGAGTGTTTTCTATCCAAATCAACCAGTTATATGCATATCATATCTTCTGGGCCCGAGTAGCAGGCCGTTTAATTTGGGCATGCTTTTCATCCAAATTCTGAATGCTGCCCCCTACCCTAGAGAAGTTAACACTGGTGCCCATGCACAATGACTCTGTACCGGTGCCCCTGTACATAGCCCCGCTATTGTTATTTTGCTGCTGCTCTTTAATTTTTTGCTATTTTTTATCTCGCTTTTTTTAGGTATTTTCTTAAAACTGCGTTGGCTTGTAAGTAAGCATTTCACTGTAAGGATTGACAATTTACATTTGATTTGATTTGATTTATAGTCAAATAACCTGAGGACAGAAGAAACAACATTCACAACAATATATTATTAAATTACCACTTTCCTGGGGCCAGATGTTTACATAACTCCGGCTGGTATTGAATATTGTCTCAGGAAGAAAGGTAGTAATTCAGTTCTCTGGAAAACAAGCAGGCCAGGAAACAGGAGAAAGAGAGGAGAGGGAGAAAGGAAAGGAAAATAGATGAAAGCAGAGGAGAGAATTGGAAGGGAGATGAGTAGAGGAGCTTGTAACAACAACCTCACAGAGACGGACATGTTAATTTCACTCTTCTAGATAATGATCAGACAGGAACGCATACAGGCCCACCTGCACAAGCCACTGCCGCTGCCATGAATGACGGACTGGCAAAATCAAGAAGCACCAACCCCAAAAATGCCAGAGGGTTTTGTGAGATTGGCAGCTCAATACAAACGTTATCGGTGTGTGCTGCGTACATACCCCAAACTGAACACTGAACCATATCCTAATCTAACACACTGCCATTGATCAGACTTCATAACAAATGCTCCCAATGCTCCAGATGTCTCATTTTTTTTGCAATTTTCCTCCACTCATTTTCTCTTTGCAGGAAAGTAGCATTTAGTCGTTGGGGGTATTGGAATAATACACTCCGTGTCAAGTCCAATTTGTCAGATCTGGCTTCTGTCAGCTTGGACAGTTTTCTAACAGCAACTCTGGGTTCATCTATGGTTTGTTTGAAACCTGCAACAAAAATGTGTCATTTTGGAGAGGTGGCGGGCATGGGACGAAGAGGAGATGGAGGAATGGAGAGATGAAGGGAGATATAGAGGAGGGTCAGGGGACAGTTAGATATCAGTTTTACTTACCCTTCTCTGACATAACCCATAGACTCTGATAAATGCAGTTAACCCCCCACACATCTCTCTTTCTCCCACTCCCTTCCCCTTCTCCAATCCTCTACTCCTTCTTTCTATGCACTTACAGTATAAAGATAAAGGTGTCTGTCGGTAGCATTAATAATAAAAGTGCAGAACTAGTACCTATCAGGACTAGGACTGTTTGTTGTGTTTGTTATGCAGTCATTTATCTGAATGCATAGAGGGAAAGGTTTCAGTGGATTAATGCCTGATGAAAAGGTGTTCTCCTCTTCCACAGCCATTACTACTTATACAGTAAGGCTGCGTCCTAAATGGCACCCTAGTATAGGGATTAGGCAGACATTTGGGTATGTAGCCTCAGTCCTTTAACGAGCAGCTAGGTACAGTATGAGTCCATCCATGACACATCCATCCTTCCAGGCCTTTAAAATGTTTGGTGTTATACTGGATACACAGAGAGCACACAACACAGTTAAATGGAATGCCCAAATGGCAAAAAATAAAAGCTCCACTGTAGCTTGGAGGGATAAAGTATGAATAACCCATCACGCTGCACAGATCTCTCGCTCTCTGTCTGGTGCAAGTTAGTTTGCCTTGCCTCCAGTTTCAGCTGATCAAGGGAGTGCCTCTATTTTGTACAGCATGTTATTAGAGGATGATTCAGTGGCCTCTGCTCTGCTGTGAGTTTACCATGGGCAGGATTAGTGAAGGGAGCCAGCCGGCGATTAACTTTGCTGCAGTTTGAAACCCTCTTATGGGAGACAGAGCACCGAGGCTTAAGACAAATTACACCGACGCCTCTGCATAACACTGGGACAGGAGTGTGCGTGTCTGAGTGAAAGAGAGAGAGAGAGAGAGAGAGAGAGGTAGAGAGTGTGTGTGTATATGTGTGTGTGCGCATGTGTGTGCATGCCTGTGTGCGTGAAAGGTGGTGGCGGTAGTGATGGAGGGGTGTGATGAAGGAGCAGGGAACTACAGTAAAGGGTATTGGGAGGATGTTAGAGACAGATATGTTTTTTTTAACATATATATATAATGACACATGCTCTATATGCTCTGTAGAAGGGATTTAGGCCTGTAGCAAGAATCATTAATATTTGTGATTTAGAATAGAGAGGATTCAGGGGAAATGTGAAGTTACAGAGTTTTAATGTCTGAAAGGTTTTTCTCACTTATACTAATTAACAACTTCTCGTTTAAACTGATTGACAATTTGCATAATGCTTCCATTACCTGATTAATTATATTGGGTGCACTGTATTTTAGTGGTTGGTTACAACTTCCATGTTTTCCTTGTTCTTTCTAGTATACATCAGTATCATATACTTCAAGGGATATAGTGGCTGGACGTGTTCTTTGCAAAATGGAAAATGTCATGCACTAAATGACAGGACAAATGACATGCAGAATTTGAGAATCAGAGAATATGATGTGGTTATAATACATGCAAGTCTACAACAGTTCTCACAGAATAGAGCTGAATGTACAGACAAAACAAAACCTTTGGCTTGTAATTTGAGTGTTCCACTGTGTTGTGTATGCTTCTCAATGGCTATGAATAAAAAGCAGTAGAAAATGTTGTGAACAATGTTCCATTTCTCCCTCCTGTCGTCTCTTCCCTTCCTCTCTGAAAAAAAGGTATCATTAATTCATTGAGGTCATTTGAGGCTAGCTGAGCTTACATTAGCATCACAGAACATAGTAGTGGGATCATTGTCTGTTTGTAGGCTAAGTCTGTCTGTTGCAGGGTTTGGCTGGTGGGCTGGATGGGCTCGTTGTAATGGTTGGAATAAATGGAACGATATCAAACACATGGAAAACAAAAGCCTCCTCTGGTCGGTTGCAATGTTAGAGAGAAACACATAGACTCAAATGCCATTACATCCAAGGTTAACTTTTTGAATTCCAACAGGGACATATTAATGCTTTTAATTGGAATCTGTTTTATCGTTACACCATTACGGCTGAAATGGATGTTCTTAGTTAGAGTTTCACCTGGGAAGCTCGTCTGTATAATTGTTGTTGTGAAAATAATAGAATGGATGCCTCCCCGAGTTGCCTGTTATGCTTTAGGCACAGGTACTGATATGAGGACAACAGGGGGAATGAGATTTTAATCAACGTTTTAAACCCAATTGCCTCCAAACCAAATAAGTCAAGCAAATGAAGTACTTTAAGAGGGAAATGCAATGAAAATGGAGTCATTTGCAATAACACTGGAGAACAATTTAGCATATATGATTGCACATTTAAATGGCTGCTTTATCTTTTGAAAGGCTTACACTTCTGTCATGCTTCAGGGAAACGCCGCCTAATGTTCCTTGCAGGGGAGAGAAGTGATTTATTTTTCCGAAGTACGCTCTATCTCCATAGTTATTGCTAAAATACCTGAAGTACGAAAAGTAACTAAACACCTTTATTTTTTTGCTCTCAAAAGCGGATAATCAAAGCCACGTCGCAGACAAGTACACAGCACTTGACATTTAAAGTAATTCCCCTTTGAGATAACATCTGCAGTATTTACCATTATTGCCCATCTCCGCGAATGTCTGAAAAAAAGGTGCATTGTGTGCAGTGCTTGAAAACAGCAACCATTTCGTTGAATCCCAGCCAACTTGGCAACTTGACTTGACGACAGCAAAATGTTTTATTTTCTTATTTTATTACCAAGTATACAACAAATATCTACATTCAAATACCACATACTGTAGCATAACTGACACCACACGTTTCAAGTCGAGTCCGCCCAATCAAAAATGATCAAAATGTCCTCCTATTATTTCACATCATCTTTGACAAAGAAGTCCCTTTGTTTATTTGGCGTCGTTTTGCTGAAGTACATTTTCTTCTTCTTTACATATGGCACTTGAAGAAGCAGATTATCAAAGTTATCAAAGTCTATGGGACGGGATGCGAGGGTTGAGATCAAGCAACAATGTATGGCAGAGTTGGACTCCACCCCTAAGCTGATACCCTGATGAAATGCTTTTTACCATATCGTACAACCCCTGGTTTTACTCATCCAGCTATGTTTATAATGATGAGTAAAACATTTACGGTAACTGGCCATCCTTCATTTCAAATACAGATACTGTAATGTCCCTCAGTCTTGCTGTGGTATCATGGACAGTTTATTTCAAAACAAGAGTTTAAAGATTGTGTTTGCGTCCCAAAATGCACCCTATTTCCTATATAGTGCACTACTTTGCATTGTGTGCAATTTGGGGGACACACATTTCCTGATGAATGCATGATCATGCTTTATGCTCCTAACCAGCAGCAAAACAACAAAGGGTTCAAACTAACAAAATATGAATCGATACATTTAACAAATAATCTTAAAATCCAAATAGGATTACAGAGTTTCCATCTCCCTTACTATGTCTGAAACAAGACACTGAGAAATGCCGGGAGAAACATTGTCTTCGAAACACAGAATTGCAATTAGACGCCATTGAAACATTTATGTTACATCATAACTCTTGAACATATTTGAACATATTTTATGCCGAACCCACAACCTTGGGATAACATCAAACCAGTGTTTGTTTGATTCCCAAAAATAAGTTATAAGAAATATAAATACAGCACATGAAAAAATAAATAAATTAATAAGAGACAGCCACATATTGAAGTTACCCTTAATGGAAAAAAAATTGCAGTTCTCAAATCAAAATGGTCATCAAAAATGTATCTTACTCTTCCTTTTTTTCCCTTGTGTCAGTGGCTTGGAATACAAAAAGCAAAGTCTTAACCGAAAATATTGTCAAAACAAACCAACAAAAAAGAAGTCAGCATTTCAGAGTTTGTTTGTGTCCTGCGTAAGTGTGTGCAGGAAGGTAAGGCTAAGTATGTTGAGTCCCTTGTTTTCCCCTCATTCCCCTCTCTTGTGTTCATCTGAGGGGAATGGGACCCTTTGGACCAGAGAGCTGCTGGCGCCTGTGGCTAGGGCCTGGGTCGGCCAATAGAGTTAACTAACGTGTTGACTTTGAAGCCCTTTGCTTTGAGGGCCTTGTGATGCTAGCTGTCTGTCAGTCAGTCAGTCCAGGCTACTCTCAAGCCTCTCTTGGAGTTGGGGAAGGGTGGTGATGGCAGCCACACAGCTAGGAGGAAACCCAGCTCAGGGTTGAGTCTACCCAGCTCTAAGGCTATAGAGAAGAGGCGATGCTGCAGTGGTGCTATTGCAAATTCTGCAGTTCTACGGCGAACACACCTTTCAAATTCATTCTCTCTATTTCTCTCTCTCTCTGTTCCTGTCTATCTACATGTCTCCGTTTCAGCCATAGTCTCTCTATGTTTCAGTCTCTTCTTCCTATAAGATGTGTGTATATAGGGGTGAGTCTCTTGTTCCTTCCTCCCCTCTACCACATGGGAGGGTTGTTTGTCTCCAGAACCCCGTACATCTCTGCCAGTTTCTTAAACCTGGGCCCCCAGTCATTGAGATAATCATACTCGTGATCAGTATTGGAGCAGCCAGACTGCAGCGAGCTCAGGGACTCAGCCACCGATCCCTCCCCCTCATAGGCGTAGGTCTGTAGGGAGTCGTAAGGTGGGGCGCAGGGGTCCAAATCCGCCTCCAGGAGCTTGGATAGCACATACCCCTGCACGTTGCTGTCTCCACCAACACAAACGCTCCCTGGCCAGCCCACACATGCAAGGGGAACGTAGCGTGAAAGGCTCTCGATTTCGGGCAGCATGTCCTGACGTTGCTTCCCCACTAGGTGGGCCTCGTGGGGGTTCCACATGGCAGCGATGTCGAAGGCCTCAGTGTCCTCCTCTCCGCCCCCCTCGTCATCGTAGCGGACGATGTTCTCGTGGACGTTGTCTTCCTCATCGTGCAGGTAGGGCTTCTTACGGTGGCTCCGGAGGGACAACATGAGCAAGATCATCACTAGTGGAGAAAAAATAGACATGGTCAGATACAACATGAACCCCAAATATGGAAGATTATTAATGGTTGCTTCAGTGAGTTTAGTGAGTTAGTGTACTATACTAAGACGTTCAATATACGCATAGATATGGTAAAAGAGGGTTTGTATAGAGTGGAATATGATGTTGTTGTATACAAAGACAATACAAATATACAGTAGCTCATTAAGTACATGTAAAGCAGATCAGCAGTGGAGAAAATCACTTCAAAGAACATGATCATGACCTACCAAGCATCACGAAGATACATGCCAGTATGGCGATGAGTGCCCCTCTGCTCAGACTAGCCGGTAGGTGGTAGGCCTCAGCATTACAGGACATAACGTTGCCCTCCACATCGCAGCTACACACACGGATAGTCAGGGTGCTGGTGCTGGTCTGGACCGGCAGCTCTCCATCTGAGATAAAGATTGGAAGGTAGTAGACTGACTGGTCCTGCTGAGACCAACCCCCACGCCGCGTCAGGATCCATGCTGTGTTGTCTACATCGAGGACAGAGAGAGAGAGGAGCCTGGTTAGATACATATATACACTGAGTGTACAAAACATTAGGAACATGCTCTTTCCATGTCATAAACTGACCAGGTGATTCCAGGTGAAGGCTACGATCCCTTATTGATGTCACCTGTTAAATTCACATCAATCAGTATAGATGAAGGAGGGGAAACAGGTTAAAAGAAGGATTTTTAAACCTTGAGACATTTGAAACATGGATGCCAGTCACACCGGTTTGAGTGTGTCAAGAACTGCAACGCTGCTGTGTTTTTCATGCTCAAAAGTTTCCCGTATGAAGAATGGTCGACCACCCAAAGGACATCCAGCCAAATTGACAGAATTTGGGAAGCATTGGAGTCAATATGGGCCAGAATCCATGTGAAATGTTTTCGACACCTTGTAGAGTCCATGCCCTGATGAATTGAGGCTGTTCTGAGGGAAAAGTTGGGTGCAGCTTAACATTAGGAAGGTGTTCCTAATGTTTGTACACTCAGTGTATGTTACATCATTACCAAGAGTGGTGTTTGTCAGACCATGAGTCATCCCATGCTACACGTGAACGTAAACGGATGCTACACGTAAACGTCTGTAGCATCCGAAAGGTTTGACCTACAAACTATTATGACAACTCTATGGTTTTGCTCCACGACCCTCTACGGCCCCCTTCAGATGTCGATGTGCCAACCTCTGTTTGGTAGCGTCTGAACCGTTTGGGCTACAAACTAATGTGGAAAACTGAGATTCTCACGAACACGCCTCTATGGAAAATGGAGATTCTCACAAACACGATGGTGTTCACCGTTTTGTTCTATGTACCCATAGAATGACTCGTCTGAAGGTAATCAGTACTGTTTTTTTTTTTAAACACATGGAATATGAAGTAAGTTTTTCACCTTTATATATCTCCTAGCTTTAGGACAGGTACTTTTGTTTTTTTAGGACAGGCACCTTTTTCTTATTATTTATTTTTTGACTGTCCCTTTTTGCCATTTATGAATTTTATTTTACCTTTATTTAACTAGGCAAGTCAGCAAAGAACAAATTATTATTTTCAATGACGGCCTAGTGGGTTAACTGCCTGTTCAGGGGCAGAACGACAAATTTGTACCTTGTCAGCTCGGGGGTTTGAACTTGCAAACTTCCGGTTACTAGTCCAACGCTCTAACCACTAGGCTACCCTGCTGCCCCATTTTGTTTCTATGGGCTGTAGTAGTAAAGGCCAAAATCAATATTATATATTTTATATACCTGCATATATTTTTTTTTAAATTGTTTTTGATACCTAAAGTGGTCCTAAAATTCAAAATCAAAATCAAACCCACACCTTAGACTCTAAAGAATTAAGCACAAAAGGGAAATTATGTCAACAGAAAATGGTAGTCCAGGTAATGATGTGGGTTTTACTGCTGTATAATAAAGCCTTTATTTACCTTGGTTGTCTCTGAGGGTGAAGTTGGGGTTGTTAGCAGCCTCTGGTGCCAGGCTGTAGTAGAAATGCTGACCTCCCAGAGGATCATCTGGGTCTATTGCTGTCACTGTCTGAATCAGCTTAGGTCACCAGACAACAAGACAACAGCCAGGAGATGGGAGAGAGAGACAGTTAGGATCGCTGACCTGAGACAAGTTGTGAGTGAAACTGTCAGATATTACATACATTCATATTATGCAGATATTTCTTTACAGTATTCCATCAATTTGAATAATTCTTCATATGATAAAATCACAGGTCTGCAAATAGTGGTTATTGGTCTGCCTCTGTTCACGTCTTGTGTGTGTATCTTTCTTGTGTATGTGTGTGTGTGTGTGTGTGTGTGTGTGTGTGTGTGTTTGTGTGTGTGTGTATGCCTCTGTACCTGTCCAGCCTTGGCGCTCTCACAGACAAATGCTTCAAAATAGTGTGTCAGCGATGGAGGGTTATCATTCACGTCCAGAATCTTCACAGCTACAGACACACTCCCGATCATACTGGGATTATCTGGAAGAAAACACACACACACATGCACACATACAAGTTAGTGTACAAGACACACACACACACACTAGCCAATGACGAAAGACAGACTAGGATGAAATACTCAGAATGGTTGATTAGAATAAGATTAGAATAAGACATTTGAATACCTTAATCAGCTGTGTAATTGGCAATGGAAATGCTAGCAGGCAGTAACTACTTTCTCAGCTTTCATCAAACAATTGATCAATCAATAGCTTGACTTTGGCACTCTCCAGTTGAGGGTGAATGGCTCTCTGTGCTGCATGTGTGTGTGTGTGTGTAGACTCCAAGTAACAACTCTCTCTCTCCCCCTCCATCTCTCCCTGGGGCCTGCAGCTACAACACAGCCCTCCCACCACACTGGAATATTTACATTCTTCTGCTGTCTTTTCTTGTCCCTGTCCCTCTCCACCCCCCTCTCCTGATAACCAATTGAGTCATATGTGCCAATTTGACCCAATTCAGGTGTGTTTTATTCAATGAAGCCATTAATTAAAACAAAGCTCCACTCGTTAGTGTGCATTCCAAACAAACAGAAACAAAACAAGGGGACTGAAGGTGACTCTCCTGGGTCCTGAATACTCCTGCTGTGTACAAGTCTGTTTTATATTATCAGACAATATAATATTATAATGTGGCCTCATTCAAAATAAACCAGATATGTGTGTATGTAACATACTGTATGTGGCTTTGTCCCAAATGGCACCATGTTCCCTATATAGTGCACTTATTTTGTACTATTGTAGACAATAGGGTGTCATTTGTGTGTGTGCGCGTGTGTGTGTACGTGCGTGTGTGTGTGACGTACTCATCTCCATTGCCAGGACGGTGATGTTATGCCAGGATAACTCTTCTCTGTCCAGCGCCAGCACCGTCATCAACGCCCCGGAAGTGATGTCAATGTAGAAATATTTCCCCAGGTCAGTGGTCATCTCTATGGAATACCTGGTGACAGAGGGACACAATGGTAACCAATGTTGAGTAACACTTATCTGGTATTTACATACATTGCCTTCACAAAGTATTCAAACCCCTTGACTTCTTCCACATTTTGTTTTGTTACAAAGTGTTATTACAGTGGACTTAATTGTCATGTTCTTTCTCCAAGATCTACACCGAATACTCTGTAATGTGGAAGTGGTAGAGAAAAATTTGAACAATTGTTTAAAATCGATGAAAAATAAAACACGGCGATATCTTGATTAGATTCAACACCGAGTCAATACGTGTTAGAATCACCTTTGGCAGCGATTATAGCTGTGAGTCTTTCTAGGTAAGTCTCTAACATGCCAACCACACCGCTCGTGTCACGTGTGTGAGTGTTTCAAAATAAATGTACACATACATGTTACTCAATCATTGCACCCACTCTGCTAGCGCGTGTCAACGAGAGTCTGCGTAACCAGGCACTAAAATAGAACTTGAATCTATTTGTGACACTTGACGCGCTGCAAGTTCCACCTCTCCAATCTCCTGACTGGTTGTTAGGAGGATATGCAGTGGCTTGCGAAAGTATTCACCCCTCTTCGCATTTTTCCTATTTTGTAGCCTTACAACCTGGAATGAATAACTTCACCATGCTCAACGGGATATTCAGTGTCTGCGATCTACCAATAGGTGCCTTTCTTTGTGAGGCATTGGAAATCATCCCTAGTCTTTGTGGTTGTATATGTGTTTGAAAAGTCCTTGCAAAAATTGTTTAGGGTTGCCATAACAAAGGGGTTGAATAATTATTGAATCAAGACATTTCAGCTTGTCATTGTTAATTCATTTGTAAAAAAAACCAAAACATTTTCAACATAATTCCTCTTTGACATTATGGGGTATTGTGTGTAGGCCAGTGACCAAAACTACTCAAGTAAATACATTTAATTTGTTATACAACAAAATGTGGAAAAAGTCAAGGGGTGTGAATATAAAGCATGCACATATCTTTATCTATTGCATGGGCTGTTGCGTTTTCTTGTTCAAGAAATACTAATGAAAATTGTTATTTTTAACATGAGTTCTTCTTTATTCTAGTTAACCGGAGATGTAAAGAATAGTGAGTGCATTGAACTGGAATCTCCCGCGCTCCAACTGACATGTGTGGGCTGCACGTGGTCACGTGGCATCAGATACATTGTGCCACATGAGCTTGGAATTTTGGATGCAGTAATTACAGAATTACTGCAGTTGAACTGCAGTTATACTGCACTCTAACTGCAATATACCAAAATAACACAGTTTTTGCTGCAGTGTAACTGCAGTTAGAATGCAGAATAGCTGCAGCTCTGTAACTACTGCATCCAAAATACCACAGTTGACCGCAGTTACTACACTTTTACTACAGTTTCACAACTGAAATATTTTTGGGGAAGGGTCGTGTGTGTTCATGCACTTTCTAACATTAAAAAATGTCTCAATTCTGGGGGCACCCTCACAAAAACGTTTGCAGTCAGAGTGCAGTATAACTGCAGTACACATTTTTCAGTGTAACTGCAGTTCGAGTGCAGTGTCACGACTCTCCTGTGAAGATCTGAAGGATCAGGTTACGGTGGCTCAGCTCTACAGCGTCCTCTCTCTCTCCCACGCTGTATTCCAAGCAGTTTTGGTGGTCCGTGGACACTTAAGGAAAAGTCTTGTTGAGTTTGTTTCATTTGGTGACCTCATGAAGGACAGGAGACACTTTGTTTGTATGCACTTCTCAATTATGAGGATTGCATCTGAATGTTGTGTAAAATACATGATTAATCATAAGAATACTTTTGGAAAGATAACAATGTGATCTTAGTCTTCTAAATAAGAATTGTTTTTCATAGTGACTTATGATCAGTCAGTTGCCACGCACCCATGAGCACAGATATTACACGGTGTCATGGAATGCCCCCTTTTCTACTAAAAGTATATAACCCATTTACGACAAAATTTACATTAGACCAGAAAACATGGAAGCTGTCGCTACTTGTTGAAATGGTTGGCAACTCTACCAAAGGACAAGACCAGAGAACGTGGAGATCATTCCCACGTTGAAATGGCTAAGATATCTACAAACTAAAAAACAATTATTCAGGCTGCAGCTGTTTAAGTACTTTTAGTCTGGTAAAAGCAACTGGTTCAAACGACCGAATGGTACTCTGACATATCTATTATAACAAGCTACGACTATGAAATACTTTGATCTCTGGTGGACAAACCAGAGACTTTCTGTCGAATATCTGTCCAGCAGACGGACCGGCGATCGCAGAAAGGGACAACAAAGGCATACACTCGTAAATATGTCATTTGAAATGTATTTTCGAATCAGCTGTTGTTCATGTTCAAAGTATTATAATTTCCATGAATGTTGTTATCGACTCGGAATTTCCCCCTCTTGAGCTGTCCCCACCCTTCACTAGTGACTTTTCTTCGTGTCATGTTAGTAACCAATGTATGACCTACTGTGTGGGTGTTCATGTAATTATGTGATTGATTAGTTAGTTAAGCCAATTTCTATATCGCTGATTCATGATTAATGTTAGGGTTCGTGCAGATATCCAAGGGTTTGCGACATTCAGGAATGAGACTGATGAGGTAATAATACATTAATAGAAAACTGTAATCAATAAGATAATAAAATATCTGAAGAGATATTTTCGGGAAATTGTAACTCTATAAACAACATTTTCCCGTGGTGCCTCAACTTCCTAGTTAATTACTATTCCATGATTCGTTTAATTATGGAATAATTACACATAGAGAATTTATTTGATTATATAACAGTCTTCACATTTAATGACAGCAAACGCTATGAACAACAGTATAACTGCAGGACACTGCAGGTATTCTGCAATTACTGCGTCCAAATACCACAGTCGAATGCAGTTACTACACTTTGACTGCAGTTTCAAAACTGAAATCTTCTTTTGTAAGGGAAATGCAATTCGAGCTAGCTCCTCAAACCGTCTCAGTTGTGATCGAATCAGCAATATATCTGCATTCTGCCAAATTGAGCTGCAGCACAGAGCTGGTGTGTGTGCGTATACATGCAATGGGCTTTACTGTGCTGTGCTACACAGGCTGGCTCATCTCCTGCCACCACGGGCCACTTTCCAAAGCGCTCCTCAGAGAACATCACACAACAATGAGTAAACAGACAGCCACTCAGAGATGAAGCCAGATGAATAGGGGGGGGGGGGGGGGGGGGCACTACTTCAGGACACAGCTTAATCCCATATTCATAGGGTCTCAAAGAAGGAAATTAAGTCGATTTAGAATCCTACTGGGAAAGACCTGAAAGAACAAACATAGGCTCTGTGTACAGTGATCGCTCTTTTTCCCTCCCTCCCTCCCTCCCTCCCTCCCTCCCTCCCTCCCTCCCTCCCTCCCTCCCTCCCTCCCTCCCTCCCTCCCTCCCTCCCTCCCCTTTCTGTCTCAGTGTGAACTAAACTCCCAAAGGCAGGCTTCCTGACCCATCATTGTGCAGCAGTACACACAGAGAACATGGAGAGAAAATGGAGAGAGTTCTCAGCTATACACAGAGAGAGTCCTTGGCAGAATCACCTGGTCTGTCAGACTGGTTTAGACCCTACACACACATACACACACACACACACACACACACACACACACACACACACACACACACACACACACACACACACACACACACACACACACACACACACAAGATGTGGAATGGCAAGCTGTCAATGTTTAAGGCAGACCCAGCACTCTATGTACTCTCCTTTACTGATTTGTGTGTGTGTGTGTGTGTGTGTGTGTGTGTGTGTGTGTGTGTGTGTGTGTGTGTGTGTGTGTGTGTGTGTGCGCCAGCATGTGCGCCAGCATGTGTGCGCCAGCATGTGTGTGCCAGCGTGTTTTTGTGTGTGTTTTGGGAACCATGATCCCGGGGGCAGGGAACATGCCCAGCATAGGCGATGGTAGGGGAAGATCCCCCTAAAGGAGCACTATTAATATCACTCTATGGTGTGTGTGTTTGCCAGTGACAGTTAGAGACAGCAAGTGTTGGGAGAAAGCGGGAGAGAGAGAGAGAAAGGCCTTCTCTCTCCTGTTGTATTGATTCCCCCATTTAAGGTCAACCTTATTCCCAATGGGTTTTGGTCAAAAGTAATGCGCTACATAGGGAAAAAGGTGCAATTTGGGACGCATATGTTGTCTGTCATATAGTAATGTTAGCCACACCATTTGGCCACGGTGAAACAATTGCAATTCAAGGTTGATGCTCTTACTGTAGTCATGCTCACAGGGCTGGTTTGATTTGCATCCTCACACACATAATTCCCAGAGCTTTCCCGATCTGCTTCAAGCGTGTCCCCCAAATGGCACCCTATTCCCTATAGCACTAAACAGGGAATAGAGTACTATTTGGGACACTTGCTGAGACTGAGGGGTTTTAATATATTCACTAAAGCCACATTATCATTTTATTTTTATTTTTTTTATTTTTTTTACCCCTTTTTCTCCCCAATTTCGTGGTATACAATTGTTTTAGTAGCTACTATCTTGTATCTCTCATCGCTACAACTCCTGTACAGGCTCGGGAGAGACGAAGTCATGCGTCCTCCGATACACAACCCAACCAAGCCGCATTGCTTCTTAACACAGCGCCATCCAACCCGGAAGCCAGCCGCACCAATGTGTCGGAGGAGACACTGTGCACCTGGCAACCTTGGTTGGCACGAACTGCGCCCGGCCCGCCACAGGAGTTGCTGGTGCGCGATGAGACAAGGATTTCCATACCGGCCAAACCCTCCCTAACCCGGACAGCGCTAGGCCAATTGTGCGTCGCCCCACGGGCCTCCCGGTTGCGGCCGGTTACGACAGAGCCTGGGCGCAAACCCAGAGTCTCTGGTGGCACAGCTGGCGCTGCAGTACAGCGCCCTTAACCACTGCGCCACCCGGGAGGCCCTAAAGCCACATTATCTAACAGACAGAGCATTACAAAGAGGGATGACATTGGCATACCAGCATTCTGAAATAGCAGTTCATTTTAATGGCGAGAAATGATTTGTACTTGGATCCCATACAAATACACTATATATACAAAAGTATATAAACACCCCTTCAAATCAGTGGATTCGGCTATTTTCAGCCACACCCGTTGCTGACAGCTGTATAAAATCGAGCACACAACCATGCAATCTCCATAGTCAAACATTGGCACTAGAATGTCCTTACTGAAGAGCTCAGTGACTTTCAAGGTAGCACCGTCATAGGATGCCATCTTTCCAACAATTCAGTTCGTCAAATTTCTACCCTGCTAGAACTGCCCCGGTCAACTGTAAGTGCTGTTATTGTGAATTGGAAAACGTCTAGGAGCAACAACGGCTCAGCCATGAAGTGGTAGGCCACACAAGCATACAGAATGGGACCACCGAGTGCCGAAGCGAATGCGGTGTAAAAATGGTCTGTCCTCGGTTGCAACCCTCACTACCGAGTTCCAAACTGCCTCTGGAAGAAACATCAATAACTTTTGTCGGGAGCTTCATGAAATGGGTTTCCATGGACCAGCAGCACACACACAAGCCTAAGCTCACTATGCACAATGCCAAGTGTCGGCTGGAGTGGTGCAAAGCTCCCCACCATTGGACTCTGGTGCAGTGGGACCATGTTTTCTGGAGTGATGAATCACGCTTCACAATCTGGTAGTCCGACTGACAAATCTAGGTTTGGCGGAAGCCAGGAGTACGGTACCTGTCGCAATGCATAGTACCAACTGTTAAGTTAGTGGAGGAGGAATAATGGTCTGAGACTAGGCCCCTTAGTTCCAGTGAAATTTAATCTTAACGCTACAGCATACAATGACATTCTATACGATTCTGCACTTCCAACTTTGTGACAACATTTTGGGGAAGGCCCTTTGCTGTTTCAGCACGACAATGCCCACATGCACAAAGCAAGGTCCGTACAGAAACTGTTTGTCGAGATCGAGCTCTGACCTCAACCCCATCGAACACCTTTGGGATGAATTGGAACACAGACTGCGAGTCAGGCCTAATCTCCCAACAGAAGTGCCCGACCTCCCGAACGCTTTTGTAGCAGAATGGAAGCAAGTCCCTGCACCAATGCACATAGTGGAAGGCCTTCCCAAAAGAGTGGAGGCTGTTATAGCAGCAGCAGGTGTCCAGGTCATGTCGTGTATCTGGCTCCAGCTGAAATTAGCACATTGAAAGATTTTCAAATCTGACAATCCAAAAATGTTTAGCCTCAAGTGATGTGAATGTTGATGAGTAGCAGTGTGAGATGAGCCCCTGACCATTAGTGTATTCCCCATATAGTGTATTATCCTCTAGATATAGGGCTGGGATATTGTACATTGCTGCAAATTGACCTCAAGAAGCCCAAACAGATATAACATTTGACCGAAAGTAATGAATAGGGTGCCATTTGGGATGCACAGTGAAACTACGCTACACTCTAACCCAACATCTGCTCTGTGAGTGAGGTAAACACATTGCATAATTTAAAATGATGGGAAAGTCTCCTAATACCACACAATCCAGTACAGTGGACTGATTAGGGTCCTTAAAAATGCCAGATCATCATCATTAACACCATCTTCATTGCCAATGAACTAAAATCGCATAGCCCATTGTCTATATCACTCTGAGCTGTCACATCAGCTCAATGTTTTATTTAAACACAGCCTTGTACACTCCAATACCATACTGACACCATCTGGCCACAAGATGACATTACATGACATTGGTTAAAACATTTTGGGTGGTATTTTGCTGTTAACCATGTCCTCACCTGATGGAGTTATTGGAAGCATCAGGGTCTCTGGCAGAGACCGTCTTGAACACTGTGCCAATCTCTGCTTCTTCAGAGACCTCTATGTAGTATGCAGCAGAGCTAAACTCTGGGGGCTCGTCTATATCCTCTACGCTGACGTGAACAATGGTAACATGGCTGAACGGGCCCTTGTCCAGAAAACGGTGGTCCAGGTGTGTGTTGGCTCCTTCTATCTTCAGAGTGTAGCTTGCTTTGCTCTCAAAGTTCAGAGGCTAGAGGGGAGAGAGGCGATGTTTACCGCATTGGTAGGTACGTTGTGTCATAGGTGTAATTCATATGAATAGTTAAATGATGCGGCCGCGGAGGTTTCTGTGCACTTCGGCACTTCCACAAAAAAAAAAGGTTCACAGGTGGGTTGAGAAAGGATCCACTAGGAGTGAACCAACAATCAAATAATGAATCTAAATTAAATTGAATTCAACGTGACTTATTGCATTTGCATTTTAGTCATTTACGGCTGTGTCGACTCCTCTGTCCTCTGTCAGAGGCATGTCATTACCTTTCATTGAAGTCTAGCCCGTGTGTGTGTTTTCATTGGTGTAACCTTTCATTGAAGTCTACCCTGTGTGTGTGTTTTCATTGGTGTAACCTTTCATTGAAGTCTACCCTGTGTCTGTGTTTTCATTGGTGTAACCTTTCATTGAAGTCTACCCCGTGTGTGTGTTTTCATTGGTGTAACCTTTCATTGAAGTCTACCCCGTGTGTGTGTTTTCATTGGTGTAACCTTTCATCGATGTCTACCCTCTGTACCTTTTTGATGGTGATGATGCCAAACAGGTTGGTGGGGTCTGTGCTGATGTCGAAGGTGTCCCTCCCGTCTCCGTCAATGATGCTGTACCTCATCTCTGCGTTGATGCCAATGTCACGATCCTTCGCCCGGATACGACCCACAACAGACCCCACGGGAGCCGACTCCAGAACGCTCATCTGATACAGCTCTGAGAAGGGGAAGGAGATAGGAGAGAGAGTGTTAAATGCATTTCTTTAGTTGATGAGGTATTATGTAATAACATGTGTTAGCTCATTGTTCCTCTAGAGGGTGCCACATTTATGTAATTACACCAGGACATTAGAAGGATAAACCACAGACCGTTGAGCAGAAATTGGTTCAGTCTGAGAGACGGTTCGCAAAATGGGTTGTATTGTCTTATGGGTCAACGAGAATTAATTTCACCAATTTAACCTAATTTCAAAAACAGGGGTGACAGCGGTTCTCAATTTGCCGTGCTCCCTCTGTCTGAACTGAAACGGTCACACATTATGGTTGTCAGACAAGCGCACCCGAAGCTCCTCACAACGTATTAAAGTCTCACTTAAGCGATGTGACTAATTTGAGAGAAGAGAGGGGGACGTGGGGGAAATAAGGGGGAGAGAGAGGAAAAGTCGAGGCCACCAGTCAGGCAGAAAGCTAGGGGATATGGCTGAGGATAGACAGATGATAGAGAGAGATGAACTGCCGATCTCTCATTGGACGGTAATGTGGAGATCAGGAATGGGGCCAATCAAAGAGACAGCATTGGGGCCGGAATGGGACTGGTGGCCGGGTGAAGAGAAAGAAAGAGAGGTGGGGGCATGGGGCGACTGGTGGCCGAGGAGGGATGGAAAGAGGGAGAGTAGTGAGAGGGTGGGGGATGGGAGTTGATGGAGGGATGATGAGGACAGAAAGAATAGTGTGAGAGTGGGGAGGGTTAATGGGCTGGTGACAGACTGGTGGCCAAAGTAGATGATGAAGAGGAAGGAGAGAGAGAGAGAGAGCATGGTCTGAAGGAGAGGGACAAGCGAGGGGATACACTGTTGATTAAGTGGTGGAGAGGGTTGGAGAGAAAGAGCAAGAGGAGAGGACAGCAGAGACGGAACAGGAAGCGAGACATCCCACTACCATTTTTTCTGACTGATATACAGTCAATGAACTAAGTAGACCAGACCCAGCTGCTGTCACATTGGTGTCTATGAGAGAGCCACCCCTTAAGTAGACCTGAAACGTAAAAAGAAAAAGGCCTGAGTGGTAAATGGCCTGAGTGGGACGTCTTCATTTATCCACCATTTTTGAAGACAGAAGAGGCAGAACAAGAGGTGTGGAGAGGGAGGGAGATAGTTAATGAGAATGATGACAAGGGATTCAACAGTTGTGAAGATAAAATGAAGAATGGAATCCAAATAAACAAAAAGGCACAGGAGAAGAGAGGAGGCTCTGCTTCTTACTCTGATCAAACATGGGTGGGTTATCGTTGACGTCGCTGAGGGTGATGTTGACGACAGTGGTTCCAGCCAGACCCCCTAGCTGGCCTCCCATGTCCTTGGCCTGGATGATGATGGAGTAGATCTCTCTGACCTCTCGGTCCATGCCCGCCAGAGACACACGCACCTCGCCTGGGGGGACAGGGGGAGAGAGAGAGAGAGTGGGAGGACAATGAGAGAGAAAGAGGGGGACGGTGGAGAGGAGAGAGAGTTTGAAATGGTGTGATGGGAGGGTTAGCAGTGTAGTAGATGACGGGTCGTCAGGCAGATTAGGGACACATCTCAGACTGGGCACCAAATAACACAGCATTAAAAATGTAGTGCCTTTTTCTTTTAGTGGAGCCCTATAGTGCAAAAGGGAATAGGGGAGTGCCATTTCGGTAGCAGCCAGTGTCTTCTTTTAACGAATGAAGTCAGAATGTTATACTGTAGTTCAGGGATCTTCAACTTGATTCAGCTACATGGGAATTTTTTCTTGAGCGTATGGTCAGGTAGCCAGAACATAATTACCAATAATTTGGAGACTGCAAATTTATCGCAAGAAGCCCAAACAAATATAACATTAGACTAAAACATTACTTCAAACCTTGCTTACATTTGTATACGATCACATATACAGCGCAGTATTCAGACACCTTCACTTTTTCCATATTTTGTTGCGTTACAGCCTTATTCTTAAATTAATTCCCCCCAAAAATCCCCCCATCAATCTACACACCTTACCCCATAATTACAAAGCAAAAACAGGTTTTGTGATTTTTGTTTGCAAATGTGCCAGTCAAAGGTTTGGACACAGCTACTCATTCAGGCCTTTTCTTTAGTTTTACTATTTTATACATTGTAGAATAATAGTAAGACATCAAATCTATGAAAAAACACATATAGAATCATGTGTTAACCAAAAAAGTCAAACAAATCAAAACATATTTTATATTTGAGATTCTTCAAAGTAGCCACTCTTTGCCTTGATGACGGCTTTGCACACTTTTGGCATTCTCTCAACCAGCTTCACCTGGAATGCTTTTCCAACGGTCTTGAAGGAGTTCCCACATATGCTGAGCACTTGTTGGCTGCTTTTCCTTCACTCTGCTGTCCAACTCATCCCAATCTCAATTGGGTTGAGTGATTGTGGAAGCCAGGTCATCTGATGCAACAGTTCATCACGCCTTGGTCAAAAAGCCCTTACACAGCCTGGGGGTGTGTTGGGTCATTGTCCTGTTTGAAAAACAAATCATAGCCCCACTAAGCGCGAACCAGATGGGATAGCGTGTTGCTGCAGAATGCTGTGGTAGCCTTGCTGGTTAAGTGTGCCTTGAATTGTAAATAAATCATAGACCAGCAAAGCACCCCTACACCATCACACCTCCTCCTCCATGCTTCACGGTGGGAACCACACACGCAGAGATCATCCATTCACCTAACTCGTGTTGTCTGGTTTGCTTAATATAATACATTAGTAATTATTTATACTTTTACTTTTGAAATTTAAGCACATTTAAAACCAAATACTTTTTTACTTTTACTGAAGTAGTATTTTACTGGGTGAATTTCACTTTTACTTGAGTAATTTTATTTAAAATTGGGTTCATTTTACAACACTGGAAATAGAAAAAATAAAGAAAAACCCTTGAACGAGTAGGTGTGTCCAAACTTTTGACTGGTTCTGTATATATACTTATTTTTTGCTCAGAAATTCGACTTGCAGGCCACCAGTTGGGGAACTCCGCTGTAGCGAATGTATTTGCTTATTGATTTTGGATTTGCCAGTTGTTACATTGGCAGCCACAAGAGGGCATTCTTAACCCTGTTGATATGTGCCATATGTGTTTACATTCAAACTGTATTATATTCAGCCAGTATGTGTGTGTGTGTGTTACCTGGAGTAGCAGATGGGAGTGCCTCAGTTATGTGCCAAAACATGGAAGTCTACTAACATAACTAAAGCACATCCATTGTAACTACTATTGTTAATTAATGCAGGTCTGACGATGTTTTGACACTTTGGTTTTGGTTTCCCCTGTGCTTTACATACCAGTCTTGGGCTCCACAGAGAAGTATGGCTGTCCTTGCAGGATGCTGTAGACCACTCTGGCACTGTTACCATATGTAGGGTCATCAGCATCTGTAGCGGTCAGCCGAATCACCTCAGTGCCTGGGGAATGAGGCGGGGAGGGAGGGAGGGAGGGAGGGGGAAGTAGAAATAGAGTGACTTGGTGAGCAAAAATATTTCCACACAACTGGAATGACTCATTCTGTTTCTATATGTCTATTTCAACAAGGCCTGTTTACAAAATGGATTGGCCCATCTGCATAAAACTGCTTCAATGTTAACAATAGGTGTAGGCTATTAGTAACTGCAGTTATTTTCCGCCTCAAGGTATCTGCACTCACTGGTGGATTTATAAATATTGTATCCCACTGGTGCAGTGTGTAAGTAGAGACATCATTTTGATGGCATTATGACGATACTGCAGAGACATAATTATTTTGGCAATTGTGCGCACATAACCGAACATCCTCATCTCCTTCCCAGCGTACACTACTCACAGAAACACACTGCTGTGAATAACCAGCACAACAGAGACATACTGTATAATAGAGAAACAGAGTTTGCTAACTGAGCTACTAGAATTAAAAAATAAGCAAAGACTGTTCATGAATGGATGAATGGAACGTGTAGAGGCAGCAGCATGGTGTTCAGCTACACTCTCTAGCTGTGTTTCTGAAAGGGTCCTGGTCAAAAGTAGTGAACTATATAGAGAATAGGCTGCCATTTTGGATGCACACTGTGGCTTTATATGCCGATTCTCCACAGTTCTCCCAAAATGTGCACTTACACACTTTCTGTCAAGGATTTAAAAACATTGGTGTAACCACTGGCTTGAGGGAGTTTCCACTATTGTAAAATCCATTCAAGGATTTTGACCACCACAATCTCTACTGACTCACCGATGGTTGACATCTCAGGTATGGTGGCTTGGTAGGGCCCATCCTGGAACCTAGGTTCATTGTCATTGATGTCCTGGATCTTAACGATAAACTCAGATTCAGGCTCTAGGGGTCGGTCTGTCTGTCTGTTCCAGGCCTGGGCTTTCAGCAGGTACTGGGCCTTGACCTCGCGGTCCAGCCTCTTGATGGCATGGATGTCTCCTGTACTGTCATCAATGGTGAAGGTGGTGCCGGCACCGTCTCCTGATAGTATGTACTTGATTGAGCCATCCCCTAGGTCCATGTCTGAGTGGAGCTGTGGGGGTCACAGGTCAGAGGTTAGGGGTCAGAGGTTAGAGGTCAAGAGAGGTTAGAAAGTACACCTTTGTTGTAGGGCCCTGGTCAAAAGTAGTGCACTAGGGTGCCATTTGAGACGCAGACTGAATATGAATATGTGATGCTATCATTTGACTTCACTGAATCTGTGACATTTCACTACTTCACTGTTTCACGTCACAAGATGGTGGTTCAGAAGATTTCTGTACAAGAAATGAATAGAACATGGAATAGAGTGCTTTTTTTGGGACAGTTCCACTATCTACAGATCTAAAGTTTAACTCCTGGCTAGACACCTTTCACACTGAGAGGGTCTCCTCTGCTTTGTTATATAGGCTCAGACAAAAAGGACAGTCATCCACACTAGTGCTCCATATAAATTAATGTGGAATGTACTGTATGTGCAGAGGTGTCACGCCCTGATCTGTTTCACCTGTCCCTGTGATTGTCTTATTTTCCCCAGTGTATTTATCCCTGTGTTTCCTGTCTCTCTGTGCCAGTTCGTCTTGTATGTTTAGTCAAGTCAACCAGCGTGTTTTTCCCCATACTCCTTTTCTATTCTCTTTTGCTAGTCTTCCCGGGTTTTGATCACTGTCTGACTCTGGACTACTTTCCTGCCTGCCCTGACCTTGAATCTGCCTGCCCTTCGGTACCTATTGGACTCTGAACTGGTTTTGACCTTTTGCCTGTTCATGACCATTCTCTTGCCTACCCCTTTTTGGATTAATAAACAGTGCAAGACTCCAACCATCTGCCTCCTGTGTCTGCATCTGGGTCTCGCCTTGTGCCGTGATAAAAGCTTGTGTCCCAAATGGCAAATTCCCTACATAGTGAGTTACTCTTGACCATGGCCATATGGGAACCCGATGGGCCCTGGCCAGAAGTAGTGCACCAGGGAATAGGGTAGGATTTGGGAGGCAGACACAGACATTCATTGGCACAGGAAGATACCTTGATCACTCAAGCGTTGAAGTGGATTGAACATTTGATCAATGATGATAAACCCTGCAGCTATCAGAGACCACATCCAGCCGACCACCACGACATTGATTGAAAAGTTGAGAACTGTCATCAAACAGTTCAATAGTAATGATGGTGGGCATTTAGCAGATGCTTTTATCCAAAGTGACATGCAGTTAACACATTTATATCATGACACAGGATATGACCCAGATGCAGAGACAGGAGGCGGGTAGTTCGGTTCTCCGAATATTTATTATAACAAAGCGGCAGAAAAAGGGCAGGTCGCGGGCAGGCGGCGGTTCGTAATCCAAGGCAGAGTCAGAAACCGGGTCGGGACCAGAAAGACTGGAAAACAAGAACTTGAGAAATGGGAAACACACTGGTAAGACCTGACAAAACAAGACAAACTGGCAACAGACAAACAGAAAAAACAGGTATAAATTCACGGGATAATGGGGAAAAATAGGAGACACTTGGTGGGAGTGGAGACAAGCACAAGACAAACACGAACACTGTTCAACATGTCACGGAGCACGTCGTTGACCTGGGCTTGGAACACCGTGGGAGTGTTGGTCAGTCCAAATGGCATAACCAGGTACGCATAGTACCCGCTAGCCATGTTAAAGGCTGTCTTCCACTCGTCTCCGAAACAGATGGTAGGCGTTCCGAAGGTCCAACTTCAAAAAAATATTCGCCCCCTGGAGAGGCTCGAAAGCCGAGGAGAAGAGAGGTAGAGTTTTTTTTTTAGCATTTATTTTTACTGTGAGGTCCCGGTAGTCGATACACGGGCGCAGGGTGGCCGGGGAGGAAGAAGGATGAATTAACCCTGCAGCTAGGAGGATGAATTAAGGATGAACCTTGCAATTAACCCTGCAGCGAGTCCTCAATGTACACTTCCATGGTCTTGGTCTCCGGACCAGACAGGGAAAAATGCCGCCCCCTGATGAGGTGTAGTGCCAGGGAGGAGGTCAATAGCGCAGTAGGGTTGATGAAGAGGAAGAGTTGTGGTGCAGACCTTGTTTTTTTAATGCTTTTTTTTCACCTTTAGTAAGCTATTTGAGAACAAGTTCTCATTTGCAACTGCGACCCGGCCAAGATGAAGCATAGCAATTCGACACATACAACAACACAGAGTTACACATGGAATAAACAAAACATAGTCAATAATACAGTAGAACAAAATAAAATAAGTCTATATATAGTGAGTGCAAATGAGGTAAGATAAGGGAGTTAAGGTAATAAATAGGCCATGGTGGCGAAGTAATTACAATATAGCAATTAAACAATGGAATGGTAGATGTGCAGAAGATGAACGTGCAAGTAGAGATATTGGGGTGCAAAGGAGCAAGATAAATACATACTGTATGGGGATGAGGTAGGTAGATAGATGGGCTGTTTTCAGATGGGCTATGTACAGGTGCAGTGATCTGTGAGCTGCTCTGACAGCTTGTGCTTAAAGCTAGTGAGTGAGATATGAGTCTCCAGCTTCAGAGATTTTTGCAATGTCTTCCAATCATTGGCGGCAGAGAACTGGAAGGAAAGATGACCAAATGAGGAATTGACTTTGGGGGTGACCAGTGAGATACACCTGCTGGAGCGCGTGCTACGAGTGGGTGCTGCTATGGTGAAAATTGTTGAAAATCTCCTGGTCATTGTACTCAGTGGGAATGGCTGAGAGGTCTGAGGCTTTCCCCAAGCCCGCAGAAGGACGCCCAGGGACAGGCTGTGCCGACTTGAGGCAATGTGCATGACAGAAAGGGCTCCAACCCAAAATAGAATCCCTAGCCCAGTCGATCAAGGGGTTGTGCGTCTGGAGCCATGACCATCCCAAAACCTCAGCCACATGAGGAGACTCAATGAGCAGAAACTGCATGGACTCACTGCAGTTACCTTACACTCGCAGGTTGATGGGAACCATACTGTGAGTGACCCTGCCAATACAGCTTTCGTCCAATGCTCTGGTGTCCATGGGAATGGAGAGGGGTTGTGTAGAGATGCCCAGTTCGGACACCAGGGTAGCATCCATAAGGCTCCCGTCGGTTGCAGAGTCCATGAGCACCCGGAGAGATTAAGACCGGTCTCCCCACAGTAGGATAGCATGGAGAGGAGTGTGAGTAACGGGAGATGGGAGACTCCCTGTATGAACCACCAGCGTCCTCCTACCTACTGATGAGCCTGGTCTTTTACTCGATAGGGGGATATATAATGTCCTGAGATACCACAATACATACAACTTTTGGCACTCAGTCTGCATAAACGTTCCCCAGTAGACAATCTAGCCCTGCCCAGTTGCATGGGCTCAGGAGATGGCAACAGTCCTTGATGAATCCCGGGAGAACTCGGGTGACATCGGATTCTCTCGGGAATGCATGCGTCAGGGACTTCCGGGATTCTTTGGAGGCAATGGGGAACACGTGGACGAGTGCGTGTGGCTGGGAACAGACCTCCTCGCCCTGCTCCGTTCCCGTAACTGCCCATCAATTCTTATTGTCAGGGCTATGAGAGAGTTGAGGTCCATGGGCAGCTCCCTGGCTGCGAGCACAACTTTAATTCCCTCCAATAATCCTTGAAAGAAGGTGTCGAACAGGAACTCCGTGTTCCAGGCACTTTTGGTGGCCAAAAAGTCTGCCACATTACAGGAGTCTTGACGCAGCGTGAAGTAGCTTCCAGGCTACCTTTCTCCCAGACACAGGAGAATCGAACACCATCCTTACCTCCGCCATGAAATCCTCCAGACTAAGGCAAACGCTGGATTGCTGCTCCCACACAGCTGTAGCCCAGGTGAGCTCCCTCCCGGACATTAGCATTATAAGATACTCGAACGATCTGAAGGAAACAAGGAGGGCTGTATCTCAAATATGAGGGAACACTGGAAGAGAAAATGCCCAGCAGGTCCCAGGATCCACAGCGTAGTGCTCTGGAGGAGGTAAGCAGGGTTCTCGGGAAGCCGGGTAGGCTGGGGAGAAGCAACTCTGGTAGCGGGGTTACTACGAGTCTGGAAGGATACCGTGGTGGCTTGCTACCTAGTAGATAGTCCGCTGAATTGTTCCAACAATGCATTGAAGGCATGGTCATGGCGTTCCGCCAAGGTATGGTGTCCCTCCAAAAGGTTAAGCAGTAAGTCCTTGTGTCCTCCAATGGTGGCTCCTTGGGGGGAAACAGTATTGTGGAGCTGGTCTGAGTCTGCTGGGTCAGTCATGGCCAGTTCGTACTATCACGGCTCAGGATTTGACCCAGATGCAGACACAGGAGGCTGTGATGGTTCAGTTCTCAGAATATATTTTAAAAAAAGGGGCAGGAAAAGGGGCAGAACAAGAGTAGGCAGAGGTTCGTAATCCAAGGCAGAGTCAAAAAGGGCCAGAACGGCAGGCAGGATCAGGGACAGGGCAGGCAGAAAGGTCGGATCCAGGAAGACTGGAAAACAAAAACTTGATAACTGGTGAAACGAGAAACATGCTGGTAAAACCTGACAAAACAAGACAAACTGGCAATAGACAAACAGAAAACGCAGGTATAAATACACTGTCAGGGTGTGTATGAAGGCAAAGTCAGGTGCAGGAGAGCAGAGTATGATTAAATAAAGCGCACTTTATTATAGTTCCAAACTGGGAGCACAACAAAACAAACGCGCTCCAAAAAACGGAACAATAAAGTAAAGAGCTTAACGAACATCACTTGACATGAAAACAATTACACACAAAACATGATGACGGTTAAATACAAATAGATTGATTGGGGAAATGAAAACCAGGTGTGTATGAAATCAAGACAAGACAAATGGATATATGAACAATGGAGCGGCGATGGCTAGAAAGTATGACGTTGATCACCGAATGCCGCCCGAACAAGGAGAGGAGCCGACTTCGGCGGAAGTCGTGACATACACGGTGAATAATGGGGGAAAATAGGAAACACCTGGAGAGGGGGTATGTGCGTGTGTGTGTGTGTGTGTGTGTGTGTGTGTGTGTGTGTGTGTGTGTGTGTGTGTGTGTGTGTGTGTGTGTGTGTGTGTGTGTGTGTGTGTGTGTGTGTGTGTGTGTGTATGTGTTCATGCATGTCTGTGTGTGTCGACTCACCTTTCCAATGTATAGCGGCTCCAGTCCAGTGTACTCCTCCAGCACAAAGAACTGGTTCCATACCCAGCCTCTTTTCACCCTCCTCAACAGCCCTGCTCTACTTTCCTCCTGTGACCTGGCTCTATCCATACGGCCCTGGGCCTCACACAACAGGGTCAGCAGGGCTAGAGCTAGTGGGAGTAGTAGGGTGTAGACAGGCCTACCACCCCCAAGATAGTGGTGAAGTCTTTCTCCCATGATGGATACTCAACCACAAAGCAAATTGTTTTGTGTTTTCTTTAGGGATCCAATGACCCACCGATGTCGTGCCTTTATCTCTTGCGTCCTGGGAAGGTCCTCAAATGGCTAGAGAAAAGAGACAGCAGAGATGAATTTCAAAACCCTTCAAATGTAGTTGTCATTGTTGTGTCATGACACTATCGTCTTTGGCCTAAAAGCCCCTTTGCTGTTTCGTTCTTCTTTGAAACTAAGGAGGAAAGGAGGAAAGTATGGATGAATGAAAAGATGGAAAGATGGAGGGATGACAATGATCCCAGCCTATTGTGTATAACCACCGATTCCTCTTCTTTTCTGCTATTTGGTGAGTGATATTTAATGTGTGTGTGTGTGTGTGTGTGTATGCGTGCTTACGTCTGTGTGTGTGTGCGTGTTTGATGTGGAAGTGCGTGCATGTGCTTGTGTGTGGTAGAAAGATAGAGAGCTGTATTAAAACTTAATTAGTGGGGCCTCTCACACTGCAGATGAGGTGTGTTTAGAGTAGGAGCGGAGAGGGAGAGATTGGGGAGAGGTATGTCCTCTAGGGGCTCCAGGTTAACCTGAGAGGGACCAGGCATGATGCTAAACTCTGATACCAGCTTGAGCACGAAACCATTCTGCATTTAGCTTCTCCCTTCCCCATTTATTGTGTTGTGCTTAGAACAAGGGGCTCCAACAGGTAGATCGCGAGCTACCAGTAGCTCTCAACCCATGAGTAGCTCCCCAAACAATTCTGAAAGCACATACAGTGCCTTGCAAAAGTATTCATCCCTTGGCATTTTTCCTATTTTGTTGCATTACAACCTGTATTTTAAATGTATTTTTATTTGGAGTTCATGTAATGGACATGATCTGTCTCAGTATATATACACCTGTTCTGAAAGGCCCCAGAGACTGTAACTCCACTAAGCAAGGGGCACCACTAAGCAAGAGGCACCATGAAGACCAAGGAGCTCTCCAAACAGGTCAGGGACAAAGTTGTGGAGAAGTACAGATCAGGGTTGGGTTATAAAAATATCCTAAACTTTAAACATCCCACGGAGCACCTTTAAATCCATTATTAAAACATTGAATGAATATGGCACCACAACAAACCTGCCAAGAGAAGGGACGCCCACCAAAACTCACAGACCAGGCAAGGAGGGCCTTATCAGAGAGTCAACAAAGAGACCATAGACAACCCTGAAGGAGCTGCAAAGCTCCACAGCGGAGATTGGAGTATCTGTCCATAGGACCACTTTAAGCTAAGAGTGTGCAAGAGTGAATGCCAAGAGTGTGAATGCCTTGAATGCCAAGAGTGTGCAAAGCTGTCATCAAGGCAAAGGGTGGCTATTTGAAGAATCTCAAATATAAAATATATTTTGATTTGTTTAACAATTTTTTGGTTAATACATGATTCCATATGTGTTATTTCATATTTTTGATGTCTTCACTTTTATTCTACAATGTTGAAAATAGTAAAAATAAAGAAAAACCCTTGAATGAGTCAGTGTTCTAAAACTTTTGACCGGTAGTGTGTAGCGATGTATAGTGTTATAAATGTATTATGGATATTGCATGTTCTGATATTTCTTAATTCCTTTCTATGTTTTGTATTTGTGTGTATTGTTAGGTATTACTGTCACGTTCTGACCTTAGTTCCTTTATTATGTCTTTGTGTTAGTTTGGTCAGGGCGTGAGTTGGGGTGGGTAGTCTATGTTCTTTTTTCTATGTTGTATTTCTGTGTTTGGCCTGGTATGGTTCTCAATCAGAGGCAGCTGTCGATCGTTGTCTCTGATTGAGAATCATACTTAGGTAGCCGGTTTTCCCCAGTTTGGTCGTGGGTGATTATTTTCTGTGTCTGTGTTTTCCACACAGAACTGTTTCGTTCGTTCTCCTTGTTGTTTTTACTTTTTTTGTGTTCAGTGTTAATAAATATCAACATGGACATGCACCACGCTGCACCTTGGACCTCTTCTCCTTCACCAGACGAAAACCGTTACAATTACTGCATTGTTGGAGATAGAAACATAAGCACTTCATTGCACCTGCGGTAACATGTGCAAAATATGTATGCGAGACCAATAGCATTTGATTTGATTTTTTACTATCCCATCAAAGCCAAATTGACATTATCCCACCGCTGGTTAGACACTATTGGCTCAAAAAGCCAAACGTAACACAATATCTGCCGTTTCATTTACAGCAATATTACCCATCTGCTTGTGTGGTGCGTGAGTGCATTTGTGTATCCCTTAGTTTAGCCAGTTAGCGATGCTAATGACAACCATCTTCTGGGTAGACAGAAAGGCTTTCCCCAGAATCTTCACAATAAAATGTTAACTATAAAATAGGCTTACCTGATAGAATGCTATCATGATTATTTGTCTTAAGCAGGTTCACATTAGTTTTGCGAACTATACCATGATGCGTGCAGTTCAGAAATATTGCTAGCCAGACACAGTCCTCAATTAAAGGTAAATTATAATATTATTTTCCCCCCAGACAATGGTATGGTGATGTATACATTTACATGCACTCTGAACATGCAACTGTGCTGTTTCTCTATAAATAATTGTCATTTTTACCATTATAAAATCTCTTTTACAGCAAAGACCTGGTGAAGAGTTGCAGGGGAGAAAAGAGCATGCCTATTTCAACGCTAAATACATTTGTAGCTGGAGACATTTTTTTTAAGTACCTCTTATACAAAAAAAATATTGTAAACCCCTGGCTTGGACTGTAGCAACCACCCTCAAACCCTATCTCTCTCTCTCTCTCTCTTCTTTCTGCATTGTTGGTGATTTCTGCTTCCCCCTCTATTTGCAGTTTCTAAGAACAACAGTAACTTCTTTCATTTCTTTCTGTCTGTCTTCTCTAAGCGTGTAGTTGCTTCTCTCCCTCTCCCCCTCTCCCCTTTTCTCCCTCTCTCTTTCTGCTGCCTGTCATAGAGGAAGTGAGAGACGCGCTGCTGTTTCTCCCTGCCGCTCTCTCTCCCCCTCTCCTCCTCTCTCAATCCTTCTCTCTCCCCCATCTATCTCCCTCTCCTCCTCTCACACTCTCCTTCTCTCATTTTTCTCAATTTCCCCCTCTCTCCCTCTCCCCTCTCTCTTTCTGCTGCCTTAGTAGAGGAGGTGAGAGGTGCACTGTCTGCCTTCTGCTAATGGCCTCAGGGTGTGATGTCATGAGATTGTAGTGTTTGTGTCCGAATAGAATTACCTTTGTGTACTAAACGCTACTCACACCGTGAACTACTGTACATGCTACATGCCTGATAGGGCAACATGCAACAAGTGGCGCACCGTTCCACAAAATATAGTTTGGCAAAGAGGAAGTGGAGAGAGTGGAAAGAGTTGCGAGCGGTAGCGAAATGGAGAGACGGAGGAAGAGTATTTCCACCATTTATCGGGTGTAGGCACTGACTTGATAACGGATTTCCAAATGTCAAGTTTATTTGCTGCACTCGAACTGCCCACAATAATCAGAGCAAGCAAGGTCAATCATTATTTCATGGTGCTGTGGATCTTTTGATGTTTTGTATTGATTTCAAGTAATGTTTTACATTTAATCAATGTCTTTCATATGCTCTACTCAAACGGTGCCTTTATGACTCTTACTTGTTTTTCTTTCCATTTGTCAGTGAGGTGGTAACATCTGTTTGCCTCCACCACAATATATTTCCTCTCTATTAACAAGCTGCAAGGGGCAGAAAACGGACAGCTGTGTCGTGATAATGCAGAGAGGGGAAAGGGAAAAGAGAAAAATTGAAAGAAAAGACTGCTAGCAGTGGGCGTGGAGAAAGAGATGGGAAGTGGGGGGGGGGGGGGGGGGGGAGAACAAAAGAAAGAAAGAGAGCAGAGAAAGAAAGACTATGTTTAGCTCTATTATATAGTGTAAGAGAGAGCTCATTGTGCCGCCATGGACACTCCCAGTCTCCAAACACAGTTAATCATTATTGAAGAGTCACAAAGAGACTGGTGGCTAGGGGAGGGTGCTGAGCGTGGTGGTATTGTTGCAGAGCCCCTGATAGGAGGGGGTATATGGCTACTAGCCACCCTGGCCCTCGAACTCAGGGGATATGTCCCAAATGGCCCCCTATTCCCTATGGGCCCAGTTAAAAAGTAGTGCACTATATAGGGGATAGGGTGCCATTTGGGATGCAATCTTGAACTTAGAGCCCCACGAGGGCCACTTGCAGGCTGGGTAAGCCCTGACCCCCATGGGCCCCTCCTGGTCCTACCCTATTCTGTCTGTTTCCATTCTCTCTCCATTCTTTATATTCAATTCGCCATGTTGTTCATTATGAAGTAAAATTATCTCCTCGCTAAACCCTCCACACACCCCTTCACCCCCCCAGCCCTTCCCTCTCAGGGTTCACGACTCTGTGTTTGTGTGTGTGTGTGCTGCTCCCGGCAGAGGTCAGGGCATGCACCCATTGCATTCTACCTCTTTTTTTGTTGTGTCTAATGAGGTGACATGCTACATAGTTGTGCTGGCTAAACATTCCACATATCTCCCTCAGACTAATCTGATGGTTCTTCAGATTAGCAGCTGCTCTTTCTGCTCCTGCCTTTACAACCTACCACACAAGATTCCCCTGTCCAGAACAAAGGAATGGTTGGATAGATGAATGGATGGAAGGAGGAGGGTGATGGATGATTGGTGTAGGAGACATCATATGAGAAAGCTTAAGTAGAGGTATTTTCTCACCACAATGACATGTTCTACTGACTTGAGGATTTCGGAGGGAAACGGTAAAAGACAGTTTAACTTTCAAAGAGAACAGCGTGCCTTATAAAGATGTGTGTCGTTCTCAAAGCGTCCTGTTGCGCTGTCTATGTGTGTGTTTGTGCATTGCATGTTTGAGTGCGTGCTTGTGTATCTAATGTGTGTGTCAATCAAGGAGGGGATGTAACAATCAACAGCAGTAACAGCTGGTGTTCGAGGAATTAAAGGACCATATTGTTGAGTCATCAAACTCTCAGTCAGTCTGTCAGCATGGCACCCTTTTCCCTATATAGTGCACTACTTTTGACCTACCATAGGGTGCCATTAAAGACCATGCACTAATATTTGGCGAAAAAATACCATCAAAACCACTACTTTCCCTCTCCCATTCCCTTAGGCCTACTAAAGAGGAAAACAAGTTGAAACACACATGAAACAAGGTTATCACAACTAACAGAACTGTACAAAAAACCCTCTGCTGTTAGTCACTCAGACTCTGTGAACTCAGCCTGACTTTTGTGCTCTGCTGCAGATTATGTGAAATTTTATTTACATTTTTTCACAAAGTCAATCTCATATGATGGTTGCCTACTTCCTGTCGAGCGAGCACTTTCTTCTCAGGAGCAGCGGTGTGCTTGTCTAAAACAGAGTTATACACTCTGCTTACCAAACCATCAACAATGACACTCCAACAATGTAGCCATTGAACACTGAACAGATAACTTTGACTTTCTCTCCACTTTGTGTGTGCTAACAACAGTGTGGTAAACAACATATCTGTTGAATAGATAACTTTCAGATATATAACTTAATGTGGTGCGGCAGTGTGTCATTGAACAGATATGTCACAATGTAGGCCTACCTATTGAAGAGATAACGTTCCGACTTTCTCCCAACTTTGTGTGTGGTGTTACAGTGTGGTCCCATGTCCTATGTAGACCCAGGTCTGCCTTTAAGGTCATTCATAAGGCTTAATTTCACAGTGGGCATGTCCGTATCCTCCATTCACCCCTATCTAAGAGGACCCCCGTTCCTAAATGGATCATTAATGACGGAGTCACCGTGAAAGAGGGGCGGAGTTGGGGCTCCAGCATCATAAAACCACAGGGAGATACGTCATGGCTAATTTGTTAACCACAATTGATTTTGCATGGTGGAGAAAGTAGCCATCACTGAGACACTTCATATCTTTGACCCCAGAGAAAGATGGATGCACAGTATCTGGGTTATTTAGGGCAGCATTGATGGGTAACATCCTGGTGTGGGTGGCCAGATTCCCACCTATGTTACACTGAGAAAACATAAGCCATTTTCATATTCAAAGAAAAGTCAAAGAATTATAGATTTTCCATAAACTATTCAAAGTAGGTTAATTTTGGATTGAACCCCACTACTTTGCGGTACCTTAGCCTGCATGTGCCTTGTCGTAAAGCCCATTCCAATGATTTCTTGTAATCGGTATATTTTTTTATATGACAGAAGAAATTTACCAGGTTTTGTGATTTTCTCAGCGGCAAAGGGTCAATGGTATGGTGATATCACAGACAGTTCACAGAGGGAGGCAGTGATCTTCAAATGCTGTTTGGAGCAATAGGAGGTGTGTCTTCTCTATGCCATCACTCTCAGATCGCGAAGATGTTTGTGTATGTGCGTGCGCGGCGTATGTATGCAAGCAAGCGTGTGTGTGCCTGCACCCCTCTTGCCCCCAATCCTAACCTCTCGTCCCTCACACCCCACCTCCACCCCCCAGGACTGGAAGAAGAGCTGGCATGGGGCATGCTCTGAACCTGCCTCTGCCACACTCCCTAATTGTAGCTGGCACTCCCAACCCCCAGCCTCTCTCCGTGTAGCTGTAACCCCAGCCACTGTCTGTGCTGCTGCTGCAAAGTGAGGGTTCTCTATTTCCCTCCCCATGGGTTGTTTAATGTGGTGCTCCTAATTATGCCCTACCCTCTCTATATATCCCACTCTCTCTCCCTCTATCCTTCTTCCCTTCCTCTCCATCCTGCCTCTATGTGTTCTTGGAGGCCACGTGTGAGCCTCTGAAAACTATAGGATGTACAGTACATTATGTGCTGTGAACCACGTAGTGTTGCTGTCTCTGTCTGGAGCAATGGGCTAGCACCCTTAGTGCCATGGGAAGGGCAAAAGTTATCACCACATTTTTTCCTACCTGCTCCTTTGTCCTATTCTTTTCCATAACAATATCGTTTTGTCCTTCTTTTCTCTCAAGCTCATTGTCTTATTCCAACTATCTTGCACTTTCTTTCTCTTTCCATCGCTGGTGCTGCTCTCTCTTGCTCTCTCTCTCTTTCTTTCTTTCTCTCCCCATGCACATACAAAAAGAAACCTTGTGATTTATGGAGAAATTAAATCACACAAATTGGCATTCATCCCGACCACTGGTGCATGGAAATTATGTCACGGGGCATGAGTGTCACCAGGAAAGTTTGCAATCCATGTCACTCCACCACAAATTAACCAACAGAGTCCTGGGATTGCATCCCAAAGGCATCCTATTCCCTGCACAGTGCACTACTTCTGACCAGGGCCATGTTCAAAAGTACTGTCCTATATAGGGAATAGGGTGCCTTTTGGGATGCGACGCTGCAGACAGCAGAGGGCCTCTTCAGTACTCGAATATCCCTTCATAATCACTCCAAAACATCTCTGCAGATGGAGAGATTGGGATAGGTTATTGTTGAGATGGAGAGGTACTTATTCTCTGCTGCATAAACGCTTGAGCATTTAGCGATTCAGAGATTCCTTTTCTGTTATCCTGTCCGTCTGTGTCGGAATGTTGTTTAAAAACACAACTGGGAGAGTAGAGCGTCGGAACGTCTGGGTGTGCATCTCAAATGTCACCCTATTCCTTTTGTAGTGCACTACTTTTGACTAGGGCCCATAGGACTCTGGTCAAAAGTAGTGCACTATATAGGGAATAGGGTGCCTTTTGGGATGTAGCCTGAGATTGTCTAGGAACCCTTTGAAGCTGTTGTTAGTTATTACAGAGACTACACAGCAAAACCTCAGCATAATGTGCGTCACTCAGTTCCGTGAATGAGCGTTAATCGTCCCAACTTCTGACACGGATAATAGCTACAATGTCTTTGTGTCTTTGTGCACACTTGTCAATCCGGTTTATTTCCCAGCTTCGGGTTGACAAGGAGACAGCTTAATGGTTTTGAAAAAGATGACAAAAGTCCTCGTCATGTTGAAAAATTAAAGCCTTCACTGTGACTGAGGTTTGAACACTAAACTAAAGTCCAGACTTTAAATGCAGCGTATTTGAATTGCCACCAGGGCTAGACGTGTACTGAAGGACCCCATACAGTTTTGAGCCCAGGATTGTATTCGAGTTATACTTTGCCACAAGCATTCTCATAGATCAATTAATCTCTCCTCAAATTACTCAAATCCATTCTTGACAAATAAAAATGATGTACAAAATGAACATACATTATAAGCAGGTTACAGCTTCAGTTAGCTTGTCTCACTTTGCACAGGTTTCTCATTTCCATTTCTACATATAAAAAAAAACAAATGTCAAAAGGATAACATCAAGACAATGACTGAACATTCTAAACATGCAGAAAGGAAATGAGAAACCATTATCATTGACTGCAATGTCCCAACAGTAACACCCATTGAAGAATTTAATTGAAATCTCTCAATGATGATCATGTAGAAAGGCATTTGAGAAGTCAGAATAATTAAAAATTCCAGGCCTTACCTTCTTTCTCTGTCCTTTTCAGACAGTTTTTGCAATTTTTTCTTCTTTTCTTATCCGTCTCTTCTTTTCTCTCCACTCTCACTAAATTGCACTTGGTAAAGTTGTGGAAGTAACTGCCTGCAATGCATCAGTTCCCCTAAAGTTACTTTGGGTCCATGCTCCCTCTAAACCACACTGGGTGTCCTTTGTAAAGTTTCTACTTCTATCACTCATTGTCTCCCTGTGTCTCTCTCTCTCTTTCTCTCCACGCTCTCTCTCTCCAGGCTCTCTCCCTTTTGCTTTCCACAAGCTCTCTCTCTCTCTTTCTCTCTCCACGCTTTCATCCACAGTGTCATCTTGCCCAGGAGCCAATCAGACTAAAGGACCATTGGCTGCTGTGTACAATCAGGGGTCCGCAACCAGAAATATGCAACCTGAGGCAGGGGATGGGAATGCTTCTCAGAGCAGAGCAAGAGAGCAAGAGAGAGAGAGAGAGAGAGCAAGAGAGAGAGAGAGAGAGAGAGAGAGAGAGAGAGAGACAGAGAGAGAGAGAGCAAGAGAGAGAGAGAGAGAGAGAGAGAGAGAGAGAGAGAGAGAGAGAGAGAGAGCGAGAGGCACCAGCGATTGAAGAGAGAGAGAGCGAGAGAGAGAGAGAGAGAGAGAGAGAGAGACACCAGTGATTGAAGACAGAGAGAGAGAGAGCGAGAGAGAGAGAGAGAGACCAGTGATTGAAGACAGAGAGAGAGAGAGCGAGAGAGAGATAGAGAGAGAGACACCAGTGATTGAAGACAGAGAGAGAGAGAGAGAGAGAGAGAGAGAGAGACACCAGTGATTGAAGACAGAGAGAGAGAGAGAGAGAGAGAGAGAGAGAGAGAGAGAGAGAGAGAGAGAGAGAGAGAGAGGAAGAGAGAGAGAGAGAGAGAAGAGAGAGAGGGCACCAGTGATTGAAGACAGAGACAAGTCTGAGCGTGAAAGAAAAGGACAAAATTAAATTATATTGTTATACAGGGTGGGCAGGGATGGGTTTTTGTGCCACAAAAGCCACTAATTTTGTCTTTCAGTATTTGCAAGTGAATAAAGTACCTTATGTGGAGGTGGAGGCAGAGAGGGTTGACTAATTTCCTTGAGCAGCGAAGTAGAAAACAGAGAAAGAGGAAGGGAGAGGAAAGGAAGAAAGATTTTTTTAAATATTTTTTTCTCTGTTTGTGTATGTCCTACACAAACTGATCTACATAAGGATTTATAGGCACAAAATATGAAACTTAAAACTACATTATATTGCCTTGCCTTGCCCATTCAGAGACAAAGCAATTTGTTTTTCAGATTTCCGTCAAGATTTGGGAAATTAGATGCATGCCAGTACCTACAAAGCCTCCATTAAACATGGTCACAGAAAATCTGATCCTTGTTCAGAATAGAGAAAAATTATCATCTGGAAAGAGGAGAGGGAGGAAAAAACGATATTTAATTTAAAGCAATCATGAAAGTAATATAGTTAAGTGTTGAGTGTTTTAAGTGTGTGCAGATTTGTGCATGTTGTTTTTTTACTTCTTTCCACTTTAGAACAAAGTGGGAGAGGAATTACTCAACCATGAATAGACAGAAAATTTAAATATATTAGCTACAGGAAGGAAGTATGATGTGGCGTGGCTTTGTTCAAGCACTCTGGGTTTATGGAATGTGCTATACCAAATAAAATGCTTTATCATTGGTTTTTAATTAGTAGCATATTATAATGCAACCGGTGGCTCTTATTATCAACTGTTCCAAGCTATTTTGATATTGGAAAACTCCAAACATAACCGCGGCAGCAGGTAGCATAGGGGAAAAGAGTGTTGGGCCAGTAAACAAAAAGTCGCTGATTCGAATCCCCGAGCTGACTAGGTGACAAATCTGCTGATGTGCCCTTGAGTAAGGCACTTGACCCCGAATTGCTCCTGCAAGTCACTCTTGATAAGATCACCTGTTAAGTTATGTAAATGTGAATTACCCATATTTGCACTGTGAGTTGTTTATTTTCTTTTCTGTCAACATATTTGGCTCTTTTTTGCTTCCTCTCCAAGCCTTTCCAGTCTCTTTCATCTTCCTGACAACATAATTTAGTCTGTTGTATGGTACTAAAAATACAGATGAGGGCTGTTGTCATCTTCCACAGAACAGATGGTCAAAAGGTTGCTCTCTCTATCAGTTCAATATGTTTCTTTCCCTCTACCTCCTTCAACTCCTCTCTTGTCCCTTTCAATATGTCTCTTTCTCATTTGCCAGCCCATTCTTCTTCTCCCGGTCTCCCCACGACCTCTTTGTTTCTTTGAAGACCTGACTGGTTAGTGCCTCAGCCAATCTGTCAGACAATTCTTGACTGGGCCCCCGAGAAAAGGCAGGGGGTCTCGACCCCTCTCAGTCCCTCTTGGTCCTGCTTTGTCGGGCGGGCTGCGATAGGAGGAGAGGGGTGGGGTATGACAGGGTGGCATTCCACCCCATTGAGCAGTGGCCTTCATCACACTGGCAGGCTGGCAGATCGTAATTGGCAGAACAAATTGAACGTATGGGCTTATCGAAAGCAATGTCTATTTTTGGGGTATTTTCAGTGTTCTAGGGGTGGAGGAAGTCTGGGGAAACAGGGAAACAGAAGGGGTCCACCACAATAGTTAGCTTAGAAATAGATTGGAATCAGTTGTGTTCTGGTTGTTCTGCTAATCTGGACATAGGTTGGTGTGATATGCAGAACATTATAGGGACACGGTGTGTTGTCATGCCTTATGGATAATCTCTGCCCACTCAAAAGGTTTAGAGTTGTCGATTGGCCAAGGAGGAGGAAGAAACAACTTGTTCCTGTCACCTATTAGTTACATGAACAAATTGGTCATGATACGGTAGAACTAGACTATAAGATTTGTGACCTTTCAGTTACGCCTCGCCCGACTTCCTTTACAGCTGAATATGACAGATAACTAATTTAAACTGACATAGAGAGATGATCGCACTAATTTGGAACCTTAACTCGGTTAAACATTTGATGTGGCCTGGGATGAATAAAGTATAAAGTATGAGGATTAATGTCACTACCACTGGTAGAGGGATAGAAAGAAGGAGAGAATCAGAAGAAAAGAAAAGACAAAAGGAGAAGACGCAAGTCCTCCATGTTGCCTGACTGAGATGAAAGAGGAAAGAAAAGAAAGCAGTCTTTTCTGCCCAAGATTAAAAGTGGCAGAGAGCAAAAAAACACCAAAGTGATCCCTCATGTCTTTGGGGCACGCAGCCAAAGCTTTTCATGTCTATCTCCACTTAGAGGTAGAAACAAAGGAACATTAAGAGAGGAAGTGTTGACTCCTAGCACAGCAGATAGATGCATCTGTTTGTCTGTGATTGTGGCGTAGAGTTGTGTACAGCATGGTCATTACAAATGTACCAGAGATAAATACTACCTGGTGGTGTCCCAAATGGCGCCCTATTCCCTACATAGTTTATACACTATTTTTGACCAGATCCATATTATTTTTTTTTCACCTTTATTTAACCAGGTAGGCAAGTTGAGAACAAGTTCTCATTTACAATTGGGACCTGGCCAAGATAAAGCAAAGCAGTTCGACACATACAACACATGGAGTAAAACAAACATACAGTCAATAATACAGTAGAAAAATAAGTCTATAGACAATGTGAGCAAGTGAGGTGAGATAAGGGAGGTAAAGGCAAAATAAGGCCATTGTGGCGAAGTAAATTCAATATAGCAAGTAAAACACTGGAATGGTTGATTTGCAGTGGAAGAATGTGCAAAGTAGAGATAGAAATAATGGGGTGCAAAGGAGCAAAATAAATAAATAAAGTACAGTAGGGAAAGAGGTAGTTGTTTTGGCTAAATTATAGATGGGCAATGTACAGTTGCAGTAATCTGTGAGCTGCTCTGACAGCTGCTGCTTAAAGCTAGTGAGGGAGAAAAGTGTTTTCAGTTTCAGAGATTTTTGTAGTTCGTTCCAGTCATTGGCAGCAGAGAACTGGAAGGAGAGGCGGCCAAAGGAAGAATTGTTTTTGGTGGTGACCAGAGAGATATACCTGCTGGAGCGTGTGCTACAGGTGGGTGCTGCTATGTTGACCAGCGAGCTGAGATAAGGGGGGACTTTACATAACAGGGTCTTGAAGATGATCTGGAGCCAGTGGGTTTGGCGAGTATGAAGCGAGGGCCAGCCAACGAGAGCGTACAGGTCGCAGTGGTGCGTGGTATATGGGGCTTTGGTGACGGATGGCACTGTGATAGACTGCATCCAATTTATTGAGTAGGATATTGGAGGCTATTTTGTAAAGGACATCGCCGAAGTTGAGGATTGGTAGGGTGGGCAGTTTTACAAGGGTATGTTTGGCAGCATGAGTGAAGGATGCTTTGTTGCGAAATAGGAAGCCAATTCTAGATTTAACTTTGGATTGGAGATGTTTGATGTGAGTCTGGAAGGAGAGATTACAGTCTAAACAGACACCTAGGTATTTGTAGTTGTCCACATATTCTAAGTCAGAGCCGTCCAGAGTAGTGATGTTGGACAGGCGGGCAGGTGCAGGCAGAGATCGTTTGAAGAGCATGCATTTAGTTTTACTTGTATTTAAGAGCAATTGGAGACCACGGAAGGAGTGTTGATTGGCATTGAAGCTCGCCTGGAGGTTTGTTAACACAGTGTCCAAAGAAGGGCCAGAAGTATGCATAGAGGTGGATCAGAGACTCACCAGCAGCAAGAGCGACATCAGTGATGTGTACAGAGAAGAGAGTCAGTCCAAGAATTGAACCCTGTGGCGCCCCCATAGAGACTGCCAAAGGCCCGGACAACAGACCCTCCGATTTGACACACTGAACTCTATCAGATAAGTAGTTGGTGAACCAGGCGAGGCAATCATTTGAGAAACCAAGGCTGTCGAGTCTGCCGATGAGGATGTGGTGATTGACAGAGTCGAAAGCCTTGGCCAGGTCAATGAATACGGCTGCACAGTATTGTTTCTTATCGATGGAGGTTAAGATATCGTTTAGGACCTTGAGCATGGCTGAGTTGCACCCATGACCAGCACTGAAACCAGATTGCATATCTGAGAAGGTATGGTGGGATTCGAAATGGTCGGTAATCTGTTTGTTGACTTGGATTTCGAAGACCTTAGAAAGGCAGGGTAGGATAGATAGGTCTGTAGCAGTTTGGGTCAGGAGTGACCTCCCCTTTGAAGAGGGGGATGACTGCAGCTGCTTTCCAATCTTTGGGAATCTCACACGACACGAAAGAGAGGTTGAACAGGCTAGTAATAGGGGTGGCAACAATTTTGGAAGATAATTTTAGAAAGAAAGGGTCCAGATTGTCTAACCTGGCTGATTTGTAGGGGTCCAGATTTTGCAGCTCTTTCTGAACATCAGCTGACTGGATTTGGAAGAAGGTGAAATGGGGAAGGCTTGGGCGAGTTGCTGTGGGGGGTGTAGTGCTGTTGACCGGGGTAGGGGTAGCCAGGTGGAAAGCATGGCCAGCCGTAGAAAAATGCTTATTGAAATGTTCAATTAAAGTGGAATTATCGGTGGTGGCAGTGTTTCCTATCTTCAGTGCAGTGGGCAGCTGGGATGAGGTTTTCTTATTCCCCATGGACTTTACAGTGTCCCATAACTTTTTTGAGTTTGCGTTGCAGGAAGCAAATCTTTGCTTGAAAAAGCTAGCCTTGGCTTTTCTAACTGCCTGTGTATATTGGTTTCTAGCTTCCCTGAAAAGTTGCATATCACAGGGGCTGTTCGATGCTAATGCAGAACGCCATAGGCTGTTTTTGTGTTGGTTAAGGGCAGTCAGGTCTGGAGAGGACCAAGGGCTATATCTGTTCCTGGTTCTAAATTTCTTGAATGGGGCATGCTTATTTAAGACGGTGAGGAAGGCAAAAAAATCCAAACAGGCATCCTCTACTGATGGGATGAAATCAATATCCTTCCAGGATACCCCAGCCAGGTCGATTAGGAAGGCCTACTCGCTGAAGTGTTTCAGGGAGCGTTTGACAGTGAAGAGTGGAGGTCGTTTGACCGCTGACCCATTACAGATGCAGGCAATGAGGCAGTGATCACTGAGATCTTGGTTGATAACAGCAGAGGTGTATTTAGAGGGCAAGTTGGTTAGGATGATATCTATGAGGGTTCCCGTGTTTACGGCTTTGGGGTGGTACCTGATAGGTTCATTGATCATTTGTGTGAGATTGAGGTTATCAGGCTTAGATTGTAGGATGGCTGGGGTGATTAAGCATGTTCAAGTTTATGTCGCCTAGCAGGACGAGCTCTGAGGATAGATGGGGGGCAATCAGTTCACATATGGTGTCCAGAGCACAGCGGTGAGAGACTTGTTTTTGAGAGGTGGATTTTTAGAAGTAGAAGTTCAAATTGTTTGGGTACAGACCTGGATAGTAGGACAGAACACTGCAGCCTATCTTTGCAGTATATTGCAACAGCGCACCCTTTGGCCGTTCTATCTTGTCTGAAAATGTTATAGTTAGGGATGAACATTTCAGAATTTTTGGTGGTATTCCTAAGCCAGGATTCAGACACGGCTAGAACATCCGGGTTGGCAGAGTGTGCTAAAGCAATGAATAAAACAAACTTACGGAGGAGGCTTCTAATGTTAACATGCATGAAACCAAGGCTATTACGGTTACAGAAGTCATCAAAAGAGAGCGGGAATAGGAGTGGAGCTAGGCACTGCAGGGCCTGGATTCACCTCTACATCACCAGAGGAACAGAGGAGGAGTAGGATAAGGGTACGGCTAAAAGCTATGAAAATTGGTTGTCTAGAAAATCTGGAACAGAGAGTAAAAGGGGGGCGATAAAATGGCTTTGAGGTATAATGTACAGAGAAAGGTATGGTAGGATGTGAATACAGTGGAGGTAAACCTAGGCATTGAGTGATGATGAGAGAGATATTGTCTCTAGAAACATAATTGAAACCAGGTGATGTCATCGCATGTGTGGGTGGTGGAACTGAAAGGTTGGATAAGGTATGGTGAGCAGGGCTAGAGGCTCTACAGGGAAATAAGCCAATAAACACTAACCAGAACAGCAATGGACAAGGCATATTGACATTAAGGAGAGGCATGCTTAGTCGAGTGATCATAAGGGTCCAGTGAGTATTGAGGTTGGTTGGGGTCATGGCGATTCAGACAGCTAGCCGGGCCATCGGTAGCAAGCTAGCAGAGGATGGAGGTCTGTTTTTAGCCACCTCGTGCATTTCCATCGGTAGATTAGTGGGATTCCGTGTGGTAGAGGGGATCAATACAATTGGCAAAATAGATATAGTTATAGTGACCCAATAATTTGTTTCTGATAGACCTATTCAGATAGCAGCCGTTAAGACAGCTAACGATTAGCGGGCCGCAGATGGGCTTTCAGGTAACTTCGCGACGGAGGGGCCAGTTGGATAACTCTCTCGGGCAGATAGCGTCGGTAGTCCAGTCGTGAAGGCCCGGTGGGGCTCCGCATTGGCAGTAAAACGGATCAGGATAGGTGATTGTAGCACAGGAGTGGCTGATGGAACTCTTCAGCTGGCTAGCTCTGGAATAATTGATGTTTGCTCCGGGATCAACATAAGCCAATAGTCACACGATAGCAGCTAGCTAGCTGCGAGATCCAGGTGTAAATGTCCAGAGCTTGCGGTTGAAATCCGGGGATATGGAGAGAAAAATAGGTCCGGTATGTTCTGGTCTGAGTTGCGTTTTACAAAACTGCCGATAGATTTTTGAGCTAAAGGATAACTGATGACCACAAACCGTGGTTAGCTGAATACTAACGTTAGCCAGTAAATTGGTTAGCTTCTGGCTAGCTTCTGGCTAGCTTCTGGTTAGCTTCTGGTTAGCTTCTGGCCAGCTTCTTTTGTAGATTTCAGATTTGAGGTAAATAATATATTATTTTTTTTATTGGTGAGGCCGGTTGCAGGAGAGTGTTTTGAAGTTGAGTTTTTGGAAAATAAAATATATAAAAGATATGCGACGAAAGGTAAATATATATATATATATAAGGACGTCTGACTGCTATGCCATCTTGGGCTGAGAATAACAAAATACAGACTGTTCTGTATAATTATAAGACCCCAGGATTTAGCACTGGGCAAACTAAAGTGCACTCTGCTGTGTCCCAAATGGTACCCTATTCCCTATATAGTGTAGGGGAAAGTGGGGCATGTTCAGCCATTTTTTACATTCAGCATCACTACGTCAAGGGGAATATAGTATTACTTCTAACAAAGATATCTACAGAAATAATCAGAATACATGTAAAGATAACAGTTTTGAAAACAACTTCAAAAAGATAAGAAGTCTCTCCAGGTATGGGTTAAGTTGAGCATATAGGGACAGGGTAAGTTGGGCAAGGTTGATGGTGTCCTTTGACAGTGGGTGATGGTACTGGTAGATCAAAGTTTAATTCATGGAATGGGGGTGAGGTATGTTGTATATCATAAAGGTATGCCTACATTCAGAGAAACAGTAGATATCTCTGTTAAATATCACTTACCCTTCCACTTCTTGACCAGTTGTCTGGAACAGATTTGTTGTTTCGATGTGCCAATTTGAGGCTACTAAGCCCATTAAACTGGTTCACAAGATTCTTGATACATTTAGCAAGCTCAGACTTCATGTCATGCCATAAGACCTTGTGTGCCTCTGCTACTCTATCATAGCCTCCCTTTTACGCACTGTTAGATTCTGGGTGATATTTGGAACAATGTCATAAGCAAAAGCATAGTATATAAAGAAGTGAAAGAGACTGGTTTTTACATCAGAAGTTAATGGCTATCCGCAGGAGACAGATGGCTTTGGAATGTGTTGGGTGGACAGGAGGAAGTCACAGGATTGCTATAGGGGAAGCGGATGTACATCTGTGGATTAGGTGAAGGAGGGGTTGAGGTCAAGTCAGATCCCCTGAGGGGAGAAATTATGGTTTATTATCATATTACCCTTTTCCTGTCGAACCATAAGACGTAAGGATTGGAGAGAAGGAGAAGGGCCTAAAGTGGAGTATATATACTTGTGGTGGAAACATGTTTTTGTCCGAATGCAGCTGTGTCAACCCTTTGGGAAGAAGTCAACTTGGTTAAGCTTCTCTAGTGTCCGTGAGTTATTTACTCTGAAAATTAGAACCTAACAGCACGTACATGTTCACTTTCTTTTTTTTGTCATTGTACCTCTTCATTGTCATTCAGTCATTTGTTCATCCCTTGCTGCTGCTCAAATGGACGTCTTCACTTCTCTTACTTCCTTGGCTGCTCTCTGAAGAACCTCATGGGGGGCTAGACACCTGTTTGTTTTACATTTGTATACAAGGGGCATGATGATGTCTGGTCTGTAACAATAAAAATGCGTCTTGATTTCATTGCAATATACAGTACCTTGCAAAATGGTTCATCCCCCTTGGCATTGTTCCTATTTTGTTGCAATACAACCTGCCATTTAAATAGATTTTTATTCAGAGTTCATGTCATGGACATGCACAAAATAGTCCAACTTGGTGAACTGAATTTTTTTTTGGAGTGCATATGTATTCACCCCTTTTCTATGAAGCCCCTAAATAAGATATTGTGCAACCAATTACCTTCAGAAGTCATATAATTAGTTAAATAAAGTCCACCTGTGTGCAATCTAAGTGTCACATGATCTGTCACATGATCTCCATATATATACACCTGTTCTGAAAGGCCCCAGAGTCTGCAACACCACTAAGCAAGGGGAACAACCAAGCAGTTGGCACCATGAAGACCAAGGAGCTCTCCAAACAGTCAGGGACAAAGTTGTGGAGAAGTACATATCAGGGTTGGGTTATAAAAAATATCTGAAACTTTGAACATCCCACGGAGCACCATTAAATCCATTATTAAGAAATGGAAAGAATATGGCACCACAGCAAACCTGCCAGGAGAGGGCCGCCCACCAAAACTCACAGACCAGGCAAGGAGAGCATTAATCAGAGAGGCAACAAAGAGACAAAAGATAACCCTGAAGGAGCTGCAAAGCTCCAAAGTGGAAATTGGAGTATCTGTCCAAAGGACCACTTTAAGCCATACACTCCACGGAGCTGGGCTTTACGGAAGAGTGGCCAGAAAAAAAGCCATTGCTTAAAGACAAAAATAATCAAACACATTTGGTGTTCGCCAAAAGGCATATGGGAGACTCCCCAAACATATGGAAGAAGGTACTCTTATCAGATGAGACTAAAATGTAGCTTTTTGGCAATCAAGGAAAACGCTATGTCCGGCGCAAACCCAACACCTCTCATCACCCCGAGAATACCATCCCCACACTGAAGCATGGCGGTGGCAGCATCATGCAGTGGGGATGTTTTTCATCGTCGGGGACCGGGAAACTGCTCAGAATTGAAGGAATGATGGATGGCGCTAAATATAGGGAAATTATTGAGGGAATGTTACGGTGCGTGAATGAGGACCCAAAAGCGAATTAACGTAAACAGAGCTTCTTTAATAACAAAACAAAACGTAGGCTCAGATGGACCGGCAGGTTCCGACAGGACAGGACAAGGTTGCAGCAAACATGACGATAGTCTGGTTCAGGCATGAACAACACAAACAAGAATCCGACAAAGACAGGAACAAAAACAGAGAGAGATATAGAGGACTAATCAGAGGGAAAAAGGGAACAGGTGGGAAAAGGGGTGACGAGGTAGTTAGGAGGAGACAAGGCACAGCTGGGGAAAAGAGGGGGAGAAAAGGTAACCTAACAACGACCAGCAGAGGGAGACAGGGTGAAGGGAAAGGACAGAAACAAGACACAACATGACAGTACATGACAGTACCCCCCCACTCACCGAGCGCCTCCTGGCGCACTCGAGGAGGAAACCTGGCGGCAACGGAGGAAATCATCGATCAGCGCACGGTCCAGCACGTCCCGAGAGGGAACCCAACTCCTCTCCTCAGGACCGTACCCCTCCCAATCTACTAGGTACTGATGACCACGGCCCCGAGGACGCATGTCCAAAATCCTACGGACCCTGTAGATGGGTGCGCCCTCGACAAGGATGGGGGGGGGGGGGGGGAAGACGAGCGGGGGCGCGAAGAACGGGCTTGATACAGGAGACATGGAAGACCGGGTGGACGCGACGAAGGTATCGCGGAAGAAGAAGTCGAACTGCGACAGGATTAATGACCTGAGAAATACGGAACGGACCAATGAACCGCGGGGTCAACTTGCGAGAAGTGGTCTTAAGGGGAAGGTTCTGAGTGGAGAGCCAAACTCTCTGACCGCGACAATATCTAGGACTCTTAGTTCTACGCTTATTAGCAGCCCTCACAGTCTGCGCCCTATAACGGCAAAGTGCAGACCTGACCCTCTTCCAGGTGCGCTCGCAACGTTGGACAAAAGCCTGAGCGGAGGGGACGCTGGACTCGGCGAACTGAGATGAGAACAGCGGAGGCTGGTACCCGAGGCTACTCTGAAAAGGAGATAGCCCGGTCGCAGACGAAGGAAGCGAGTTGTGGGCGTATTCTGCCCAGGGGAGCTGTTCTGACCAAGACGCAGGGTTGCGAAAAGAAAGACTGCGTAAGATGCGACCAATAGTCTGATTGGCCCGTTCTGCTTGACCGTTAGACTGGGGGTGAAAGCCGGAAGAGAGACTGACGGAAGCCCCAATCAAACGGCAAAACTCCCTCCAAAATTGAGACGTGAATTGCGGACCTCTGTCCGAAACGACGTCTGACGGAAGGCCATGAATTCTGAAAACATTCTCGATGATGATTTGTGCCGTCTCTTTAGCAGAAGGAAGCTTAGCAAGGGGAATAAAATGAGCCGCCTTAGAGAACCTGTCGACAACCGTAAGAATAACAGTCTTCCCCGCTGACGAAGGCAGTCCGGTGACAAAATCTAAGGCGATGTGAGACCACGGTCGAGAGGGAATGGGAAGCGGCCTGAGACGGCCGGCAGGAGGAGAGTTACCGGACTTAGTCTGCGCGCAGACCGAACAAGCAGCCACGAAGCGACGCGTGTCATGCTCCCGGGTGGGCCACCAAAAGCGCTGGCGAATGGAAGCAAGCGTACCCCGAACGCCAGGGTGGCCGGCTAACTTGGCAGAGTGAGCCCACTGAAGAACGGCCAGACGAGTAGGAACGGGAACGAAAAGAAGGTTCCTGGGACAAGCGCGCGGCGAAGGAGTTTGAGTGAGTGCTTGCTTTACCTGCCTCTCAATTCCCCAGACAGTCAACCCGACAACACGCCCCTCAGGGAGAATCCCCTCGGGGTCAGTGGAGGCTACTGAAGAACTGAAGAGACGAGATAAAGCATCAGGCTTGGTGTTCTTAGAGCCCGGACGATAAGAAATCACGAACTCGAAACGAGCGAAAAACAGCGCCCAGCGCGCCTGACGCGCATTAAGTCGTTTGGCAGAACGGATGTACTCAAGGTTCCTATGGTCAGTCCAAACGACAAAAGGAACGGTCGCCCCCTCCAACCACTGTCGCCATTCGCCTAGGGCTAAGCGGATGGCGAGCAGTTCGCGGTTTCCCACATCATAGTTACGTTCCGACGGCGACAGGCGATGAGAAAAATACGCGCAAGGGTGGACCTTGTCGTCAGAGAAGGAGCGCTGAGAAAGAATGGCTCCCACGCCCACCTCTGACGCGTCAACCTCGACAATGAACTGTCTAGAGACGTCAGGTGTAACAAGGATAGGTGCGGATGTAAAACGATTCTTGAGGAGATCAAAAGCTCCCTGGGCGGAAACGGACCACTTAAAGCACGTCTTGACAGAAGTAAGGGCTGTGAGAGGGGCTGCCACCTGACCGAAATTACGGATGAAACGACGATAGAAGTTCGCGAAGCCGAGAAAGCGCTGCAACTCGACGCGTGACTTAGGGACGGGCCAATCAATGACAGCTTGGACCTTAGCGGGATCCATCTTAATGCCTTCAGCGGAAATAACAGAACCGAGAAATGTGACGGAGGAGGCATGAAAAGAGCACTTCTCAGCCTTCACAAAAAGACAATTCTCTAAAAGGCGCTGGAGGACACGTCGAACGTGCTGAACATGAATCTGGAGTGACGGTGAAAAAATCAGGATATCGTCAAGGTAAACGAAAACAAAGATGTTCAGCATGTCTCTCAGGACATCATTGACTAATGCCTGAAAGACAGCTGGAGCGTTAGCGAGGCCGAAAGGAAGAACCCGGTATTCAAAGTGCCCTAACGGAGTGTTAAACGCCGTCTTCCACTCGTCCCCCTCCCTGATGCGCACGAGATGGTAAGCGTTACGAAGGTCCAACTTAGTGAAAAACCTGGCTCCCTGCAGGATCTCGAAGGCTGAAGACATAAGAGGAAGCGGATAACGATTCTTCACTGTTATGTCATTCAGCCCTCGATAATCTATGCAGGGGCGCAGGGACCCGTCCTTCTTCTTAACAAAAAAAACCCCGCTCCGGCGGGAGAGGAGGAGGGGACTATGGTACCGGCGGCAAGAGCTACAGACAAATAATCTTCGAGAGCCTTACGTTCGGGAGCCGACAGAGAGTATAGTCTACCCCGGGGGGGGAGTGGTTCCCGGAAGGAGATCAATACTACAATCATACGACCGGTGTGGAGGAAGAGAGGTGGCCCTGGACCGACTGAACACCGTGCGCAGATCGTGATATTCCTCCGGCACCCCTGTCAAATCACCAGGCTCCTCCTGTGAAGAAGAGACAGAGGAAACAGGAGGGATAGCAGACATTAAACATTTCACATGACAAGAGACGTTCCAGGAGAGGATAGAATTACTAGACCAATTAATGGAAGGATTATGACAAACTAGCCAGGGATGGCCCAAAACAACAGGTGTAAAAGGTGAACGAAAAATTAAAAAATAAATGGTTTCGCTATGATTACCAGAAACAGTGAGGGTTAAAGGTAGCGTCTCACGCTGAATCCTGGGGAGAGGACTACCATCCAGGGCGAACAAGGCCGTGGACTCCCTTAACTGTCTGAGAGGAATGTCATGTTCCCGAGCCCAGGTCTCGTCCATAAAACAGCCCTCCGCCCCAGAGTCTATTAAGGCACTGCAGGAAGCTGACGAACCGGTCCAGCGTAGATGAGGTAGTGCAGGATCTTGAAGGAGAGACAGGAGTAGTAGCGCTCACCAGTAGCCCTCCGCTTACTGATGAGCTCTGGCTTTTACTGGACATGAAGTGACAAAATGACCAGCAGAACCGCAATAGAGACAGAGGCGGTTGGTGATTCTCCGTTCCCTCTCCTTAGTCGAGATGCGGATACCTCCCAGCTGCATAGGCTCAGCACCCGAGCCGGCAGAGGAAGATGGTAGTGATGCGGAGAGGGGGGCAACGGAGAACGCGAGCTCCTTTCCACGAGCTCGGTGACGAAGATCAACCCGTCGCTCAATGCGAATAGCGAGTTCAATCAAGGAATCCACGCTGGAAGGAACCTCCCGGGAGAGAATCTCATCCTTTACCTCTGCGCGGAGACCCCCCAGAAAACGAGCGAGCAAAGCCGGCTCGTTCCAGCCACTGGAGGCAGCAAGAGTGCGAAACTCAATAGAGTAGTCTGTTATGGATCGATTACCCTGACATAGGGAAGACAGGGCCCTGGAAGCCTCCTCCCCAAAAACAGATCGATCAAAAACCCGTATCATCTCCTCCTTAAAGTCCTGATACTGGTTAGTACACTCAGCCCTTGCCTCCCAGATTGCCGTGCCCCACTCACGAGCCCGTCCAGTAAGGAGAGATATGACGTAGGCGACACGAGCAGTGCTCCTGGAGTAAGTGTTGGGCTGGAGAGAAAACACAATATCACACTGGGTGAGGAACGAGCGGCATTCAGTGGGCTCCCCAGAGTAACACGGCGGGTTATTGATTCTGGGCTCCGGAGATTCGAAAGCCCTGGAAGTGGCCGGTGGATCGAGGCGGAGATGGTGAACCTGTTCTGTGAGGTTGGAGACTTGGGTGGCCAGGGTCTCAACGGCATGCCGAGCAGCAGACAATTCCTGCTTGTGTCTGCCTAGCATCGCTCCCTGGATCTCGACGGCTGAGTGGAGAGGATCCGAAGTCGCTGGGTCCATTCTTGGTCGGATTCTTCTGTTACGGTGCGTGAATGAGGACCCAAAAGCGAATTAACGTAAACAGAGCTTCTTTAATAACAAAACAAAACGTAGGCTCAGATGGACCGGCAGGTTCCGACAGGACAGGACAAGGTTGCAGCAAACATGACGATAGTCTGGTTCAGGCATGAACAACACAAACAAGAATCCGACAAAGACAGGAACAAAAACAGAGAGAGATATAGAGGACTAATCAGAGGGAAAAAGGGAACAGGTGGGAAAAGGGGTGACGAGGTAGTTAGGAGGAGACAAGGCACAGCTGGGGAAAAGAGGGGGAGAAAAGGTAACCTAACAACGACCAGCAGAGGGAGACAGGGTGAAGGGAAAGGACAGAAACAAGACACAACATGACAGTACATGACAGGGAAACCTGTTTCAGTCTAACAGAGATTTTAGACTGGGACGGAGGTTCACCTTCCAGCAGGACAATGACCCTAAGCATACTGCTAAACCAACACTCAAGTGGTTTAAGGGAAAACATTTAAATGTCTTGGCTCAACATACACCAACGCAAACATTTGGACTTTATTAGCCCACAAAGCTTCAAGGATGCAAATTCATGCTAAGTTAGGACCTCATAGTGTAGCTTATAAAGACTCCAACTGATGTACAAAAGTATTTGCTTTGGTTTAGATACAAGCATCATGAAACATATAACACAATCAATTAATCTGACTTTGTGAAAATCAGGTATTTAGACTAAACTTGCTTATGACTTTTTCCATATGCTTTCTTCCTTTACACACTCAATTAAATGATGACCTCTTCCTAAATATTTGGTCACATGATAAACTGTGTATGGTTTTAGAAACAAGGGGTGGCTCAATTACCCTTTAGCTCAACTTACCCCACTCTCCCCTACTACTTTGGATCAGGGCCCATGGGGCTCTGATCAAAAGTGGTGCGCTATGTAGGGAAAAGGTGGACTATGGTCAGAAGTAGAACAGTATATTCGGAATACAGTGACATTTGGGATGTAATCAATATTGTATATAGTTAAGACAGCAAGATTAAGCACAGGGTTCATTTGAGTGAACATTTAGTATTTGATGACAGTAGTTCAATGTGCTCTGTCTTGGAGCTAGCTAGCTGTGTCTTCCTACTTCCTATTTTTTTATGTAAATGTGACCTTTCCACATTTCCCCTCTAGGCTCTAAACACTACAACCTCGCTAGACTATTGACTTTCACTACGACGTTCTAACTGGTACCCTATTCCCTATGTAGCGCACTACTTTTTACCGGGGCCAATTGAGCTCAGGTCAAAAGTACTGCACTATAGGGAATAGGCTGCCATTTGGGATGCAACCATTGACTTTCACTCTTCCCCAACTTCCCATCCACGCCGTGCCTAGCTCATTGTCAAGGCTTTGTTTGCTTCTTCCCTGTGACACGTAGCTGTGGCGTTCTCGTTTGGGATAAAAGGCTTCTCCTCTGCCGTTTGATGCTGAATTCCTCTGGGAATAGGGTGCTAGTTGGCCCTGATACACTGACAGGAGCCGAAGAGACAGCACAACCAGCAGATTTCAGAACAACGGGGTCCACTGCAAACTTTGGGAACATGTGTGTGTGTGTCTGTGTGTGTGTCAGGGAGACTGGGAAAACATATCTCTCTGTACTGATATAGCCCCCCCCACTCATCTCCGCCCCCCTTCCTCGAACCCCTACTCTCTATGACCCTGTCCTTGTCTCTGCTACTGTAATATGCAGCGCCATTATGCAGCAAAATCAGAGAACGACAAGAGGAACCATGGAAGCTGACTTAAAAGGTGCAGACTTAAAGGACGGATGATGACCATCACAAGGAAACGCAGCAACATAGAAACAAACACAGAAACATTGAAACACACGCAGAGGATGAATGAGTCCCTTGTTTGTTCTGTGTTTACTGGCTCACTCTGTATTGGATCTTCAACGATCCAAGAGAGGAGTGATACTTCAGAAAGATAAACTGTGTCTGGATGGAAACAAACCTGGTCTGAGTTCCAAATGGCACCCTATTTCATATACAGTGCACTACTGTTGACTACAACCCATAGGGAATGCGGTGCCATTTGGGATGCAGGCCTGGCTTACCACCATGGAATAAGTGGTTATTCATATTTTTTTTCCTAGTCAGTCAAAATCAGAGAACGACAAGAGGAACCATGGAAGCTGACTTAAAAGGTGCAGACTTAAAGGACGGATGATGACCATCACAAGAAAACGCAGCAACATAGAAACAAACACAGAAACATTGAAACACACGCAGAGGATGAATGAGTCCCTTGTTTGTTCTGTGTTTACTGGCTCACTCTGTATTGGATCTTCAACGATCCAAGAGAGGAGTGATACTTCAGAAAGATAAACTGTGTCTGGATGGAAACAAACCTGGTCTGAGTTCCAAATGGCACCCTATTTCATATACAGTGCACTACTGTTGACTACAACCCATAGGGAATGCGGTGCCATTTGGGATGCAGGCCTGGCTTACCACCATGGAATAAGTGGTTATTCATATTTTTTTTCCTAGTCAGTCATGAAGTTTCCATGTAGCTGTCCAGATTGATAAACATGAGCTTTTTACTCACAGTTTTCGGACAGCCGCAACACCCTGCCCATTTGTCAGACGAAAAGTAATTCCACTCATTCAGTAAATCACGGATCACTTTAACCCACTAACTGGGTCATATCTCAATAACCTAACATCAATAACCCAACCTTGCTTCTTAAAAAGAAAACAACACAACTAAGTGGCCCAATGCCATCAACCCAGCAAATGGGTAAATCAAACCACCCAGCATTTTATAGAGTTTATGTACTGTATGCGCTGAAGGCAGCAGACCTAACCGCTGTCAGGGGTATTCAACTCTTACCATATGAGATCCAGAGCCTGCTGGTTTTCTGTTATACCTGATAATTACTTACACTGGTGTCACAGGTCTAAATCAGTTAGATTAGAGGGGAATTAAAGGGGAATTAATTTTTAAAAAGTAGTGGCACTGGCTTCGAGGTCCAGAGTTGAGCTTGAGGGCACTAGAACATCCCAGGCCACAAGTTGAATTGCTTTCAATGACAGGACAAGGGAAGTATGCTAATAATCCATTGGTGAGACTCACATCTCACATCTCAACGTTAGCTTCCCAGCTAGCATATAATGTTCGGATAACCATGTTTCTTAGAGCTTGGTGAGAGCGTGGTTGTTCCATGGTTATCTTGCATACAACCTTCCCACAACTTTCTGGGAAAGGTGCAGGATAGTTGCTTGGCTTTGAAACATTCTCAGCACATTTAAGGAACTTGACAAAATAACATTATTATCTTGGTATTTCATCACTTTAACAGAACGTTTCCTAAACGATCAAACATGTTTAGATTTCATTTCAATTTTGGTCATGTTCTAGGAACGTTCTTCAACTGGTTTTATATTGGCAATGTTATTATATTGGCAATGTTATTGATATTGGCAATGTTTCAATACTTCAGCATAATGTTTCCTACAGGATTACTCATGATTCCATTGAAAGTCATGTTCTCAAATTGTTCTGAAAGCCATGAGAAAACTTTAGTAACGTTCAGAGAACATTCTAAGAATTGTATTTAAAACATCCATTCTGTTCTCAGAATGTTTTAAGACAGCTTAGAAACCACATTAATTAACCAATAAGGCACAAGAGGCAGTGCTGTGATACAGCACTGTCTCGCGTGCCTTGTTGCTTTTATGAAACTGTTACTAACATATGAAAAATATATATATATTTTCATTAAAACTTTTTTATAATAAGTCAATTCATACAATTACATTCTTCCACCAGAAGATATAGACTCAACAAAAATCTGGTTGTTAGTTATTTTGGTCATTTTTTACATAGTTGCTATGCAAAAGGTCTGGTCATCCGTTTAAAACAAAATGGTTTCTATGCAGGTTGGATAACACTCTTGTCACATGCTAGCTAGCTAGTCAACTTCAGTTAACTCAGTCAGGTCATATATTGATCCTGGAATGACAGGACACAGCACGCATTTTTGTTTGTTTGAGATTTTTTTTGTATTGGCATTTACTTGGATATATCCATGATAATGATGTTGATGAGTGATTTCAATTTGTTCAGAAAAAAATGTCTTGTCTCTGTTATGGCCAACACAGCACGGCTTGGAACGCTGCTCGTCCAACCAGCATCCAGGATACAAACAGCCAGTTTTATAAAACGTTATTAATGTTCAGAGAATGTTCTAAGAATGTTATTTAAAAACATACATTCCGTTTTCAGGAACAACAAAACCCCCTCTATCCTCTATCTTGTTAAGTGTGTTCAGGGGTGTTAGCCACTCCCACTATTTCAGCCACACCTGATGAGTGCCTGTTTGAATACACTAAAAGCTTGTATTCATAAAAATACATGGCATGCTAGCTCCATCTGGGGGGCACAGTGGACTAATTCCATGCATAGAGAAGAGTTTTGAATCTCACTGACAAAATGTTTTTGCATGATTAATGCCTAAGGAAATTAGTTTCCATGTGTCCTATCTGTGCTCGGGGGTCACAAAAGTGAGAAAAAAAAATAGCAGTGTTATCAAAAGTCTAATTGAAACATTCGGTGATTCAGTATACTCAGAGCGTTAATAAAACCTCCCAGGAAAACTTTCAACGGACCAGAGTAAAATATTTTCACAACCTCCCTGCAGCCTAAAAAATAAACGTTCCTAGAACAGGTGAAAGTTTCACTTCTGGTCTCAGAACATTTTTTTAAATGTCTGTTTACCGGTCAGGAAACGTATGGCTTCGTTCCCACAACCAATGTGAAACCAAAAACATACATTCCCATAACATATGCTAGCTGGGTTGTTTAGAGTCCTGGATGCCAACACATTTAACTTGTTCAACTTTAGTTCAGCTACTCCAAACATCACGTGATTTTTTTTGGGGGGCCCATTTTTTATTTATTTTTTGAACACTGTCTGTCACTGGCCTCAATAACAACTCAAAAGTAGTGCGACTCGGATATAGGATCTTAATTTGAGCCAGTTTGCTACTGCAGGAAAAGAATCCTGCAGGAACAGGACATTTGAATTATTATGCTGATCATAATGAATGGGCATTTTTGTAGGGGTTGATTCATTTTTCGCTAATCAAGTGTGAATGTTCAAAGTGGAACATTGTCATGCCCTGATCTGTTTCACCTTTCTTTGTGATTGTCTCTACCCCCCTCCAGGTGTCACCCATCTTCCTCATTATCCACTGTGTATTTTTACCTGTGTTCTCTGTTTGTCTGTTGCCAGTTTGTCTTGTCTTGTTTGTCAAGCTTACCAGCGTTTGTCCTGTCAGTGCCTGTCTTTTCCCAGCGTCTCTTTTTCTCACCCTCCTGGTTTTTCATCCTTGCCTGTCTTGACCCTGAGCCCGCCCGCCTGACGACTCTGCCTGCCCCTGAGCCTGCCAGCCTGTACCTTTGCTCCTATCTTGATTTCGACCTCTGCCTGTCCTGACCCTGAGCCTGCCTGCCATCCTGTACCTTTGCCTCTGTTGCTGTAATAAATATTGTTACATCGACACGGTAACCTTATCCTGACAAGTTTGCGTTTCCTCTCAACAACAAAAGAGTAACCAAATGAAAATCCTACATCTGTATGTATGAAATAGGATGCCATTTTGGATGCACATATCATGTACTACTGACCCCACCATCTCGGCAGCTTTCTATCCAGATGCATTTTTTTTTTACTGCAAAGACAATGACAGCAGAAGGGAAGGAATCTTTACCCCCCAAACCCTTTATCCCCAAGCTTGTGACATGTTCATTTCTCCTTTTTGTGTGATTACATTGATTGACCCATTGTTGACTAATTGGCTTCCACAAGGAGCAGTTGAATGTGTGTGTGTGTGCCTGTGTGTGTATGTCTGTGTGGCAAGACTGAATAAGAAAAAGGACGTAAAGTGAAGTAAAAAACAAATCCATAAAAAATTACTCAAACTGCTCTTTGTTTCACAAAAGAACAGAACATATTATTGAAAGTTCAAGAACAGGTAGACAAGAAGACACAAAACAATGCTCTCTACCCTACAGCTTGACTTTAGCACCTGTTTTTCCATAAGATTGAATTATGTATCATAATCACTCAATCCTGGATCACAACCCATTGGGCAGGTGACAGAACCATGTCAAATCGTTTCAATGACAGACTGCAGTAACAATAACACTACTGTGTGTGTGTAACAATCACACTACTGTGTTCAGATCCATTAATTATCCTATAGACTGGTGCTCTAAATGTCGCTCTGACTGTCACTCCGAGGCTGGAACGGTCGCTATAAATTATTTCAAAAAGAGAGATGCTTCTGAACCAGTTAGGCAGTCAGAGAACTGGGAAGTTTTGTGAATTGCCTGTCTGAGGTGATGCAATTCCCTGTCTGGTCTTCTCTAGGGGTATTTATAACTAGGCTATTCGGCTGAAATACCAACACCTTGGTGTGTGTGTAGCCCAATAGGGCTCTGATCAAAAGTAGTGCACTATGTAGTGAATAGGTTTCCATTTGGGATGCAGCCTAGGGTCTATAGATAGCTCAGGTTTCTATGGCCCTTTCAACCAGGGGCTATGAGTTTAAGGTAATGTGACATTTCTGGGACTTCTGTATCTTCCTATTATGACATTCTACTCCAGGAGAAGAAAGGAATATACTCCATATAGTCAAATCACATTGCTATGTATCTGAGTCTATGTCCCAATGGCACCTTATTCACTACCTACTTTAGGGCCCTGTTTAAAAGTAGCACACTACTTAGGGAATAGAGTACAATTTTAAGAAGCAGTCTAATGCTCTCATGATTCCTTACTAACTGTAATGATCAAATCCTTACTATGCTTAGAGGGGGGCGGTGGGAGCAAGGAGGTTGTCTGCCATAAGAGATTAGATTACTTCAGGATGTTGACAGTTTGGGAACACCTGTCCCTGTGTATGAAGAGATATAAAGAAGGGTTGTACTGAGTCACCTGACACAACAAGATACGTATCCTTTAAGATGAAGGACAAAGCTTGGCATATCTCTTTACCTCTCTCTATGTACTGGATATGTCTTTCACAGTCCTTTAAGATGGAAGACCACTTTCTGCTCATAAAGCTGTATGACCAAAAGTTTCATTCTAGTTATTTTTTAAGCACATTTTTACTGTTTCGGTGAGTCGAAATACAAGCAAAAGCGACACCAAAATAGTACCATACCGGTAGGTCACTTTGCCATTTCTAGAGGGAAACCATATTTTATGAGCAATTGGGGTTGACCTAGACCTATTACAACATACAGTAAGTGCAGCGCTTGATTGAGTACTGGCTCCTCAATTTTTCTTCTGCTATAGCTGCTGCACCTCTCACATAATATTATTTCAAAAGTATTGTGGAGCTCCTGCACCTAAATATAAACCGTACCAGCAACCAACATGAGTATACAGCAAATTCTCCAACGTTAAATCAACACTAAAAGAGTGGAGCCTTATACACACTGGAACCAGTGTTAAAATAAATCAACACTGAGAGTGTTAAATAAACACTGAAAGAGTGGGACCATATAAAGTACCAGTACTTAAGTAAAAATACTTGAAAGTAGTACTTAAGTAGTTTTTGTGGGTATCTGTATCTGTACTATTTTTGACAACTTCATACTTTTACTTCACTGTATTCCTAAAGAAAATGATGTACTTTTTACTCTATACATTTTCCCTGACACCCAAAAGAGCTTGTTACATTTTGAATTCTTAGCTGTACAGGAAAATGGTCTAATTCACAAACTTATCAAGACAACATTCCTGGTCCTCCCTACTGCCTCTAATCTGGTGAACTCACTAAACACATGCTTCGTTTGTAAATGTAATCTTTTTATTATTATCATTATTTTTATTTTTTTTACCTTTTGCGACAAGCAATCCCGTATCCGGGATCCTATTTATAGCGTCAAGCTCATTACCATAACGCAACGTTAACTATTCAATCGCAAATGAAATGAAATAAATATATTTGCTCTCAAGCTAAGCCTTTTGTTAACAACACTGTCATCTCAGATTTTCAAAATATGCTTTTGAACCATAGCTAAACAAGCATTTGTGTAAGAGTATTGATAGCCTAGCATAGCATTAAGCCTGGCATTCAGCATGCAACATTTTCACAAAAACAAGAAAAGCATTCAAATAAAATAATTTACCTTTGAAGAACTTCAGATATTTTCAATGAGGAGACTCTCAGTTAGATAGCAAATGTTCAGTTTTTCCAAAAATATTATTTGTGTAGGACAAATCGCTCCGTTTTGTTCATCAAGTTTGGCTACGAAAAAAACCTGTATCCAGGAGTGTAATTATCGCAGCAAGCTCATTAGCATAACACAACGTTAACTATTCATGAAAATCGCAAATGAAATGAAATAAATATATTCGTTCTCAAGCTTAGCCTTTTGTTAACAACACTGTCATCTCAGATTTTCAAAATATGCTTTTGAACCATAGCTAAACAAGCATTTGTGTAAGAGTATTGATAGCCTAGCATAGCATTAAGCCTAGCATTCAGCATGCAACATTTTCACAAAAACAAGAAAAGCATTCAAATAAAATAATTTACCTTTGAAGAACTTCAGATGTTTTCAATGAGGAGACTCTCAGTTAGATAGCAAATGTTCAGTTTTTCCCAAAATATAATTTGTGTAGGACAAATCGCTCCGTTTTGTTCATCACGTTTGGGTAAGAAAAAACCCTAAAATTAAGTCATTACAACGCAAACTTTTTTCCAAATTAACTCCATAATATCGACAGAAACATGGCAAACGTTGTTTAGAATCAATCCTCAAGGTGTTTTTCACATATCTATCGATGATAAATCATTTGTGGCAGTTTGGTTTCTCCTCTGAAGAAAATGGAACGCACATGGACCTAGAGAATACGCAATAATTTCGACGGAGGACACCGGGTGGACACCTGGTAAATGTAGTCTCTTATGGTCAATCTTCCAATGATATGCCTACAAATACGTCACAATGCTGCAGATACCTTGGGGAAACGACAGAAAGTGCAGGCTCATTCCTGGCGCATTCACAGCCATATAAGGAGACATTGGAACACAGGGCATTCAAAATCTGGACCATTTCCTGTATGAAATTTCATCTTGGTTTTGCCTGTAGCATTAGATCGGGGGCACTCACAGATAATATATTTGCAGTTTTGGAAACGTCAGAGTTTTTTCTTTCCAAAGCTGTCAATTACATGCATAGTCGAGCATCTTTTCGTGACAAAATATCTTGTTTAAAACGGGAACGTTTTTTATCCAAAAATTAAAAGAGTGCCCCCTATCTCGAAGAAGTTAAACTAGGCAAGTCAGTTAAGAACAAATTCTTGGGGCCTCCCGGGTGGCGCAGTGGTTAAGGGCGTTGTACTGCAGCACCAGCTGTGCCACCAGATACTCTGCCCGGAGGTCTGTGAGGCGACGCACAATTGGCATATCGTTGTCCGGGTTAGGGAGGGCTTGGCTAGTAGGAATATCCTGGTCTCATCGCGCACCAGTGACTCCTGTGCTGGGTGCAGTACACGCTAACAAAGGTTGCCAGGTGCACTGTGTTTCCTCCGACACATTGGTGCGGCTGTCTTCCGGGTTGGATGCGCTCTGTTAAGAAGCAGTGCGGCTTGGTTGGGTTGTGTATTGGAGGACGCATGACTCAACCTCCGTCTCTCCCAAGCCCGTACAGGAGTTGTAGTGATGAGACAAGATAGTAGCTACTAACAATTGGATACCACGAAATTGGGGAGAAAATAGGGGTAAAAAAAAAGAAGAAAAAATAACAAATTCTTATTTTCAATGACAGCCTAGGAACAGTGGGTTAACTGCCTGTTCAGGGGCAGTTGGGTTAACTGCCTGTTCAGGGGCATCTTGGGTTGGAGCATACCACTAGCAATCTGTTTGAAGTTTGAAAAAAAATATTTATTTATTTTTGTTATTTTTTTTAGTCCAGGGGAGGGTCATGTCATTTGTAATTGATTAAATGTCATATTGCTCAAGGTTTGAGAATGAGATTCTCTGCTGGGCAAGCACTATCAAATGCACCTAGTGTGGTCTCAATAAAATTATCCATGGCCTATACTATATGAGATAGGCCTATGCTATATGAAGAGCATGCTCGGAGAAGCACAGGGAAAAGTGACATTTATAAGTAAATGTAGTTATTTCCAGAGATTTGCCCGACTGGGATGGTGTATATAAAACTGGGCTACCATGCATTACACACTGCCATGGAAGGCTTTCCCAATCATGAGCCCCCACAACATGATGCTGCCACCCCCGTGCTTCACGGTTGGGATGGTGTTCTTCGGCTTACAAGCCCCTTTTCCTCCAAACATAACGATGGTCATTATGGCAAAACATTTCTATTTTTGTTTCATCAGACGAGAGGACATAATTTAAGTCAATTGGAGATGTACCTGTGGATGTATTTCAAGGCCTACTTTCAAACTCAGTGCAACTCAGAAGGACAATTATGTGGATATATTGAAGCAACATCTCAAGACATCAGTCAGGAAGCTTGGTTGCAAATGGGTCTTCCAAATGAACAATGACACCAAGCATACTTCCAAAGTTGTGGCAAAATGGCTTAAGGACAACAAAGTCAAGGTATTGGAGTGGCAACCACAAAGCCCTAAACCCAATTCCCAAAAAAATTTGTGAGCTGAACTGAAAAACCGTGTGCGAGCAAGGAGTCCTACAAACCTAATTCAATTACACCAGGTCTGTCAGGAGGAATGGGCCAAAATTCACCCAATTTATTGTGTGAAGCTTGTAGATGGCTACCCGAAATGTTTGACCCAAGTTATATAATTTAAAAGCAATGCTACCAAATACTAATTGAGTGTACGTCAACTTCTGACCCACTGGGAATGTGATGAAAGTAAGAAATAAAAGCTGAAATAAATAATTCTCTCAACTATTATTCTGACATTTCACATTCTTAAAATAATGTGGTGATCCTAACTGACCTAAGACAGGGACTTTTTACTAGGATTAAATGTCAGGAATTGTGAAAAACTGAGTTTAAATGTATTTGGCTAAGGTGTATGTAAAAACTTCTGACATCAACTGTACTTTAAAACCACGATACCATTACTTAATTTGTAATGGTTTAGGATGGTTCAGGACCATCACGTGACGTCCTGACGACTGGTAAAACAAATGTCCGGAGAAAATCTTAAGCATGAAATACACTGAGACTCTCACTGCCGATAGACTGCCAGTAGACTGCCGATAAGTTCTTATCACAGTGGGAAGACGTTCCTACTCTTGCTAGAACAAAAGCAGTACATGCTGTGTGCCGACCCAGTTCCGACGAACCTACTGTTTCTTCTTGTAGAATTGCTATTGTCGTCACTCGCCAATAGCTTGACTTTGAGCCAATCAGAGAGCACAAACCCCCATGTGGGGTAGCCAGCAGGAGTGACAACAAAAACAAAAAAAGACGGCATTTTCTCTGTACAGCCACAGATGAGCCAGGCACACTGCATATGCAATCTAGGACATTGGATGGTAGCTAAGTGCACAGACGCATTGCACACAGCACTAAATCCTTCCTTTAAGCTAGCTAACCACTGTAGGTATTTTTACATTTTTAATTTCAACTTTATTTAACCAGGTAGGCTAGTTGAGAACAAGTTCTCATTTGCAACTGCACCTGGCCAAGATAAAGAAAAGCAGTTACGACACATAAAACAAAACACATGGAATAAACAAACATACAATCAATAATACAGTAGAAAAAAATATATACAGCATGTGCAAATGAGGTAGGATAAGAGAGGAAAGGCAATAAATAGGCCATGGTGCGAAGGAATTACAATATAGCAATTAAACACTGGAATGGTAGGATGATGTGCAGCAGATGAATTTGCAAGTAGAGATACTGGGGTGCAAAGGAGCAAGATAAATAAATATTGTATGGGGATGAGGTAGGTAGAAAGATGGGCTGTTTGCAGATGGGCTATGTACAGGTGCAGTGATCTGTGAGTTGCTCTGACAGCTGGTGCTTAAAGCTAGTGAGGGAAGTAAGAGTCTCCAGGTTCAGAGGTTTTTGCAGTTTGTTCCAGTCATTGGCAGCAGAGAACTGGAAGGAAAGGCGGCCAAAGGAAGAATTGGCTTTGGGGGTGACCAGTGAGATATACCTCCTTGAGCGCGTGCTACGGGTGGGTGCTGCTGGTGACCAGTGAGCTGAGATAAGGCAGGGCTTTACCTAGCAGAGACTTTTAGATGACCCTGAGCCAGTGGGTTTGGCGACGATGGTGAAGCAAGGGCCAGCCAACGAGAGCATACAGGTCGCAGTGGTGGGTAGTATATGGGGCTTTGGTGACAAAACGGATGGCACTGTGATAGACTGCATCCAATTTGCTAAGTAGAGTGTTGGAGGCTATTTTGTAAATTACATCGCCAAAGTCGAGGATCAGTAGGATGGTCAGTTTTACGAGGGTATGTTTGGCAGCATGAGTGAAGGATGCTTTGTTGCAAAATAGGCAGCCAATTCTAGATTTAATTTTGGATTGGACATGTTTAATGTGAGTCTGGAAGGAGAGTTTACAGTCTAACCAGACACCTTGGTATTTGTAGTCCACATATTCTAAGTCAGAACCGTTCACAGCAGTGATGCTGGACAGGCGGGCAGGTGGGGGCATCGATTTTTGAAGAGCATACATTTAGTTTTACTTGCATTTAAGAGCAGTTGGAGGCCACGGAAGGAGAGTTATTTGGCATTGATGCTCATCTGGAGGTTAGTTAAACAATAAATGTAACACATCTGAAATTGGATAGGCCTACACAGTGCATTCGGAAAGTATTCAGAACCCTTGACTTTTTCCACATTTTGTTATTATACAGCCTTATTCTAAAATGTATTCAATCATTTTTTAACACACAATACCCCATAATGACAAAGTAAATCAGGTTTTTAGACATTTTTACAAATGTATTAAAAATAAAAAACTGACAAATCACATTGACATAGTATTCACACCCTTTACACAGTACTTTATTGAAGCACCATTGGAAGTGATTACAGCCTTGAGTCTGATTGGGTATGAGGCTACAAGCTTGGCACACCTGTATTTGGGGAGTTTCTCCCATTCTTCTCTGCAGATCCTCTCAATCTCTATCAGGTTGGATGGGGATAGTCGCTGCACAGCTTTTTTCAGGTCTCTCCAGAGATGTTTAATCGGGTTCAAGTCCGGGCTCTGGCTGGGCCACTCAAGAACATTCAGTGACTTGTCCCAAAGCCACTCCTGCATTGTCTTGGCTGTGTGCTTAGTGTCATTGTCCTGTTGGAAAATGAACCTTCACCCCAGTGTGAGGTCGTGAGCTCTCTGGAGTATCTCTATGTACTTTGCTCCATTCATCTTTCCCTTGATCCTGACTAGTGTCCCAGTTTCTGCCGCTGAGAAACATCCCCACAGCATGATGCTGCCACCACCATTCTGCGCCGTAGGGATGGTGCCAGGTATCCTCCTGATGTGACGCTTGGCATTCAAGCCAAAGAGCTCAAGCTTGGTTTCATCACACCAGAGAATCTTGTTTCTCATGGTCTGAGAGTATTTAGGTGCCTTTTGGCAAACTCCAAGCGGGCTGTCATGTGCCTTTTTCAGAGGAGTGGCTTCCATATGGCCACTCTACCATGAGGGCCTGATTGGTGGAGTGCTGCAGAGATGATTGTTATTCTGGAAGGTTCTCCCATCTCCACATCGGAACTCTGGGGCTCTGTCAGAGTGACCTTTGGGTTCTTGGTCACCTTCCTAATCAAGGCCCTTCTCCCCTGATTGCTCAGTTTGGCCTGGCGGCAAGCCCTAAAAAGAGTTTTGGTGATTCCAAACGTCTTCAATTTACGAATGATGGAGGCCATTGTGTTCTTGGGGACCTTCAATGCCTCATGCATTTTTTGGTACCCTTCCCCAGATTTGTGCCTTGACACAGTCCTGTGTTGTGTCTCTACAGACAATTCCTTTACCTCATTGCTTGGTTTTTGTTCTGACATTCACTGTCAACTGTGTGACCTTATATAGACAGCTGTGCATTTCCAAATCATGTCCAATCAATTGAATTTACCACAGGTGGACTCCAATCAAGTTGTAGAAACATCTCAAGTATGATCAATGTAAACAGGATCCACCTGAGCTCAATTTCGAGTGTCATAGCAAAGTGTATTACTTGACCTCTTGAAGTTTGTGGGCACTATCTTTATGTTTGGAAAAATAACGTTCCCAAAGTAAACGGCCTATTTCTCAGGACCAGATGCTAGAATATGCATATAATTGGCAACTTATGATAGAAAACACTCTAAAGTTTCCAAAACCGTAAAAATATTATCTGTGAATATAACAGAACTGATATTGCAGGCAAAAACCTGAAAAAAATCCAATCAGGAAGTGACTCTTATTTTGAAAGCTCTGTGTTCCTATGCATCCCTATTGACCATTGAAAGGGATATCAACCAGATTCCTTTTTCTATGGCTTCCCTAAGGTATCTACAGCCGTTAGACATAGTTTCAGGCATTTATTTTGAAGAATGAGCATGAACAACCACATTACGTAAGTGGTCAGGTGTAGGCTCTGAGTGATTTTTGCGCAAAAGAGAGGCGGCCATTGTTCCTCCCGGTCCTAGTGAAAAGCCAACTGTCCCGGTTGATATATTTTCGAATAGATATCTGAAAAACACCTTGAGGATTGATTATAAAAAAACCTTTGTCATGTTTCTGTCAACATTATGGATATAATTTGGAATTTTTGTCTGCGTTGTCGTGAATGCTATTTCCGGTGGATTCCTGGGCATAACACACCAAACTAACAGAGATATTTGGATATAAAAAATATCTTTATGGAACAAAAGGAACATTTGCTGTCTAACTGGGAGTCTCGTGAGTGACAACATCCGAAGATCATCAAAGGTAAACGGTTAATTTGATTGCTTTTCTGATAATCGTGACCAAGCTTCCTGATGCTAAGTGTACATAATGCTATGCTATTACACAAACGCTTGTATTGCTTTCGCTGTAAAGCATAATTTCAAAATCTGAGACGACAGGGTGATTAACAAAAGGCTAAGCTGTGTTTCGCCATATTTCACTTGTGATTTCATGAATATGAATATTTTCTAGTAAGATTTTTTGACTGTTGCGCTATGCTATTCAGCGGTTGCTGATGACAAATATACCGGATCCGGGATGGGTAGTTCTAAGAGGTTTTAAGTAAATAAGGCATTTCAGTTTTTTTATTTGTATTACATTTGCAAAAATGTCTAAAAACATGTTTTTGATAGGAACAAAAATAATTTCATAAATTTTAGAATAAGGCTGTAACATCACATAATTTGGAAAAAGTGAAGGGGTCTGAATATTTTCAGAATGTACTGTATATCGTTTTGGAATGATGGGAGAATGTATACAATCTTATCCTCTGCCCCATTTGAAAGAGCTTCTTCAATGTCAGCATCCCAAATAACACCCTTTCCCCTATGGGTCTTGGTCAAAAATAATGCACTATATAGGGAACAGGGTGCAGTTTGTGGCACACAGAGTATCAAACATGGTAACTGGACAAAAACAGTATTGTTGTTAAGGCTCATCTTATCAGAAACACTTATGAACGAGATCCAGTTCTGCTCATCCTCCTTTTTTTTCAGATAAAAACAACCTAGCAGATTTGTGTGAATGTTACCTAAAGGTGATTTGTTATTTTCTAATTTATTTGGTGTAGTATAATCTAAAGTTGAACTGGGGAGAGTAATAAGCAATTAGGCCTTGTTTATCCCCACAACTCAGAAAGCAGTAATCTGGACTAAACAGCCTGGGGACAAAAATAATGCAATTAATTATCTGCATTAAGGGCACATGACTATGAGAAAACAGAGAGAAAGGTGGAAATGTAATTATCCACAGAGGCAGAGAGGCAGACACCTCCACACTGCCTTGGTACATGGACTGAGATGGGCTGTGTCCCTCTCTCTCTCTCTCTCTCTCTCTGAGTTGCTGTATTTCTCTCTCTCTTTCCTTCTCTCTCTTTCTGTGTCTGTTTCTCTCTTTCAATTTCGCTCACCCTCGCTCTCTCTCTCTCTCTCTCTGCCACTCTCTCTGCTGAGAGAGAGTAAGAGAGCGAGAGAGAGAGACAGAGGGAGAGGGAGCAAGACAGACAGATCAAGGACCAGGTAACACGTGTTACGCTGCATTCTGGTTGTCTGTGCTGTAGTGTAGTGTGATAACTGTGTATTCAGGAAACACAGGGGGGAATGAATGAGGAGGGAACTATATGTGGACGTGCCACTGGCTCCAGTGGGTGATTGTCATGGGAGCACAAGCAGGATGTTGAGGCAGGTTGACATTAATTGTCTTGATTCTTGTCCTGGAGGCAGAACTGAGTCCTTGTCGATCCCCTTCAATAGGCCAGCTGCAAAACCGAAATATTGTAAACAAAAATCATTAAAACACATATGAGGGTTAGCAGTGTAGTTGGGGTTAAGGTTTGGTTTAAAATCAGATTTTATGACTTTGTGACTGTGCTAGCTAGTGACCACTCGGCAGAGCTGCCTCCAGAACAAGATTCATGATGAAAAACGCTAACCTATGATGTAGAGGCAATGCAGCTGGGGTCTTAGTCCAAAAGAGGCCGTGGTCAAAAGTAGTGTACTATATAGGGAATAGGGTGCCATTTGGGATGCACACAAGATTTATGCTGAAACACAAATCTCTAGCATAGAGCCATTGTTCTGGTTTCAACACCTCTGTTTCCCATGTGGGGGAGAGAAGACTGCCTTTTGGGGATACTGGCCCTGCTTACAGAACGCTGATGTACTTTTTCTCAGATGTACTCTGAATTTCTCAAAAACACACATTCACAGGCAGCAACACACACACACGTGCATGCACACATGTAAGCAAACATGCAAATATGCAAGAACAAATGTGCAAACACACACACACACTGCATGTCTTTACATGTATCTATTGTCTATCCATCCATCTTTTCCATAACAAATAAACAGCTAACATACCGTCTCATACATGGTAGTCACTACCTTGTGCCACAGTCATAAACCACTCCCATTTCTACAATTAATCTTTTTAAATGTGATTTTAAACCTAACCACCACCTTAAACCTAACCTTAAACACTGTTAACCGTATGTCTGACCCTAACCTTAAATTAAGACCAAAAATGCACATTTTTGGAGGCAATTCTGATTTTCTGGCTGTGGAATATGACTGTGGCTGTGGAATCTGACGTTGTGGCCATGGAAACTAGTGGAAACCCACATACACTGTATATCAAGCCTTTCTAATGAAAAATGTATACTAACTCATTGGCCTCTCATAGTCTCACCCTCTCAGCCTCCTATCCTCCTTAACTCTGCCCTAGACCCGAGACACTCATATGGGAAGGGCTTGTGTGTGTAAGTGTGTCAAATCAAATCAAATTGTATTGGCCACATACACATGGTTAGCAGGTGTTGTTGTGAGTGTAGCGAAATGCTCATGCTTCTTGATCCAACAGTCTAGCAGTATCTAACAGGTAATATCAAACAATTCCACAAAAAAAACTATTATCTAACAAATTCCTCACCAAAACCTAATACAAATAATCTAGTAAAGGAATGGGATGAGAATATATAAGTATAACATATATGGATGAGCAGTGACAGAGCGGCTAAGATGCAATAGATAGCAAAGAATAGATAGTGAAGAATACAGTATAAAGTATATACATATGAGATAAGTAATGCGAGATATGTAAACATTCTTAAAGTGGCAATATTAAAATGACTAGTGCTCCTTTTATTAAAGTGGTCAATGGTACCAAGTCTGTAGGTAGGCAGCCACCTCTCTTCGCTAGTGGTGGCTGTTAAACAATCTGATGGCCTTGAGATAGAAGCTGTTTTTCAATCTCTCTGTCCCAGCTTTGAGGCACCTGTACTGACCTCGCCTTCTGGATGGAAGCGGGCTGAACAGGCAGTGGCTTGGGTGATTATTGTCCTTGATGATATTTTTTGCCTTCCTGTGACAACGGATGTTGTAGGTGTCCTGGAGGGCAGGTAGTTTGCCCCCATTGATGCGTTGTGCAGACCGCACCACCCTCTGGAGAACCCTGCGGTTGTGGGCGGTGCAGTTGCCGTACCAGGCGGTGATACAGTCCGACAGGATGCTCTCAATTGCGCACCTTTAAAGGTTAGTGAGGGTTTTCGGTGACCAGCCACATTTTACAGCCTTCTGATGTTGAAGAGGCGCTGTTGCACCTTCTTCACCACACTGTCTGTGGAACATTTCAATTTGTCGGTGATATGTACACCAAGGAACTTAAAACTTTCCACCTTCTCCACTGCTGTCCCGTCAATGTGGATAGGGAGGTGCTCCCTATTCTGTTTCCTGAAGTCCACGATCATCTCTTTTGTTTTGCTGACATTGAGTGAGAGGTTATTTTCATGACACCACACTCTGAGGGCCCTCACATCCTCCCTGTAGGCTGTCTCGTCATTGTTGGTAATCAAGCCTACCACTGTAGTGTAGTCTGCAAACTTGAAGATTAAGTTGGAGGCGTGCATGGCCATGCGGCCGTGGGTGAACAGGGAGTACAGGAGAGGGCTGAGAAAGCACCCTTGTGGGGCCCCAGTGTTGAGGATCAGTGGAGTGGAGATGTTGATTCCTACCTTCACCACCTGGGAAGGAAGTCCAGGACACAGTTGCACAGGGTAGGGTCGAGACCCAGGGTTTCAAGCTTAATAATGAGTTTGGAGGGTACTATGGTGTTGAATATTAAGCTGTAGTCAATGAACAGTATTCGTACATAGGTATTCCTCTTGTCCAGATGGGATAGGGCAGTGTGCAGTGTGATGGCGATTGCATCGTCTGTGGACCTTTTGGGGCGGTAAGCAAATTGGAGTGGGTCTAGGGTGACAGGTAGGGTTGAGGTGATATGATCCTTGACTAGTCTTTCAAAGCACTTCATGATGACAGAAGTGAGTGTTACGGGGAAATTGTCATTTAGTTCAGTTACCTTAGCTTTCTTTGTGGCCATCTTGAAGCATGTGAGGACAGCAGACTGGGATAGGGATTGATTTAATATGTCCGTAAACACACCAGCCAGCTGGTCTGCGCATTCTCTGAGGTCGTGTCTAGGGATGCCGGCCCAGACGGCATCCTTGCGAGGGTTAACACGTTTAAATGTTTTACTCACGTCGGCCACGGAAAAGGAGAGCCCACAGTCTTTGGAAGCGGGCCGTGTCAGTGGCACTGTATTGTCCTCCTAGCGCGCAAAGTTGTTTAATTTGTCTGGGAGCAAGGCATCGATGTCTGCGATGGAGCTGGTTTTCTTATTGTAATACGTGAGTGTCTGTAGACCTCTTGAAGCATGGAATCCGATTGGTCAGACCAGAGTTTGTGTAGATCTAAGCACGGCGCTTCCTGTTTTAGTTTCTGCCTACAGGAGGGGAGCAAGAAGATCGAGTCATGGTCAGATTTGAAAAAAAGCAGGCCAGGGGAGGGCCTTGTATGCATCGTGGAATTTAGAGTAGCAGTGGTCGAGTGTGTTACTCGCTCTTGTACTGAAATTGATATGCTGATAGAATTTAGGTCGCCTTGTTCTCAGATTAGCTTTGTTAAAATCCCCAGCTAAAATAAATGCAGCCTCAGTATGTGGTTTCCTGTTTGCATCGAGTCCAATGAAGTTCCTTGATGGCTGTCTTGGTATCCGCTTGCGGGGAGATATACGCAGGTGATGATAACCGAGGAGAGTTCTCTTGGGAGATAATACGGTCGGCATTGATTGTGAGGAATTCTAGGTCAGGTGATCAAAAGGACTTGAGTTCTTGTATGTTGTTAAAATTACATCACGAGTTGTTAATCATGAAACATATACCCCGCCCTTCTTCTTAACAGAGAGATGTTTGTTCCTATTGGCGTGATGCACTGTAAATCCCATTGGCTGTATGGACTACTACAGCATGTCGCCAGCTAGCCATGTCTCCAAAAAAACAGTATGTTACAATCCCGGATATCCCTTTGGAAAGCAACTCTTGCCCTAATTTTGTTGACATTGTTAACTAGGGACTGGACATTAGCGAGTAATATACTCGGAAGCGGTGGGTGGAGTGCACACATCCGAAGCCTCACTAGAAGATCGCTCTGGCACCCTGTCCTCCGACGGCGTTGTTTTGGGTCGGCCTCTGGAATCAGTTCGAATGCCCTTGGAGGTGCAGGCAATTGATCCGCTTTGGGAAAGTCGTATTCCTGGTAGTAGTGCTGGTTGTGCTGGTAAGTTGACGTCTCTCTGATATCCAATACTTATTCCCGGCTGTATGTAATAACACTTATTAAGGTTTTCTGGACAAACAATGTAAGAAATAACACTTAAAAAAACAAAATACTGCACAGTTTCCTAAGGACTTGAAACGAAGCTGCCATCTCTATCGGTGTCATCTTCCTAAGTGTGTGTGTGTGTGTGTGTGTGTGTGTGTGTGTGTGTGTGTGTGTGTGTGTGTGTGTGTGTGTGTGTGTGTGTGTGTGTGTGTGTGTGTGTGTGTGTGTGTGTGGCAGCTCGGTGGAGTAATTGCTGCCCACTTGACCCTGAAGGATGCACGGCGGGTGGATGGAGTGGTAGGGTCAGTTGTAGGGTTTTAATGGTCTCTGAGAGAATGTGAGGTCGTTAATAAACGCTAATGGGACTCTCTCAGCACTGTCTGTCTGCACCACAAGACACATACTGTAACGATCTTCTTCATCTGAGGAGGACTATGAAAGATCGGACCAAAACGCAGCGTGGTAAGAGTCCATTTTAATAAAATCTAACTGAACACTGAATACAAAATAACCAAAGTTAAACAATTAAAATCGAAACAGTTCTGTATGGTGAAACACATACACAGAAAACAACTACCCACAACCCATAGTGGGAAAACAGGCTGCCTAAGTATGGTTCTCATTAAGAGACAACGGTAGACAGCTGTCCCTGATTGAGAACCATACCCGGCCAAAAACACAGAAACACAAAAACATAGAAAAAATAACCTAGAACGCCCACCCTTGTCACACCCTGGCCTAACCAAAATAGAGAATAAAAAGCCTCTCTATAGCCAGGGCGTGACACATACACACACAAGCAGACACACACACACACATACAGTGCCTTCAGAAAATATTCACACCTCTTCACTTTTTCCACTTTTTGTTGTGTTACAGTCTGAATTGAATAATGGCTGTGATAGGAGACAATTGAGGATGGATCAACAACATTATAGTTACGTACTGGACAATACTAACCTAAATGACAATGTGAAAAGAAGGAAGCCTGCACAGAATACTACATATTCCAAAACATGTATCCAGTTTGCAACAAGGCACTAAAGTAGTACACCACAGAATGTGGCAAAGAAATGTACTTTTTTGTCCGCAATGCAAAGCTTTATGTTTGGGGGCAAATCCAACACATCATTGAGTACTCTTCATATTTTACAGCATAGTGGTGGCTGCATCATGTCATGTCTATGCTTGTCATCGGCAAGGACGAGGGAGTTATTTAGGATAAAAAATAAATGAAATTTAGCTAAGCACAGGCAAAATCCTTGAGTAAAACTTGATTCATTCTGGTTTCCAACAGACACTGGGAGACAAATTAACCTTTCAGCAGGACAATTACCTAAAATACAAGGACAAATATACAGTGCCTTTGGAAAGTATTCAGACCTCTTGACTTTTTCCATATTTTGCGACATTACAGCCTTATTCTAAAATGGATTTTAAAAAACTCCTCAGCAATCTACACACAATAACCCATAATGACTCATTCAAAATAAAAAACAGAAATACCGTACTTACAAAAGCATTCAGACCTTTTGCTATCAGACTCAAAATTGAGCTCAGATGCATCCTGTTTCCATTGATCATCCTTGAGATGTTTCTACAACTTAAATGGAGTCCACCTGTGGTAAATTTAATTGATTGGACATGATTTGCCTTGATGACAGCTCTGCACAATCTTGGCATTCTCTCAACTAGCTTCATGACCTGGAATGCATTTCAATTAACAGCTGTGCCTTATTAAAAGTTAATTTGTGGAATGGATTTTCTTAATGCGTTTGAGCCAATCAGTTGTTTTGTGACAAGGAAGGGGGGTATACAGAAGATCGCCCTATTTGGTAAAAGACCAAGTCCATGTCAAGTACAGCTCAAAAAAGTAATGCATAGAGAGTCCATCATTACTTTAAGACATGAAGGTCAGTAAATCCGGAAATGTTCAAGAACTTTGAAAGTTTCTTCAAATGCAGTCGCAAAAACCATCAAGCGCTATGATGAAACTGACTCTCAACAAATAGCACTTGTTGGCTGCTTTTCCTTTACTCTGCAGTCCAAATCAAAAATATATTTTGTTTAAACCTTTTTTCCTTACTACATGATTCCATCCATATGTGTTATTTCATAATGTAGAAAATAGGAAAATGAAGAAAAACCCTGTATATATTTTTTTGTAATTTAAATTTAGAGATGTGATTTTGTTAAATTATCCCTAGTTTTCTTTCAATGATTAATAATATATAACAGCTAAAACCATCGAAACAATATACATTTAGTAAGAAAAAGATTCAGTCTGTGATTAAAAAACACATTGTATGAGAGCGAGGCCATGATCGAGATTGAGCCCACAACCCAAATAGCACCCTATTCTCTATATAGTGCACTACAGAAAAAGCTCTGTTCAAGGGTAGCGCACTACAGAAAAGGGTGCCATTTGCGATGCTGCCGGAGTGTTATATCTATCCCGTCTCTCCCGCCTCTCGTGTATCGGTTGTTCTTTGAGGCGCTGCGATAAACACCCGTGTCGAGACGAGGAAGTGTTCAGACGTCTATGGGATCGATTGGGTGATGGATCAGGCCTGGGGATAAATTACACACAGCTTCAAAATCGTCGTAAATTTGTTAAGCAAACAGGGAATTGATCTACAGGGAGACTTGCTTTCAAACTGCTAACAGCAGAGACAGATAGAGATAGATTTCAAAAAAAGAAAAAGTTAATGAGAGAGAGAGACAGAGATTGACAGAGGTGAAGAGAGAAAGTAAACAGAGAGCGAAAGGGAGAGGAGAGTGAGTAGGTGATGTACAGATAATGGTAGTGAGTGCAGGATGGAAAGGCAGCGTGCCACCCTGCATTTGTAGTGACTTCCGCCAAGGTCGGTCCCTCTCCTTGTTCGGCCGGCCCAACACACACCGATCCACCTTTAATTTTCCATTTGTTTTGTCTTGTTTTCCCGCACACCTGGTTTGTATTCCCTCATTACTCGTCTTGCATATAACCCTCTGTTTCCCCCCATGTCAGTGTGTGGAATTGTTATGTGTAAATGTATGTGTACTCCAGGCTGGTTTGCACCGGGTTGTTGTAATCTGTGTGTGTTTAGTTTTCTTAGTACCGTGTTTTGTTTGCCTCAATAAAGGTCTCCGTTTGCTACCCATTTCTGCTCTCCTGCGCCTGACTTCCCTGCAGCCAGTTACGCACACCTTTACAGTATTTGCCACATCGTTACATAATTTCTGCTTCCCAAATGACACTCTTTTTCCTGTGTCGTGCACTACTTTTGACCAGGGCCCGGCCCATAGAGCAATAGAGTATGCAGATTATGACACTTCACAGACCCTATACAAAGCAATTCCTCACTCAGACTTCTGATGGTAATCAGACTTTTACAGTATGTCTCCGTTTGACAAATATATTCCTGTTTTCAAATGTTTACATCCTGAGAATGGCCACCTGGCATATTTCATACTATTTCAAATAAGTTTTTCTCCCACAACTCAGACCCCCACCAAGATACTTTCCTAGCGCCATTTCCTATGCCAAGGTTGTGCTTAAGGACAGAAGACACATGTCAACAGTGGCACATGATTTATGCCTTGGGACACTAACCGTGTAGACTAGACCTGAGTTCAAACATCTGACAATGTTTTCTACTCACTCCCAATGTGTAGGATGACCCTTTCAGCATGGACTATATTAGATGCGAGTTTGCCTTAACAGATCATTAGGAGAAGGGTATGTTTGCAAGGAATAACAATATGTCACGACAGAGGCATATTAGTTCCAACCACAGTATGGAAAAAGAAGCAGAGCCTTGACTTTTTCACAAACTCTCTTCCCTGAATAACTGAGCCCCCTGCTTGGCCTGGCCTCACACAGTTTATTCCTTGAACAGATAATCACTGCTATAAATACGAGAGGACAAAGAGAATCAAGGCAGCCGTTCAGACACAGCACCTCTTCCATACACAACCAGGAGAGAGAGTTTATTTGACTTAATCTGGGTGTTATGAGGGTGGGACTGTTTGTGTGTTGGGCCAGTGGGGACTGATTGGATGGAGAGCGGGGACAATCAGTGGGGACTGATTGGACGGAGAGCCTGCATCCAAAATGACACCCTATTCCCTATACAGGGCTCTGGTCAAAAGTAGTGCACTATGTAGGGAATAGGGTAGCATTTTGTGTGGAGATAGACGGAACCCAGAGCAGCGTGTGGTATTTGTTATTTTCCACTGGTCCAGATGGCCTTCACCTCATGTTGATCTTGAAACGCTGCGCCTGACAAGCCCGCCAAGCCTCTCCTCCACACAGCGGCCGACGGGAGGCAAGAAGAACCAAGATGTTAAACACGCGCCCCCCGGCTCCTCCCCTCACTCCTCGCCTCCATGGCGACACAGGGATTGTGCTTGTGTAATGGCTATGCCACGAACCGAGAACCAGGTTGAGCCAGAGGGAGAGAACGAGGGAGAGAGATTGAAAGGGAGGGAAGTTGGATTTGAGGTTGAGCCTGAGGGTGAGAAAAATGAGAGAAAGAAAGAGACAGAAGGAGGGAGTTTGCAGAACAAAACCCATCAGCTCCGCCTCAGTCTGGGTTCTGTGGGATGATGCCTGCCGTCTGTGTGTGTGTGTGTGTATGTGTGTGTGTGTGTGTGTGATGGGTTTAGGGATAAGGTTAGGGTTAAATTAAAGTTTAGGGTTAAGGGTTAGGGAAAATAGTATTTTGAATTGGAATACATTTTTACTCCCCAAAAAGTCCATAAAATTCAACAGAAAAATCTGTGTGTACAGTATGCGTGTGTTCTATGGGATGATTTCTGCATTCTCTCTGATGCCATGATGGGATAATTTGTTGGAATACCGCTCTACCATTGTGACCTGGAATCATTATAATGACTGTTGACTGCTACCCTGCTCTGAGCACACACATGGTTTCCTCCTAATCCCTCTCTCTCTCTCTCTGAGTGTCCTCTGTGTAGTTCGCTGTAACAGAACACCATTCTTTATGCACAGAGAGCAGCCAGAGAGCAGTCTCCATGCACCGCTGAGTGGTAAATTGCACATGATTATGGCTGCTCAGTCTCTGTACTGACCCCATGTCTTTGTCCTTAACCCTATCTATAGCCAGATAGACATACTACATAGCACCTCTTCACTTCTCCTCACTAACCCTATCGCCAGACACTCAACACACTGGATGATTCCCAAATGGCACCCTATTCCCTACATAGTGCACTACTTTGACCAGAGCCCTGGAAATATTAGTGGTATTATATAGCCTTATAAATCATGCCTCTATAGTCCTAGCATCAGCAAACAGGCATTCACTTAGCATTGTGGCCATTTATCCATAGCTTTTATAGTAACGATTAAGCTTCCACTTTGCATCATGATTCAGGGCTCATAGTGGTTCGCTACTACAGACAGTGACTCACGTGGTCGTGGCTTGCTATGTAATTGAGGTAGACAGGCATCAAGGCATTCCGTTACTGTTCAAATGAACGTTAGAACTTTGTGTTGTCAAGGATGGGCTATTGTAGCAGATCACCACATTGGGTTCCACTCCTATCAGCTAAAAACAAGAAGAAGCGACTGCCAGTGGGCACGTGATCACCAACACTGGACAATTGAGGAGTGGAAAAACATTGCCTGGTCGAACGAATCCCGGTTCCTGTTGCATCATGTTGATGGCAGAGTCAGGATGACTCCATGGCCCCATCCTGCCTGGTGTCAATGGTACAGGCTGGTGGCAGTGGTGTAGTGGTGTGGGGAATGGCACACGTTAGGTCCCTTGATACGAATTGAGCAATATTTCCATGCTCCGAATAATTCAGGCTGGTCTGGAGGTAAAGGGGGCTCCAACCTGGTGCTAGATGGATGTACCTAAAAAACTGGCCACTGAGTGTGTCTCTACATGAACTACACAGATCTGAAAAAGTGTCAAACTTTTAGATGAACGATTAAACAAAATGTATACCTAAAGAGTCTGTTCAAGTCACTTCAGGTAAACACCGCCAACATTACATTCAATATTACATCCAACAACAACAAAGCGAAAGCCGCTATATACACACACCACATGACCTGCCTGCACAGCAGTAATGGCTTGCCTGGAGGTGGAGATTTCTCATTCTCATGTAGAGCACACATAGCAGGGAGAGCAGGCAGAGCTTAGCTTTAAAGACAGAGATGCCTGGGGGACATTGGAGGGAATGGCTCGCCTGGAGGCAACACGGCCGAACAGCAAGGCTCAGAGTTTAGTGGGAAAGAAACACAACAGGAGGTACGGTAGTCTACAGACACACTCTGACATTTCAACAAACCAAGAGAGTGGTCTTAGAACCAACTGCTACACTGCATATCATTACAGCAGGGGAAAATGCAAAATAGCCTGGGACCAAGATATTTACTATGAGTCCCACATGGCACACTATTCCCTACATAGTGCACTACTTTTGAGCCCTGCACTCTTAGAAAAAATGGGTTCCAAAAGGGGTCTGTGGCTGTCCCCATAGGAGAACCATTTTTGGTTCCATGTAGAACTCTTTTGTGTTCTATGTAGAACCCTCTGTGCAAATGGTTCTACATGGAACCCAAAAGGGTTCTACCTGGAACCAAAATGGGTTCTTCAAATGCTTCTCCTTTGGGGACAGCCAAATAACCCTTTTTTGGTTCTAGATAGCACTTTCTTTTGTAAGACTGTAGGCCCTGGCCAAAAGTAGATCATTATAAAGGGAATAGGTTGCCATTTGGAATGCAACACTAGCTTAGTCTGCAGGGTGAGGAGAAGGTGTTATGGTGAGGTGAGGAGTTAGAGACAAACAGGCCGAACCAGCTTCGAACGTAGATCTGAGGGCCCGCGGGTCCACACATAGCACATAGGGCAGACTAAATAACTTTTTTGCCCGCTTTGAGGACAATACAGTGCCACTGACACGGCCTGCAACGAAAACATGCGGTCTCTCCTTCACTGCAGCCGAGGTGAGTAAGACATTTAAACGTGTTAACCCTCGCAAGGCTGCAGGCCCAGACGGCATCCCCAGCCGCGCCCTCAGAGCATGCGCAGACCAGCTGGCCGGTGTGTTTACGGACATATTCAATCAATCCCTATACCAGTCTGCTGTTCCCACATGCTTCAAGAGGGCCACCATTGTTCCTGTTCCCAAGAAAGCTAAGGTAACTGAGCTAAACGACTACCGCCCCGTAGCACTCACATCCGTCATCATGAAGTGCTTTGAGAGACTAGTCAAGGACCATATCACCTCCACCCTACCTGACACCCTAGACCCACTCCAATTTGCTTACCGCCCAAATAGGTCCACAGACGATGCAATCTCAACCACACTGCACACTGCCCTAACCCATCTGGACAAGAGGAATACCTATGTGAGAATGCTGTTCATCGACTACAGCTCGGCATTCAACACCATAGTACCCTCCAAGCTCGTCATCAAGCTCGAGACCCTGGGTCTCGACCCCGCCCTGTGCAGCTGGGTACTGGACTTCCTGACGGGCCGCCCCCAGGTGGTGAGGGTAGGCAACAACATCTCCTCCCCGCTGATCCTCAACACTGGGGCCCCACAAGGGTGCGTTCTGAGCCCTCTCCTGTACTCCCTGTTCACCCACGACTGCGTGGCCACGCACGCCTCCAACTCAATCATCAAGTTTGCGGACGACACAACAGTGGTAGGCTTGATTACCAACAACGATGAGACGGCCTACAGGGAGGAGGTGAGGGCCCTCGGAGTGTGGTGTCAGGAAAATAACCTCACACTCAACGTCAACAAAACTAAGGAGATGATTGTGGACTTCAGGAAACAGCAGAGGGAACACCCCCCTATCCACATCGATGGAACAGTAGTGGAGAGGGTAGCAAGTTTTAAGTTCCTCGGCATACACATCACAGACAAACTGAATTGGTCCACTCACACAGACAGCATCGTGAAGAAGGCGCAGCAGCGCCTCTTCAACCTCAGGAGGCTGAAGAAATTCGGCTTGTCACCAAAAGCACTCACAAACTTCTACAGATGCACAATCGAGAGCATCCTGGCGGGCTGTATCACCGCCTGGTATGGCAACTGCACCGCCCTCAACCGTAAGGCTCTCCAGAGGGTAGTGAGGTCTGCACAACGCATCACCGGGGGCAAACTACCTGCCCTCCAGGACACCTACACCACCCGATGTCACAGGAAGGCCATAAAGATCATCAAGGACATCAACCACCCGAGCCACTGCCTGTTCACCCCGCTATCATCCAGAAGGCGAGGTCAGTACAGGTGCATCAAAGCTGGGACCGAGAGACTGAAAAACAGCTTCTATCTCAAGGCCATCAGACTGTTAAACAGCCACCACTAACACTGACACTGACTCAACTCCAGCCACTTTAATAATGGGAATTGATGGGAAATGACGTAAATATATCACTAGCCACTTTAAACAATGCTACCTTATATAAATGTTACTTACCCTACATTATTCATCTCATATGCATACGTATATACTGTACTCTATATCATCGACTGTATCCTTATGTAATACATGTATCACTAGCCACTTTATACTATACTATGCCACTTTGTTTACATACTCATCTCATTTGTACATACTGTACTCGATACCATCTACTGTATCTTGCCTATGCTGCTCTGTACCATCACTCATTCATATGTCCTTATGTACATATTCTTTATCCCCTTACACTGTGTACAAGACAGTAGTTTTGGAATTGTTAGTTAGATTACTTGTTATTACTGCATTGTCGGAACTAGAAGCACAAGCATTTCGCTACACTCGCACTAACATCTGCTAACCATGTGTATGTGACAAATAACATTTGATTTGATTTGATTTGATTTGATTTGATAGGGCTTGTTGGTCCACAGTACACCTCCTCCAGTTGCTCTGTGCCTTCTCATCTTCCTGCTCTCTATGCCTTCCTTTGTCTTTGTCGCTCTTTCTTTCTCTCTCCTCTCTTTCTTTCTTTCTCTCTCTCTCTATTTTTTCTGATCGCTCTCCCCTTAGCGCTGCACTGCAAGAACAATGAAGTCTAAAGTCTTTCTCTCTCCCACTCTACCTTTGTCCTATTTGTGCTGAGTTGCTGCTGCTCCAGCCAGTCTAACCTCTCTCTCACTCTCTGTGTCTCTCTCACTTCTCTTGTTATCTGGTCAGGTGAACATGTTGCATTTGAGGGTTGCCATGCTCTGATTGGTACACTTTACCTTACTACCTCTTAAATAGTTAGATAAAAAATATAAGTAATAGAAGTAGCATCTAATACTAATAGCAGAAACTGAAGTCTGGTCCAGTGTGAGTTGAGTTTAAAGCCTAACAACTACAGGCTATGGAAACAATTATTTATCTCTCCTCTTTCTATCTCTTTCCCTCTCTTTCCTAAAGATGTGCACAGGTTGACTGTGATGGCCTGTGTAAAAGGGTGAGAGTTTTTGCATCCAAAATGGCACCCTATTCCCTATTTAGTGCGTTACTTTTTACCTGGGCCCACAGCGTGTGATTTCCGACCTAGCCCATAGTTCTCCAGTTGGCAGCTGTGAAACGTGTTGAGGGGAGTGGGTGTATGTGTGTGAGAGAGAGTGAGAGCAGGTTGTAAGGTGTGGGAGTGGGTGGGTGGACAAAATGATTATCCTTCATGGTAAGTTTCTTTCTCTGCATGTTCCTGATCTGTCACTTCTATTTTATCAGTGTGTCTGTGTGTCTGTGGTGTAGTGTGTGTGTGTGTGTGTGATTGTTAGAGTCTGTGCATATGTGTGAGTGCATGTGGGTGGGTTTGTGGTTGGGTGTAGAAGGGCATCTTGGAGAGGGGAGAGGAGATCAATCACAAGATGTCTTAAAAGCCTCAAGCTTCTGTCGAGCGTCTCTCAAACCTTGTCACTTATGAATCATTGATACTTCGTTTTATTTTTAGCGTGATTCTTTTTTTAGTGTCACTTATTATTTAAATTATTTCAATATGCAGTATGCAGAAATCACTCCAACATTTCCTGGTTGCTATAATTCTAATAGTTTCCCTAATTTCAGTTTATGTGACAAAACAAGCAAATATTGGACCTCCCAAGTGGCTCAGTGGTCTAAGGCACTGCATCGCAGTGCAAGCTGTGCCACTAGAGCTCCTGGTTTGAATCTAGGCTCTGTAGCAGGCGGCCGCGACCGGGAGACCCATGGGGTTGCGCACAATTGGCCCAGCGATGTCCAGGTTTAGGGGAGGGTTTGGCCGGCAGGAATGTTCTTGTCCCATCACGCACTAGCGACTCCTGTGGCGGGCCGGGCGCAGTGCACGCTGACACGGTTGCCAGGTATACAGTGTTTCCTCTAACACATTGGTGCGTCTGGCTTCCGGGTTAAGCAGGCATTGTGTCAAGAAGAAGTGCGGCTTGCCTGGGTTGTGTTTTGTTGCCTCTCCCGAGTCCGTACGAGAGTTGCAGCAATGGGACAAGACCGTAACTACCAATTGGATACCATGAAATTGCGTAAAAAAAAATTTTTTTAAATCATTTGTAGTGTAGAGAATCATTAAACCGCTGTGAAATATATTTTCCATAACAAAAATCCTTGTTTTTTCAGCTGTTTGAAGCTGATGTACAAAACCGAAAGTAAAAGATGCAAAAACAAAACTTAAGAACGGGAAGCATAGAAATGCCGCACATAAAACAGATCTAACACTTCTTAGATTTGTTTTCAATGAGAATGACACATCCATAAGTCACATTTCTTTGTGAATTTGGTCGGTTCGCCCAAAACCTTTGCTACTGCTGAACTACGCTCCTGATAAATGTTAAGAATTAAAAGGTATCTTAATAAAATCAAGAATCTCTTCAAGTGTAATGCTTGTACATGCACACTGTGAGATATGTCGGAGGGTGAAGCCGACAGTGAAATAAAATAACATTGACGGTTTACTTGAATTATTGGTATTATCTTCAGAGCTGGCGGATTATTACTTATTCAATACACTCAATCGCTTATAGACATGCTCCGGTACTTTGGCGACTTAAGTAATTATGAAATCTCCCGCTTTGTGCTGGATGTATCAATAATCATAGATTGTGCATGCATAATCTATGAGTAGAACTACTGTTTTACATCAATTATCCACACAATTCCTAGTTTGAAAGAGACTGTTTTCTGGAAGCTGTGCAGCCTCATTTCCCCTACATTTCCCCTAATGTGGGCAAGCATCCTAGCAATTCCAGTTTCAGCCAATGAGTTTCAGACCCTCGCAATTTGAGTGACAGCTAGCAAGACAGTAGAGGGAGAGAGAGAGCATGGTGCACATATCTGCACATTTGTGACGTACTATGCAATTTTTGGCAACCAGTTTTGGCAACCAGTTTTGGCTATTGGTTGCTACTTTCAGAATTACTGCAGACCGTCCAAGCTTGAATAATTTTTCTGAGTAACACTTCAGCGGTGACATCCCTGGCCCGACAATGGCATGATTGCAACACCAACACTGCTCAAATCATAGGCAAATGCAGCTTTTTAGCCTAATAATGATGTTGCCTCAGAAGGAATGGTAGGCTATAGACTGTTATGTGTACTTGGTGATTGGATGCTCTTCCGTAGCTAACTGGAAATATGTTTAAATGTACGATCAGGGCTCTCACTAGGATTTTCTGACATGGTATTACTGATGTAGGCCTATGGTTGGTTTAGGGGGGAGGTCCAAACTGGGTCAGTCAACTCGCCACTGAGGAAGTTGGAGCATTGAGCATTTTTGAAAAACCTGTAACTGGCTAAAAAGTATACCAAAGTACAGGGGAATATATTTTACACTGAACACAAATATAAATGCAACGTGTAAAGTGTTTGTCCCGTGTTTCATGTCTCATTAGCTGAAATGAAAGATCCAAGAAATGTTTCATACGCACAAAAAGCTTATTTCTCTCAAATTGTGTGCACAAATTTGATTACATCCCTGTTAGTGAGCATTTCTTCTTTGCCAAGATAATCCATCCACCTGACAGGTGTGGCTTATCAAGAAATGATGAAACAACATGATCATTACACAGGTGCACCTTGTCTTGGGGACAATAAAAGGCCACAGATGTCTTAAGTTTTGAGGGAGCGTGCAATTGCCATGCTCACTACAGCAAAGTCCTCTAGAGCTGTTGCCAGATAATCTTCACCCACGTATCGTCTGAGAACAGCTACCAAGACAGCTGATGAAATTGTGGGTTTGCACAACCAAAGGGAAGCTCATCTGCGTGCTAGTCGTCCTCACCAGGGTCTTGACCTGACTGCAGTTCAACATAGTAGCCGACTTCAGCAAATTCTCGATGGCCACTGCATGCTAGAGAAGTGTTCTCTTCACGGGATGAATCCCGGTTTCAACTGTACCGGGCAAATGGCAGACAGTGTGTATAGCATCGTGTGGGCGAGCGGTTTGCTGATGTCAGTGTTGTGAACAGAGTTCCCCATAGTGGCGAGGGGTTATGGTATGGGCAGGCATAAGCTACAAACAACGAACACAATTTCATTTTATCAATGGCAATTTGAATGCACAGAGATAACGTGATGAGATCCTGAGGCTCATCTGTCACCAACACCTTATGTTTCAGCATGATAATGCACAGACCCACGTTGCATGGATCTGTGCACATTTCCTGGAAAATATCCCAGGAAAATATCCCAGGTCATCCATCTCTAAATTTCTTCCATTCTTCTCTGCAGATCCTCTCAAGCCCTGTCAGGTTGGATGGGAAGCATTGCTGCACAGCTATTTTCAGGTCTCTCCAGAGAAGTTCAAGTGGGTTCAAGTCCAAGCTTTGGCTGGGCCACTCAAGGACATTCAGAGACTTGTCCCAAAGCCACTCCTTTGTTGTCTTGGCTGTGTGCTTAGGGACATTGTCCTGTTGGAAGGTGAACCTTTACCCCAGTGTGAGGTTCTGGAGCAGGTTTTCACCAAGTATCTCTCTGTACTTTGTTAATCTTTTTACCTTTATTTAACGAGGAAAGTCATTCAAGAACAAATTCAATGACAGCCTATCGGGGAACAGTGAGTTAACTGCCTATCGGGGAACAGTGAGTTAACACGTTCAGGGGCAGAATGACAGATTTTCACCTTGTCAGCTCAGGGATTCGATCCATTAACCGTTCGGTTACTGGCCCAATGCTCTAACCACTAACCTCTAACCTGACGCTATCTTTGCCTCAATCCTGTCAGGAGGCCCAGTCCCTACTGCTGAAAAACATCATGGTGGTAGCATGATGCTACCAGCACCATGCTTCAATGTAGGGATGAGGCAAGGTTTCCTCCATAATTGTCACTTGGTATTCAGGCCAAAGAGTTCAATCTTGGTTTCATCAGACCAGAAAATCTTGTTTCTCATGGTCTAAGAGTCTTTAGGTGCCTTTTGGCAAACTACAAGCGGGCTGTCATGTGCCCTTTACTGAGGAGTGGCTTCCGTCTGATTGGTGGAGTGCTGCAGAGATGGTTGTCCTTCCAGGAAGGTTCTCCCATCACCACAAAGGAACTCTAGTGCTCTGTCAGGGTGACCATCGGGTTCTTGGTCACCTCCCTGACCAAGGCCCTTCTCCCGCGATTGCTCAGTTTGGCTGGGCGGCAAGCTCTAGGAAGAGTCCTGGTGGTTCCAAACTTCTTCTATTTAAGAATTATGGAGGTCACTGTGTTCTTGGGGACCTTCAATGATGCAAAACATTTTTGTTAACCTTACCCATACCTGTGCCTCGACACAATCCTGTCCTGGAGATCTAACGACAATTCCTTCGACATCATGGCTTGGATTTTTGTCTGATATGCACTGTCAACTGTGGGACCTTATATAGATAGGTGTGTGTCTTTCCAAATCATGTCCAATCAATTGAATTTACCACAGGTGGACTCCAATCAAGTTGTAGAAACATCTCAAGGATGATCAATGGAAACAGTATGCACCTGAGCTCCATTTTGAGTGTCATAGCAAAGGGCCTGAACAATTTTTTTAAATAAGGTATTTGGTATTTAATGTACAGTATTTCTATTTTTTAAGGTATTAGGTATTTCATTTTTTTTGCAAAATTTTCTAAAACCTTGTTTTCCCTTTCCCTTTTCCCTGTCATTATGGCGTATTGTGTGTAGATTTCTGAGGATTTTATTTAATTTAATACATTTTACAATAAGGCTGTAACGTAACAAAATGTGGAAAATGTCAAAAGGTCTGAATACTTTCCGAAGGCGCTGTAATATTTTGGAAAAAGTTTTTGGCAAACACTTAGTTCTCCATTTCCCCTACCCCTTTACCTCACACATCAGTGGTATCAATGAACAAAGTGGAGAGCAGCCATCCAGCTACAGTGGTTCGTCCTTTAAAAGTTGCATCGTTCTGATGCGCAGCTTGCACTGGTGCCATTATCGGTAGTTAGTGCTAGTTTGACCACCAGAGGGCATCTTTGAGAAGCATCTGATAGCCTTCAACAGTGACTGTACTGGAGAATTTAAAAAAAAAAAATTGTAAGAAGGTAGTATATGGGATTGATTTTAGGAAATGTTTCTTCATTAATTTGATTAATATTATGGTGTTTATATTTCAAGAAAAATGAAAAACCCACTGGGTTTCCGTTAAGATGGAATGGAAAACATAGCGCTGTACAATATGATGAATCCCCGTGTCTTGCGGGCATGCGGGAGACCGGGGTTCAATTCCCAGACGGGGAGGAAGGAGTAGGCTGTCCTTGTAAATACGAATGTGTTCTTAATTGAATGTAGAAACATCTCAAGGATGTGTTATTCCATAGATGTGATGTCCTCAATATTATTCTACAATGTATAAAATAGTAAAATTAAAGAAAAACATTGGAATGAGTAGGTGTGTCCAAACTTTTGACTAGTACTTGCTTAATTCATTTGATTAATATTATGGTGTTTCTATTTCAAGAAAAAAAAAAATAGCACCATTGTACATCTCCATATTTTAATTTCCATTCAGATGGAATTTAAAATATGGCGCTGTACAATGGTGCTAAAGTAATTGTAGGCTATTGCTTCAAATCCTATTGCTTCTAACTTCAATATGCTCTTTAAGTAAATAAGACCTACATCACTTTTACAAGCATTTCGCTACACTCGCATTAACATCTGCTAACCATGTGTATGTGACAAATACAATTTGATTTGATTTGACTTTTAACAGCATATTACTCAACACTAGTGAGACTCATGGCGCCAAAGGCAGGCCCACAGTATATCGAGAAAATATGACGTGACTCTCCGCCAATAATTACGTATAGAGGATTGGAGGATATTTCTGTAATTCAGTGATATTTATTCGTTATGGATCCATAACTAAATAAACATCGGCATTTTCAAAGAGTAGTTTTATCATTATTTTATTAATGAAAGCATAAAGATGGCATTATTAGTTACATTGTATTAGTTTGAACGTGCAGATGGCGCAAAGAACAGCGGGAACTTTTCCCTTGGCAGCATCATTATTAGTGCAATGCCCCTTAAGAGTGTTGTTCTCCCTTCCCCATGGGCTAGGTCTGTCTTCTGCAGCCCATCCCGTGCCCCCTGTCCTTGTGCCTTGAACCTTGCACGTGTTCAGTGGATACAACTGGAGAACTGCAAGGCAATCCCATTGTGCACCACTTGGGAGCCATGACCAATACGACCAATATATTTTGTCCTGAAAAATACAGAATAATATATCTGTGAGAATTTCCAAGGGGCTTTTATATAATTATAAATCAATAATAATAATTATATTAATAATTGCTTTGTTTAACAAAATAACAATATTTTGGAGATTATTTTATTTTTAAATAACAGAAAATGAGCGAGGAAAAACACCATTCTTGAATATGGTGTGAGACATGGTTAATAATTTGAAAATAAAACCAGTTTGTAATTTAGAATGATTTATTTCTGTTTTTAGAGGGAGAGAAATCAAAAAACCTACAGTCATCTCATTGGTCTCCCAGTGGAGGCCGGCGTTGAACTGTAGCAACACAGCTGTAGCAACACAGCTTGCACTGCTATGCTGTGTCTTAGACTATTGCACCACTTAGGCACCATAAAACATGACAGGTCGGGAGTGGGCTACAGTAAGATCATAATAATCCTAACAAAATAAAAAAATTAAAACCTTAGTGTAATAACAGTTTTAGTAAGTAATACTGAAGCCGTGCAAAATCATCAATTTCTATTTAGGTTTATGTCGCCCATTCATTGTCATTTAGAGACACAGTAGGACCCAAAAGCATAACCAGTGCTCTAACTCCCCCTTGCGCTGGTCTGTAGCAATGAAGTGGTGATACACAGTACCGTACAAAACCACAAATTACCTCTTAATCTCGCAGCATAATTGCAAAACTTTTAGTGGAGCAACCACTGTAGAAGGAGAAAATAGTACTACGACAACGGGGGTGGGCCGGAGCGGAGAGCTAGGGAATAGGGTGCCATTTAAGATGTATTCCTACAGCAGTTCAGTGGGGTCGCCAAAATGTAGGAACAAAAAATTAAGAGTATACATTATTGTATGGGACAATATACAAACGTTTTTGAGAAAGATCATTTGAAATGAATTTATTGGTTTCTTTTCATTTTCATAAGATGTGGAAACATAATGAATTCAAGGTTATTTGTTGATGTAAAAATGTTAAGGTTTTAAGGTTGTGTCATAATCAGTGGTGTGTATTCATGGATGCCAAGAAATATCAAATGAAAAAAACATAAAATAATGTACCTTTCGTCTCTTCATAATCTTCCTTCAATTCGCAAGAGGCTGAATGTACAGTGCCTTGCGAAAGTATTCGGCCCCCTTGAACTTTGCGACCTTTTGCCACATTTCAGGCTTCAAACATAAAGATATAAAACTGTATTTTTTTGTGAAGAATCAAAAACAAGTGGGACACAATCATGAAGTGGAACAACATTTATTGGATATTTCAAACTTTTTTAACAAATCAAAAACTGAAAAATTGGGCGTGCAAAATTATTCAGCCCCCTTAAGTTAATACTTTGTAGCGCCACCTTTTGCTGTGATTACAGCTGTAAGTCGCTTGGGGTATGTCTCTATCAGTTTTGCACATCGAGAGACTGAAATTTTTTCCCATTCCTCCTTGCAAAACAGCTCGAGCTCAGTGAGGTTGGATGGAGAGCATTTGTGAACAGCAGTTTTCAGTTCTTTCCACAGATTCTCAATTGGATTCAGGTCTGGACTTTGACTTGGCCATTCTAACACCTGGATATGTTTATTTTTGAACCATTCCATTGTAGATTTTGCTTTATGTTTTGGATCATTGTCTTGTTGGAAGACAAATCTCCGTCCCAGTCTCAGGTCTTTTGCAGACTCCATCAGGTTTTCTTCCAGAATGGTCCTGTATTTGGCTCCATCCATCTTCCCATCAATTTGAACCATCTTCCCTGTCCCTGCTGAAGAAAAGCAGGCCCAAACCATGATGCTGCCACCACCATGTTTGACAGTGGGGATGGTGTGTTCAGGGTGATGAGCTGTGTTGCTTTTACGCCAAACATAACGTCTTGCATTGTTGCCAAAAAGTTCAATTTTGGTTTCATCTGACCAGAGCACCTTCTTACACATGTTTGGTGTGTCTCCCAGGTGGCTTGTGGCAAACTTTAACCGACACTTTTTATGGATATCTTTAAGAAATGGCTTTCTTCTTGCCACTCTTCCATAAAGGCCAGATTTGTGCAATATACGACTGATTGTTGTCCTATGGACAGAGTCTTCCACCTCAGCTGTAGATCTCTGCAGTTCATCCAGAGTGATCATGGGCCTCTTGGCTGCATCTCTGATCAGTCTTCTCCTTGTATGAGCTGAAAGTTTAGCGGGACGGCCAGGTCTTGGTAGATTTGCAGTGGTCTGATACTCCTTCCATTTCAATATTATCGCTTGCACAGTGCTCCTTGGGATGTTTAAAGCTTGGGAAATCTTTTTGTATCCAAATCCGTCTTTAAACTTCTTCACAGCAGTATCTCGGACCTGCCTTTTGTGTTCCTTGTTCTTCATGATGCTCTCTGCGCTTTTAACGGACCTCTGAGACTATCACAGTGCAGTTGCATTTACGGAGACTTGATTACACACAGGTGGATTGTATTTATCATCATTAGTCATTTAGGTCAACATTGGATCATTCAGAGATCCTCACTGAACTTCTGGAGAGAGTTTGCTGCACTGAAAGTAAAGGGGCTGAATAATTTTGCACGCCCAATTTTTCAGTTTTTGATTTGTTAAAAAAGTTTGAAATATCCAATAAATGTCGTTCCACTTCATGATTGTGTCCCACTTGTTGATTCTTCACAAAAAAATACAGTTTTATATCTTTATGTTTGAAGCCTGAAATGTGGCAAAAGTTCAAGGGGGCCAAATACTTTCGCAAGGCACTGTATCTGACCGGAGAAAGCATCAGAGCTAGCAAAACACCTCTGTCTCTGCATGTGTAGCCCCTCTATGTGATGCTGTGTAGTCAAAAAGAGGATGATATTGTTGTTGCCTGTAGCATTGAACGAATGGGAAACCAGCGAGAATTTGACCTCCCTTGATAGAACATTTATGAAATAATGGCCAATCAGCCTTAAGCTAAACTGAGCGAGCTCAGCTGTGAATGGTCCTGGTGCACCAAAGAAAGTGTCCAGGGAAGCCACTTTGGATTTGGCTTCACACCAATCACATCACATCAAATACCAAACTTCATTGACAGAAAATAATTGAGTTGTTGCATCTCGTTGTGTTGTTGTCCTCCGGTGGCTAGCTAGCTAACTAAAATTGTCCCTTTCCTTTCATCGTTGCCTATGAAAGGAAGTTAGGCTAGCGAGCAAGCATTTTATCCAGGTTGCCTGGGACAAAAAAAGTTAAAGCATGTACTGTATGACAGAGTCATAGACCGTTTCGTCGAAAGAGAGGAGGATGACATGTGTTTCTCTACAAGTATGGTGTCAACAACTGTTTCTACTTACACGCACGCACACACACACACACACACACACACAAACACACACACATACACAAATCAGTGCCATGGACAGCCACATCATATTTAGCTTAGGTTTATTGGACTAAATTGTTTTTGGTATCTTTTAATTGTCACTCTATTTGACTAAGCATACTGTACGTGATTTGATGATGTTGAAATGTTAAAGTTGAAATGGTGCTGTAATAGTGGAGTCAATTCCTGTTTTCTTTGCAACCTCGGGTAGCCTAACTCTCCATGGTTCTAAATCAATAGTTGTTTAGTAAACAGCATATCACGGGTGCAAGGCTCTATGAACTAACAGGTTCTAGAGCAAACAACGCAATTATCACAACACATAGGTGGTAATATGGCAATTTGTTTTCCTGGCTTGGCTTTCCCAGTTGTTTTACCCACACCGCTACTGGTGTCATTCAATTTTTGGTAGGGTGTGGTAGTCTTTTTGGGTATGCAAAAAAATAGAGTTTTAAGTATAACAGTTTTAAATGCATGGATGTCATACTAATTTCGGCTTTTCATCTAGTAGAATTTTCTGCACACTATTGAGGAAGCGAATTGTATCATGACAATCACAATAGGGAATTCGCTCTACAAAAATTAACGAATGGCAGGCAAGAAGCTGTCACATTCTGACATTCGTTCGTGTGTGTTTTCCTTGTTTTAGTGTTGGTCAGGACGTGAGCTGGGTGGACATTCTATGTTGGATGTCTTGTTTGTCTATTTCTATGTCTGGCCTGATATGGTTCTCAATCAGAGGCAGGTGTTAGTCATTGTATCTGATTGGGAACCATATTTAGGTAGCCTGGGTTTCACTGTGTGTTTGTGGGTGATTGTCCTTATTCCTGTCTCTGTGTTTGTTTGCACCAGATAGGCTGTATAGGTTTTCACGTTACGTTTTTTGTATTGTTTGTTTTTTTCTTCGTCATTAAACATGTTTCAAGAATACCACGCTGCATTTTGGTCCGACTCTACTTCACCTAAAGAAAGCCGTTACAGAAGCGTGATTACACCTCCTCAGTATTAATGATTTGTATGTTGATATTTGAAACATTCTGCATATGTTTGTACTAAATGTACATTCTAAATAGTATGTAGTATGATTAGTACACAGTATGCAGTTTAAGTAAGTAGAAGGCAAGCTAGATTTCGGCAATGGCCACTGTGACTCATGTCTTCCTATACTGTATCTGCAGCCTACACATCTCTGTTCCAAAGAAAGAACAAGATGTCACTTTGAATTGAACACGCAACCTCATATTTTAGAGTATTATATGTTCAATATGTGACTGTCAATATTATTGACCTTTTGTACCTTCTCCTTTCACCTTTGACTATGCTGTTACCAACATCCTGTGCCCATTCTTTTCTTTCTCTTTGCTTTGACAGCTGACCTGTCATAAAAATGCATACTATGCTATGCACTCACAAAAAGAAGAAGCTGTACATCTCATGTTGAAATACATTTGCGGCCACATATATTGGCACTGTGCCACTTTTCTTAACCCTTGTGTGGTGTTCGGGTCTGTGAAACCCATTTTCAATGTATACTAAAAGAAAAATGATACAATGAATTATTTTTTCAACCTGAGACTCCTTGGCTTGTTTTCTGTGAAGAACATGTAAAATAACATACTTCAATTGAGTGCACCCCCCTATGTGGACCCGAGGGTGATACATGTTTGTGTGTTTCTAGGCGAAAACAAGTAAAAATGAAACAAAACTGTTTGCTGTGAGCCTTCACTCTGTCTTTCTCCTCCCTGGGCCTGCTGTTTCAACATAGCACCAAGAACCTGGTTGTCTCCCTGCCGGTCTGCCTGTCTCCCGCTCTTCTCACACTCTCCACACTTTGTAGTGTGTAAAACTACACAATGTCTTGCGGGAACCTGCACAATGTTATTATAATACATTATTGTAAAAAAATGCAGGATTTTCACAAACTTTACTCCAGCCAGTTGCAAATTGGGGGAGGGACACAGCAAATAAATAGCTTTGCATGTGTGGCTCATTATCACAATCAATCAGTATGGCAAAAGTAATCTTTGCTCAGAGGGCCTTAGAAAAAATGTTTGCACCAAGAGAAGCTAGTGTGGAAGGAGTGTCTTCCACTTGGAAGATGAAGAATGTGTCAATTCGGAGTCTGACAGTGAGTTGGAAGAAGAGGATAAGATTGACCCTCAGCCAGCCGTAGGACCAGCCCATAAGCAGCCAGCCCCAGGACCAGCCCGTCAGTAACCAGCTCATCAGCAGCCTGCAGGAGGAGATATATGTGGATGTAAAAAAAGTGAAATTGAATGGTCTTCTTGCCCAAGGAATGAGCCACCGCGCATGGCCAATGCGATAAGGATGCAACCAGGGCCGAAGCGGATGGCGGTTACTCATGTGCAGAACATAAATTCTTCTTTTGAACTGTTCATCCCAGACACAATCCAGAAAATAATTCTGGACTGCACTAATTTGGAGGGAAGGCGTGTTTTTGGAGAGAGATAGAAGGAGATGGACCAAACTCATTTACATACTTTGTGTTTTCAGACCCAATGGGGAATCCACAGAATCCCTGTGGGATGCAGACAATGGCAGATAACTTTTCCGTGCAATAATGGATAAGGATTATCCGCTTTGATAACCGAGACACCTGACCAGCTTGGTGGCAGAGAGACAAGCTAACTGCAATCAGGTCAGTGTGGGACAAGTGGGTGGACCGTCTTCCCCTGTTTGACAAACCTTTAACCAACTGGTGGATCTGTCTATCTGGTTGGATAACCTGCTGGTCATCCATGCACGTCCTGTGGGAACCCTGTCGGTTCCATCTCCCAGCACTCCCGCGCCGGTGCCCATGGAGTTGGGAGGGGCTGCGCGTAGGGAGGCTGGAGGAGGGGCCTTCACGTGCACCATCTGTGGCCGCAGAGGGCACACTGCCGGTCGGTGCCGTGTTGGTCCCTCTGGGATTCGAGACAGCAGGCAAGGCACTCTGACGTAACCCCAGGTGAGTCTACACCACTCTCATCCAGAGTCCTCTGTTGTCCACCTGTTTGTACCTGAAAAAGTATTTTTTTGTGTCCTCGCCAGACAAGGTAGGCCATCACTTTACAACATTCCAATGTTATAGTCTTGTCAATCTCTGAATAGTATGGTGAGAGCCCAGTATAGCCTAACCCTTTAATCATAGGCTATTGCTACTTTGTCTCTCTAAAATCACAATGTTTCGATTTCTAGTCATGTGACAGTCTTTTTCAATTGAAACGTCTAAATATCAGCCTTATACCAGATACCACCATTTTTTTACATGGAATGTTCTGTTTTCATAATTGATCACAATTTGGTATGCTTTAGCCTATAGCTAATATTTGCCCATATGAACACATTTAATTTAGGCTATATAAATATGCATGATTTAATAATGAAAAGCAGCAAACAGACACAAATAAAATACTCATAAATAGTCAATAGGCTATAGAGCTGGCTTCACAGTTTCCTCGCCCAATAGCCAGCCTACAAGGAAAATCAACATATCTCAACAACATTGAGAGCATGAGGGTGTCTGTGTACTGTGTGGTACCTTTCACTAAAGGTTTTGCTCTACAAAAATACAAGTAAGCACTTGTTATGTGTGTTTGGGGTTGTTGTCATACTGGAAGACCCACAACCTTCAACAGAGACACAGTTTTTGAGTTGAACATTGCACTTCAAAACACCTTAATAATCTTCTTATTTCTTCTTGCACACATTCAAGGCCCTGAGTACCAGTATCAGAGGTAACAAAGCAACCGCACAGCATTATCGAACCTCCCCCATAGTTGATTGCAGGAAGTTTGTTATTTTCTTTTAACCCTTCATTTGGTCATTGGTAAACATAGAAAGACCCAAATGCTGAAGGAGACACAAGAGAGTTTCTCAAAAACCCACCTAAACAAGCCTAAATCCGGGGGGAAATGGTTTGTGGACCAATGAAATAAATGTAGAGCTCTTTGGCAACACAGATCAGCACTGTGTTTACGGATTACAAAATTAAGCATTGAATGAAAAGATGGGGGAGGTTTGATAATGCTGTGATGTTGCCTGGAGACCAAACAGTGAATTTCTAAATACATCGTCTTCACCATGACAGTGTTTGATTCTGGAAATGGCACTCTCTTTATAAGCCGGAATGTTGAATAAAATGACACTACTGTTCAAAAGTTTGGGGTCACATATGGGGTCCTCAACCGACAGCTTCATTAAATAGTACCTGCAAAACACCAGTCTCAACGTCAACAGTGAAGAGGTGACTTCGGGATGCTGGCCTTCTAGGCACACACATAGACCTACGTTTTAAAGTCGGTTTGATGATACTTTTCTGTGGATCATTTATCTGACAATTTTGTTTAGCTGAGGTACCAACACTATGGACAATCAGCATAATTTTATTCAACACTCGTGACATTTAGGATTTTTCTACGTAAATAATGTAATGTTTACAGACAGATTATTTCACTTATAGTTCACTGTATCACAATTCCAGTGGGTCAGAAGTTTACATACACTTAGTTGTCTGTGCCTTTACAGCTTGGACAGCTTGGAAAATTCCAGAAAATGTTGTCATGGCTTTAGAAGCTTCTGATAGGCTAATTGACATAATTTGAGTCAATTGGAGGTGTACCTGAGGATGATTTCAAGGCCTACATTCAAACTCAGTGCCTCTTTGCTTGACATCATGGGAAAATCAAAATAAATCCAAGACCTCAGAAAAAAAATTGTCTCTTCGCTGGCCATGGCAGAACACTGACATGCCTGTCTTGCAGGAAATCACATACAGAACGAGCAGTATGGCTGGTGGCATTGTCATGCTGTAGTGTCATGTCAGGATGAGCCTGCAGGAAGGGTATCACGAGGGAGGATGATGTCTTCCCTGTAATGCACAGCATCGAGATTGCCTGCAATGACAACAAGCTCAGTCCGATGATGCTGTGACACAACTCCCCAGACCATGACAGACCCTCCACCTCCAAATCGATCCAGATTACAGGCCTTGGTGTAACGCTCATTGCTTCGTCGATAAACGTGAATCCGATCATCACCCCTGGTGAGACAAAACCACGTCTCGTCAGTGAAGAGCACTTTTCGCCAGCCCTGTCTGGTCCAGCGACGGTGGGTTTGTGCCCATAGGCGACGTTGTTGCCGATGATGTCTGGTAAGGCCCTGCCTTATTAAAGGCCTAAAAGTCCTAAGTCCAGCCTCTTTCAGCCTATTGCGGACATTCTGAGCACTGATGGAGGGATTGTGCATTCCTTGGTGTAACTCGGGCAGTTGTTGTCGCCATCCTGTACCTGTCCCACAGGTGTGATCTTCGGATGTGCCGATCCTGTGCAGGTGTTGTTACACGTGGTCTTCCACTGCGAGGACGATCAGATGTCCATCCTGTCTCCCTGTAGCGCTGTCGAAGGAGTTTCACAGTACGGACATTGAAATGTATTGCCCTGGCCACATCTGCAGTCCTCATGCCTCCTTGCACCACGCCTAAGACACGTTCACGCAGATGAGCAGGGACCCTGGGCATCTTTCTTTTGGTGTTTTTCTGAGTCAGTAGAAAGACCTCTTTAGTGTCCTAAGTTTTCATAACTGTGACCTTAATTTCCTACCGTCCGTAAGCTGTTAGTGTCTTATCACAGTTCCACAGGTGAATGGTCATTAATTGTTTATGGTTCATTGAACAAGCATTGGGAAACAGTGTTGAAACCCTTTACAATTAAGTTATTTTGATTTTTACTAATTAACCTTGAAAGGCAGGGTGTTGAAAAAGGGACGTTTATTTTTTTGCTGAGTTATATATATATACACACACACACACCAGTTAAAGGTTTGGACACACATAGCAAGGGTTTTTCTTTATTTTTACTATTTTCTACAATGTAGCTGTACAGTAGAATGATAGTGAAAACATCAAACCAACACAAATGGATTCATGTAGTAACCATAAAACGGTTTAACAAATCAAATATATTTTATATTTGAGATTCTTCAGTAGCTACCCTTTGACTTGATGACAGCTTTGCACACTCATGGCATTCTCTCAACCAACTTCCTGAGGTAGTCACCTGGAAGGCATTTCAATTAACAGATGTGACTTGTTAATTTGTGATATTTTTTTCCTTCTTAATGCATTTGAGCCAATCAGTTTAGTTGTGACAAGGTAGGGGTGGTATACAGAAGATAGGCCTATTTGGTAAAAGACCAAGCCCATATTTTGGCAAGAACAGCTCAAATAAGCAAAGAGAAATGACAGTCCATCATTACTTTATGACATGAAGGTCAGTCAATGCAGAACATTTCAACAACTTTGAAAGTTTCTTCAAGTGCAGTTGCAAAACCATTAAGCGCTACGATGAAACTGGCTCTCATGTGGACATTTCTCACAGGAAAGGAAGACCCAGAGTTACCTCTGCTGCAGGGGATAAGTTCATTAGAGTTAACAGCCTCAGAAATTTCATCACAAATACATGCAATTAACAGACACATCTCAATATCAACTGTTCAGAGGAGACTGCGTGAATCAGGCCTTCATGGTCAAATTGCTGCAAAGAAACCACCACTAAAGGACACAAATAGTAACAAGAGACCTGCTATGGCCAAGAAACACGAGCAATGGACATTAGACCTGTGGAAATCTGTCTTTTGGTCTGATGAGTCCAAATGTGCGATTTTTGGTGGTTTCCACTGTGAAGCATGGAGGAGGAGGAGGTGTTATTCTGTGGGTGTGTTTTGCTGGTGACACTGTCTGTGATTTATTTAGAATTCAAGGCACACTTAAACACAAAAATAAGCCACCATATTTGGAAAAAGGTACTACGGTCAGATGAGAATAAAATTGAGCATTTTAACCACCAAGGAAAATGCTATGTCTGGCACAAACCCAACACCTCTCATCACCCCAAGAGCAACATCCCCACACTGAAGCATGGTGGTGGCAGCATCATGCTGTGTCGATGTTCTTCATCGGCAGGGACAGGGAAACTGGTCAGAATTGAAGGAATGATGGATGGCGCTAAGTACAGGGAAATTCATGAGCGAAACCTGTTTCAGTCTTTCAGAGACTTGAGACTGGAACGGAGGTTCCCCTTCCAGCAGGACAATGACCCTAAGCATACTGCTAAAGCAACACTCAAGTGGTTTAACTTCTTATGGGCAGGTGGGATGGTAGCGTCCCACCTGGCCAACATCTGATGAAATTGCAGAGCGCAAAATTTAAACTACAGAATTATAAATATTTAACTTTCATAAAATCACAAGTGTAATAGATCAATATAAAGCTTAACTTCTTCTAAATCTAGCCGGTGTGTCAGATTTCGAAAAGGTTTTACGGCAAAAGCACACCATGCGATTATCTGAGGACAGCACCCTGCATACAAAACCATGAAAAACATATTTCAACCAGGCATGTTCGACACGAAAGTCACAAATAACTATATTAAATGCCTTACCTTTGATGATCTTCTTCTGTTGGCACTCCAAAAAGTCCTATATACATCACAAATGGTCCTTTTGTTCGATAATGTCCTTCTTTATATCCATAAAATCTCAGTTTAACCTCTCTGAGCACGGAACCCGCTAGCGGGCAGAAATTCCAAAACATACGGTGATCGCTACTTAAATAGTCATATTAAACATTCATGAAAATACAAGTGTCTCACATGTATCGAAAGCCTAGAATCTTGCTAATCCAACTGCGTTGTCAGATTTAAAAAAGGTTTTAATGCAACAGAACACGATGCGATTATCTGGGCATAGAGCCCCATAAAAAACAAACATTTCAACGAGCACAGGTGTAACGAAAACCCAAACTGCATTAAAATAAATAGTTTACCTTTGACGATCTTCGTCTGTTTGCAATACCAATGTTCACTGTTACACAATTAATGATATTTTGTTTGATCAAATCCATATTTGTAGCCTAACACAAAACATTTTGTGAACCGCTTGTGTCGTGAATTCCGTCTCATTCCATTTTCGACGACACATTCCAGGTAAATAACCCACACAGAACGTGACTTTTCCAGTCATGTTTGGTTTCACTGCAATCAACTGGTTTGTTTGAAACACAATCAAACCTGATGGGTCATTTCGCGAGACGTATTGACTGAGAGAAACCGACTTGAAGACAACAAGTCATGACATCATTGTGCACTAATGATTTGCCCACTGTTTCGTTGATTGACTGAATTTTAACCCAATGACCACTTATCGTCTTGAAATCTAGCTGGGTAGATAGCCAATGTAGCTGAGGAACACTGCAATATGCAATGGCTATGTGTTGGAAGACCAATCCATGTAGGAAACTCCTGCGTAAAGACAGTAATTCACTATTGAACAGTCATACTGGAAGGAGCCAAGCTTGTGGCGCACAGCCCTTTTTCGGTAACGCGCATCTTTAGCTGTTTATATATCGAACATCATGGCGAATAAGTCAGGGAAAGCTAAATCTAAGACTAGATATACGAATGTAGACAAAATTCTAGAGGAAATTGATCGTGACAGTGAAACAGATCTTCTTTTGGAAGAAGATTCAGCTAGCGACCATAGCTTTGACTACAAAATGGAAGCATATTTTTTGAACGGCGAGGACATCGTTTTGGACTGATAAGTTCTTCTCATGCTAATGCCGTTGTTTGAAATTAATAATATAAAATATTATTTGTGATTTTAAAAACATTTTATTTGCAATATATAAAAATGTAATGAAATGTGTTAAGTACACATTGTCTATGCGTGGGGGTATGTTTGCATGCATGTGAATGACCCTTAGCCTATGTTTGTGTGTGTATGTATATACACTGCTCAAAAAAATAAAGGGAACACTTAACTGGCGTGCTTCAGTCAATAATCCACCCAGTTTCCCTCCATCAAAATGCATACAAAATTAATCCCAAACGTTACTAATAAACTTTTCCAAACAAGCCAAACACATTTATAATAAAACCTTAGGTGCCCTAATGCATAAATAAACAATAAAATTGAAGACGTGCTCTCATTAACGCGCTTGGAAACACTACAGCCAAAATGGGAGCTACGTAGAAAAACTACAATTTCTGGATTTTTTTTCTCCAAAAACCAGCCTGAAACTCTTTCTAAACTGTTGACATCTAGTGGAAGCCCTAGGAACTGCAATCTGGGAGGACTTTGCCTTATAATAAAATTGACAGCCATTGAAAATAGTGGTAAACTGAAATTATTTTTGGGGGGGATGGTTTGTCCTCAGGGTTTCGCCTGCCATATAAGTTCTGTTATAGTCACAGACATTATTTTAACAGTTTTAGAAACCGTAGAGTGTTTTCTATACCAATTCTATACCAATTCTACCAATCCTGGATTCTGGGCCTGAGTAAAAGGCAGTTTACTTTGGGCACGCTTTTCATCCAGACGTGAAAATAATGCCCCCTACCCAAGAGAGGTTAAGGTGAAACATTTAAATATCTTGAAATAGCCTAATCAAAGCTGACCTCAATCCAATTGAGAATCTCTGGTATGATTTAAAGATTACTTAAAAATCCCAGTGGCTAGATGTACCAAGCTTATAGAGACATGCCCCAAGAGACTTGCAGCGGTAATTGCTGCAAAAGGTGGCTCTGCAAAGTATTGACTTTGGGGGGGATGAATAATTATGCACGCTCAAGTTCTGATTTTTTGTCTTATTTCTTGTTTGTTTCACAATAAAAAATAAAAGTGCTAGGCATGTTGTGTAAATCAAATGATATTCACCTCCAAACAATCTATTATAATTCCAGGTTGTAAGGAAACAAAATAGAAAAAATGCCAGGGGGGTGAATAATTTCGCAAGCCACTGTTTCTACCCAAGAACTAGTAGGTCTACCTAATATAGGATACCTACTTGAATCAGCTCAAATAGATAAACTCCATGAGGCTGATCTCCCTCACGTTCTCGCCACTCAGTGAAATTGCCCTCCACTGTTGTCCGCCACCACTCTCTTCCAGCCATATCTGGAACTCCGATACAGACAGACAGGCAGACAGGACAGACGGCTGGATGGATGGATGGACACACGCACAGCCAGTGTGAGAGCCAGGCCACATTTTCTTTTACAAATGCATACTCTATTGAAAAGCTTTCCGAAAGTAGTGTCCTACCTCTCAAGAACCCAAGGCCAAACAGCACTGGAGTCATGAAAAGGGCTTCTTCTATAATAGACACATACCACTCGAGCAACTTCCAAGTATCTTACTTTCTGGTTAAGATAGAAATTATACATATAACCATGCTAGCTAATTGTTCCAATGCATCTTCTAAATGTGAAATTACAAGACACAAATAGGCACTTACCTAAGGGTGTTTCACAATGTCCTCATTGTTGTAAAGTTAAAGTTAGCTAGCTAGGCTAGTCAGTCCCAGTGGGCTAGCTAGCTAGCTAGTAGCCACTGAACCCTATTTTATACACTAGCTGGCTAGTTAGCAGAAAACACTGTTGCCTGTAAGCATTGCCAGCTAGCTAGCCAATGGAGACATGTCATCTATGCCTCCTCTCTACACACTGCCTACATGGAATGTGTCTTGTCTTCTCCCGATCCTCCTCTGGGGCTCCTTGTAGCCAGTTGACTTATTATTACGCACACCTGTTACCATTGTTACGGACACCTGCGCCTCACGAGACTCACCTGGACTCCATCTCCTTCCTGATTACCTCCCCGATATCTGTCATTCCCTTTGGTTCTTTCCTCAGACGTTATTGTTTCTGTTTATATGTTTCATGTCTGTATGCTACTCGTGTTTCTTGCTGTAGTCTATGTTTGTTTATTTGCTTATTTCACTCCCAGTACTTACTTCCCGATTGTTAGTGTGTAGGTTACAGAATGAATATGCCAAAACTTTGCAAACGCAAAAAAGGCAGTGAAAGCAAAGGCCAGGCCATGTAACCAAAGATAGCAAAAAGGGAAGTGTTTCATCGCAATATCATTGAAAATGGTTCTCAAAAATGTTGCCCAAATACAGTTGAATGCGGATTTGATTATGCTGAGCCACAGGTCTGTGAACTGGTAGAAGCGGTGAGTGAGGAGCGTCCTTCTCAAATCGAAGAGTAATTTGCGTGGCTCGGTCAACAAGAAAGCATGGTGCATCGTCCAGAAACATACATATTTTTTCCATAAAATATATGTTTGAAGTTTCAAACACATTTTCATTGGGAAGGCAGATAAAGCAATCATCATTACATGTGAAAACACAGAATCCTACTCATTACTTTCGTTTTGAGCCGACTTCGCCATGGGCATTAAACGGGCACCTGTCTCACAAGAACCTAGAAGGCAGCCCAGTTCCAAAATTATTGCAATAACCTATCACCCATTACAAAACACGCCTACCCGGGCACCCGGGCCAGATTTATCAAATCCCCTCAATGGCAGATGCCTTCTGTCTATCTCCTGATGGCCTAGCCTTATGGGTGTCTTAGTTAGCTAGATTAGATTATCTCCCCAGAGACCAAAGAAAAATCCTGATTTTATATTTTTAATAGCGCCAACCATGTCCTTCCCAACACAGAGATTCAATCAGAATATCATTGAAAAGCATAATATGATTAGAATATCATTGAAATATGATTGTAAACATTAAATATAAATTAAAAGGCCATTTCTTTCTTCAACCTACAACAATTCATTCTGAATGGATAGTTCAAAACCTGCTGTTTTCTATAGACTGTATGGAACACAATATACACTGAGTACACAAAACATTAAAGACACCTTCTCTTTACATGACAGACTGACCAGGTGAATGATCCCTTGTTGATGCCACCAATTCAATCAGTGTAAATGAAAAGATAAAATGCTAAAGAAGGAGTTTTAAGTCTTGAGACAATTGGGAAGGGGCGGATTTCTCACTTATGGGTGGCACAAATTGGGATATGATGGAGGGGAATGGGCAAGGTAAATACAAATTAAATGCTGTAGTATGTACTGTAGTTGACTTTTTTTTGTGGACATTACTGTAGTATTTACTATAATATTCTAGGCCCTAGTAAAAAAATTATATAGGATTCCGATAACAAAATCCTGTTAGAATCCAAAAGAAAATATTATCCGATTTTTGAACCTATCCTATAGGATTTTATCCTGTAGGATCGCACCTACAAGTGCAATAGGACTGTTTCCTAAATCTGAACAGGGGATTCAAATAGGATTTTGTTATTTGAATCATATAGGATGTTTTGACAAGGTAAAACATTATTTAAAGGAGATCAGAGGATTATGGTATTTGACAGGACAGATGTAAATACAGATTGGGATACATGTAGAGAGGGTTTAAGGGCACAGGCAGTCAGTCATCCAAGCCGGGGCTCAAACCCCCATTGCCAAGGAGGCATATGTGGTCCACAGTCAGGATCTTAGACGACTACGCCAGACTCCGTCAGACTCAGTACACTGATATGATTTTTCTATTAGATTCTTAAATACAGTATAATATCCTTTTTCTTCTGTTTTTACATAAAAAGTCCTATAGGAGTCCAATAATGTCCTATTAATTTTTCGATGAGAATTGCACAGATATTTATATTACATTCTAAAGGATTCATCCTCAAAACATAGCTATATACTCTGTAGTTAACTTGGTTGTTTAAAATATGGATCTCCCAAATTCCAAAGAATATGTACATAGTATATGGATGAGCGATGGCCGAGCGGTACAGGCAAGGTGCAGTAGATGCTATAAAATACAGTATATACATGTGATATGAGTAATGTAAGATATGTAAACATTATTAAAGTGGCATTATTTAAAGTGACTAGTGATCCAATTATCCATTTATTTAAAGTGACTAGTGATCCATTTATTAAAGTGGCCAGTGATTGGGTCTCAATATACGCAGCAGCCTCGCTGAGTTAGTGATTGCTGTTTAGAAGTCTGATTGGCTTGAGATAGAAGCTGTTTTTCAATCTCTCGGTCCACACAAGCCTTTAGATTATGTGAAACCTTGCAGAGATTGGGCCTGAGTGATTAGGCTACTGTAAACTTGGTATCATTTGATTGGTCAATGGTGGTTGGTTTTGGGTTGATAAGGTCACACCTTCAGATGTTATGAATGGAATGGAGGTCTATTCTCTCTTATTCTGTATCCTGTCCATTGGAGGCAAGTTTATGATCAATTCTCATTTCCTATGCTTCTAGTAGGCATCTCTTTGTTCATGCATTGTCTTGTAAGTTAACCTTAGGATCTATTATGTCTAGAATTATACTTTGTTTAATGTCAGTACTGCCTTGTAAATTTAAGCTTTATACCTTGTATGTGAATTCATACAATAATACCTACTTTGATATTAATCCCAAACGTCTTCTCTTGCTTTGAATTCAGATTGAATTGAATTTCCAACATCTCAGCTAATTTCAGTCTCCCAAAACCAGACATTTGGAGAGTCTTTGTAAGTGAAGTTTCTATCTGGGAAGTTCACTCAAGGGTAGAGTCCCAAATGGCACAGTATTTCCTATATAGTGCACTACGTTTGACCAGGTCCCATAAATTCCTGTTCAAATGTAGTGCACCATGTAGGGAATAGGGTGCCAATTGGGATATAACCTCTATGTAGTCAATCTAACTTTGACAATAGTCAAAAGGGAGGAGACAAAAAGTGTTTTCACTGCTACCAAAAAAGTGGCAGATTAAATCTTTCAGCCAGGTGAAGATTGGCTTGTCTGCAGAGGAATGTGTGTGTGTACGCATTCTTGCATGCGTGTGTCCTTGTGTTGCTGTGGAGGAAAACAAACGGCAGACACATCTTCCTGTGATGCGTTGCCAATTCAGACAGAGGAAGATTGAGGAGCCCCAGCCTGGAGATAGCTCTCCTCTCCATAAATCATGTTGACAATTGACATCCCAAATGGCAACCTATTCCCCACATGAAAAAAGACAATACTATAGTATAAATACTATAGTATTCACTGTAGTACTCTGTAGTATTTACAGTTAACTATAATATAATTACTGTAATAAAATAAATGTAGTATATACTATAGTAATTAATGTAGATTTTACAGATTGTAGTATACTGTATTATTTACTGTAATGTTTTTTGGACTGAACTGTACTGTAGTATTAACTGTAGTGTTTTTGAGGATTTTAGTATACTGTAGTACATACTGTTCTATTTTTTCAGACTAGGATTTTGTTGTATTTAAAGTAGTATTTTTATACAAATTGCTGTAGTATTTAGTATAGTGTTTTGTTTTATTATATCTGATGTAGAATTGAAGGCTTTCTCCTTCTCCTTGAGGAAACCTAATTGAAAAATTAAAAAAAATCTAAATGTTCATAAACTTTAGGTAGGTAGGACTAGGGACTGAATGGATAGTTCAGTGCTGCTGCTTTTTTTGATAACCTGTAGGTGTCACGAATTTTACCGAAGGTGGCTCCCCTTCTTGTTCGGGTGGCGCTCGGCGGTCGTCGTCGCCGGTCTACTAGCTGCCACCGATCCTTTGTTCTGTGATCGTTTGGTTTTGTCTAATTGTTTGCACCTGTTCATTGTTTGGTTGTTAGGGTGGTGTTATTAAAGTTTGTTTAGCCCGCTTCTGTTTGTGCGGGCTTGTTCTTCTGTATTTTGTGAGAGGTGTTAGTGTTTTGCTGGGTTTTCTGTTATTTTATCTAAGGGTACTATTTGTTTTAATAGTTACGCCTGTGTTGGGTAATACTATTTTGTTCTTTTGATTTTGGACATTAAAGCGTGTTTTTTCCCGCATCCTTTGCTCTCTGCGCCTGACTCCACACCCATTCACTCATTGAGCGGTACAGTAGGGAACACAATATATGATATTTACCTGGTATGTAGGTTTCTTACTTATGGGTGGCACAAATTGGCATATGGGGAAGGGGAATGGGCAGGGTATATGGTCATAAAATACTGTAATATTTACTATAGTAAAAAAAGTAATGTTTTAACGGACTGTAGTGTTTTTGCAGACATTACTGTGGTATTTGCTACATTCTTTTGTGGAAAATGCTGTAGATTTTACTATAGTATGTATACTACAGTATACTACAACAATCTATAGTAAGTACTACACATGATTGAGGGATACTACAGTGTGTAGTATAGTATTCTACAGAATTCTATAGTTAGTGCTGTAGTATTCTTTAGTAAACTGTAGTATTTTTTCATGTGGGTAGTGCACTACTTTTGACCAGGACCCATAGGGCTCATCGGGCTATGGTTAAAAGTATTGTACTATGTAGGGAATACGGTGCTATTTGGTATGCAGACTGAATAGGGGGAGTTATTCTATAAATATTGTCTGAAGGGGGCCAGATATGCGACCAATTACTTTCTGTGCTGTTAGTGGGACATAATACACTTCATGATATGGGGCTATGGGTGTCCAGGATGGGTGAGGGGATAGAATGCCTGATATTGTAACGTTCGTCGAATTGGGTAGACCAAGGCGCAGCGTGATTTGGGTTCATCATCATTTATTTAAATGTGAACCAGCAACAAAACAATAAAGAGAAACAAACAAACGAACGTACAGCCTTGTAGGGCTCATAAGCAACAATACAAAAACAAGATCCCACAAACAACAGGTGGGCAAAGGCTGCCTAAATATGATCCCCAATCAGAGACAATGATAGACAGCTGCCTCTGATTGGGAATCATACCAGGCCAACATAGAAATACAAAAACTAGACTACACATAGAAATAAAAAACTAGAACACCCTCCAGTCACGCCCTGACCTACTCCACCATAGAAAATAAAGGCTTTCTAATGGTCAGGACGTGACAGATATGGTGTCTTGTGGTGTGTGTCACACCCTGATCTGTTTCACCTGTCTTGTGCTTGTCTCCACCCCCCAACATGTGTCTCCCATTTGTCCCCATTATCTCCTGTGTATTTATACCTGCGTTTTCAGTTTGCCTGTTGCCAGTTTGTCTTGTCCTCTTCAGTCCTACCAGCGTGTTGCAGTGGTTCCTGTGCCCTAGTTTTTGGTTTTCTTAGACTTCCCAGTTCTGATCTTTCTGCTGATCCTGCCCGCCGTCCTGTACCTGCCTGACTCTGATTTGGATGGCGACCCTTTGCCTGCCTTGACTACCCTTTTGCCTGCCCCTTGTACTATAATAAACTCAGAGACTCGTACTATCTACCTCCTGTGTTTGCATCTGGGTCTTAGCCTGAGTCCTGATAGTATGAACTGGCCACGACTGACCAAGCAGACTGGGACAAGCTCCGCAACGTCTTCTCTTCCCACGGAGCCACCATTGGAAGACACGAGGAGATACTTCAAGGTGTTACGGATTCCAGACCTTTGCGGAACACCATGACCGTGCCTCTTATATATTTTGCTGGAGAAATTCTGTGTATTATCTATTAGGCAATACAGTAACCCCCAGACTGTCACTTACCCTGCTACCAGCGGTGCTTCTCCCCAATCTACCCCGGCTGCCCAAGAACCTCCTTACCTCCTCTAGGATCCTGCCGGGCGTTTCTTTCCCAGTGTTTTCTCAGATTTGAGCTGCAGCCCTCTTAATTTCCCTCGGATCGCTCGAGAATAGCGTACTTGATAATGCTTTTGGCTTGAAGGGCTCTCACCTGGGCTTCGGTGGTGTGGGAGCAACAATCCACTGTTTGACTCATTCTGGAGGAGTTTGTGGCGGAGGTACGTAAAGTTTTAGAATCTCGATTGTCTGGGAGAGAGGCGGCTCATAAGCTGCTCCATCTACGTCAGTACTCCCGTAGTGTGGCAGACTACGCAGTGGATTTTTTCACTTTGGCGGCTGAGAGTGGCTGGAACCTGGAAGCTCTGTTCGATGCGTTCTTTCACGGATTATCGGAGGTGATTAAAGACGAGCTTGCAGCCCGGGAGCTGCCCGTGGACCTCGACTCCATCGTAGCCTTGACTATCCGGATCGATGGGTGGCTACGGGAACGTAGGAAGGAGAGGGACCTGCTCCCTGTCGCGCTCGCTCATCCTCAATTTCCACCTCGCCCCCGGGGAATCGCGGAAAACCCTGAAGTCCACATTTCCGAGTGGATCCGATGTCACCCGAGTTCTCTCGGAAGTTACCGTGGGCTGTCGAATCGTCTCCTCCAGAGCCCATGCAATTCGGCAGGGCTAGATTGTCTCCTGCTGTGTGCTTACGCAGACTAAACACCAAGACCTGGCTGTATTGTGGAGCTATGGTACATTTCTTATCTACCTGCCCATTAAAAGACCAGAGTCATCAAGTAGGTACGAGTATGTTGATCAGCCTTACAGGGAGTTTCCCATCTTCCATTTCTCATACCCCTCTCCATGCTATCCTGTTGTGGTGTGACCAGTCCGAAGCTCTCTGGATGCCCATTGACTCCGGTGCCGACATTAGCTTTATGGACGTTAACCTGATGTCAGAACTGGGAATCTCCACACAACCCCTCTCCACTTCCATGGACGTCAGAGCGCTGGATGGGCGGTCTATTGGCAGAGTCACCCACACTATGTTTCCCATTAACCTGAGAGTGTCAGGTAATCACAGTGCATCTATGCAGTTCCTGCCCATTGAATCCCCTCATGCAACCGTGGTTTTGGGGTTTTCATGGCTCCAGAGGCACAATCCTCTGATCGACTGGGCTACAGGTTCTATCATTGGTTGGAGCCTGTTCTGCCATGCGTGTTGTCTGAAGTCAGCACAGCCCGCCCTAGGACGTCTTCCTGCAGGCCTGGGAGAAGCCTCAAATCTCTCCGCCATTCCCACGGAGTACCAGACCTCCGGGAGGATTTCAATAAGGCCCGCTACAGCTCTCCCTCCCCATCGACCCTAAAACTGCGCTATCGACCTTCTACTACACCGCTTCGGGGTTGGCTTTATTCCCTGTCGGGTCCAAAGACCAAGACGATGGAGAGGTACATTGAGGATTCCGTTGCTGAAGGGAGTATTTGTCCATTTGCTTTCCCCGCTGGCGCAGGGTTCTCTTTGTGGAGAAGAAGAACAAAACCCTATACCCGTGTATCATCTAATGGCGCTACATTTTTGGGATAGGGGGCAAAATGTTCACTTTTGGATGAACAGCGTTCCCAGACTGAACTGCCTTCTACTCTGTCCCAGATGCTAATATATGCATATTATTATTAGTATTGGATAGAAAACACTCTGAAGTTTCTAAAACTGTTTGAATGATGTCTGTGAGTATAACCTGTTAATTTTTTGAAAAATAATGTTCCCGAATTAAACGGGATATTTTGTCAGGACAAGCTGCTAGAATATGCATATAATTGACAGCTTAGGATAGAAAACACTCTAAAGTTACCAAAACTGTAAAAATATTGTCTGTGAGTATAGCAGAACTGATGTTACAGGCGAAAGCCTGAGAAAAATCCAATCCGGAAGTGATTCATCTGTTGAAAACCCTGCGTTCCGATGCGTCCCTATTGAGCTGTGAATGCCCTATCAACCAGATTACACTTTTTACGTATTCCCCAAGGTGTCTACAGCATTGTGACGTAGTTTTACGCATTTATGATGAAGAATACCCGTAGGTGGCTTCATTGCGCAAGTGGTCACCTGATGCCCCCAGAGAAATACTTGCGTAAAATACAGAGGTAGCCATTATTCCAATCGCTTCTACTGAGAAACCAATTGATATTTGAAAAACACCTTGAGGATGGATTATAAACAACGTTTGCCATGTTTCTGTCGATATTATGGAGCTAATTTGGAATATTTTTCGGTGTTGCCGTGACCGCAATTTCCGGTCAATTTCTCAGCCAAACGTGAAGAACAAACGGAGCTATTTCGCCTACAAAAATTATCTTTTGGGAAAAAAATGAACTTTGGCTATCTACCTGGGAGTCTCGTGAGTGAAAACATCCGAAGTTCATCCAAGGTAAACGATTTCATTTGGTTGCTTTTCTGATTGTCGTGACAAGGTTGCCTGCTGCTAACAAGGCATAATGCTATGCTAGCCTATCGATAAACTTACACAAATGCTTGCCTAGCTTTGGCTGTAAAGCATATTTAGAAAATCTGAGATGACAGGGTGATTAACAAAAGGCTAAGCTGTGTTCCAATATATTTCACTTGTGATTTTCATGAATAGGAATATTTTCTAGGAAGATTTATGTCCGTTGCGTTATGCTAATTAGTGTCAGATGATGACAACGGTCCCGTTCACGGGATGGGGTGTCACTAGAGGTTAACAGAACTCATGGCAGGCGAAAACCTGAGAAAACTCCAACCAGGAAGTTGGACATCTGATGTTTGTAGTTTGTCAAAGCTTGGCCTACCCAATACACATTGAGATATGGATGAGGTTGCACTTCCTACGGCTTCCACTAGATGTCAACCGTCTTTAGAAACTTGAATGAGGATTGTACTATAAAGGAGGGGCTCATGGGACCTCTTTGAGTCAGTGGTCTGGCAGAGTGCCTTGGACTCATGATGCGCGCTCCCGACAGAGTTGCATCTCGTTCCAGTGCTTTTCTGAAGACAAAGGAATTCTCCGCTTGGAACATTATTGATGTTTTATGTTAAAAACATCTTAAAGATTGATTCCATACATCGTTTGGCTTGTTCCTATGACCTGTAATGGAATCTTTTGAGGTTTTATCTGGACGAAATGCTCACGCCTCATGAAGATGGATTACTGGGCTAAACACGCTAACAAGTGGCTATTTGGACATACATGATGGACTTTATGGAACTTTATGGAACAAATCAGTCATTTATTGTCGAACTGGGATTCCTGGGAGTGCCTTCTGATGAAGATCATCAAAGGTAAGTGAATATTTATGGTGTTGTTTCTAACTTCTGTTGATTCTAAAATGGCGGATATTCCTCTTGCTGTTTTGGGTTCTGAGCACCGTTCTCAGATTATGCTTTTTCCATAAAGTTGTATTAATCTGACATAGCGGTTGCATTAAGGAGAAGTCTCTCTTTAATTCTGAGAATAACAGTTATATATTTTATTAATGTTTATTATGAGTATTTATGCAAAATCACCTGATGTTTTGGAATCAAAACATTACTGCACGTAACGCGCCAATGTAAAGTGAGTTTTTTTTCTTCATATAAATGCACATTATCGAACAAAACATACATGTATTCTGTAACATGATGTCCTATGAGTGTATTCTGATGAAGATCATCAAGGGTTAGTGATTAATTTTATCTATATTTCTGCATTTTGTGACTCCTATCTTTGGCTGGAAAAATGGCTGTGTGTTTTTTGGACTTGGCTATGACCTAACATAATATGTTGTGCTTTCGCTGTAAAGCATTTTTGAAATCGGACACGATTGGTAGATTAACGTCTTGGTGACAGGGGGCAGTATTTTCAAGTCCGGATGAAATGCATGCCCAAATTCAACTGCCTACTTCTCATCCCCAGAAGATAAGATATGCATATTATTGGTTGATATCGATAGAAAACACTCTGAAGTTTATATAACTGTTTGAATCATGTCTGTAAGTATAAAATAACTTATTTAGCAGGCGAAACCCAGAGGACAAACCATTCTGATGTATTTTTTTGAGGTCACTCTCTTTTCAACGTGTTTTCATTGGAAATCCAGGTTTCTAAGGGAACTTATTGCAGTTCCTATCGCTTCCACTGGATGTCAACATTCTTTAGAAATTGGCTGAGGTTTTTCCTTTGTGTATGAAGAAATACGCCATCTTGAACGAGGGTCACTTGGAGTGTACTGTTAGAGGCGCGGAACGCTTGCCCTAGAAAGGTTAAATGACATCACAGTTAAAAACTGTTACCCTCTACCACTCATCTCCTCAGCTTTCGAGCCTCTCCAGGGGGCGACGATCTTCTCTAAGTTTGACCTTTGGAACGCCTACCATCTGGTTTGGATTTGGGAGGGAGACGAATGGAAGATAACTTTTAACACGTCTAGCGGGCACTATGAGTACCTTGTAATGCTATTCGTACTGACCGATGCTCCCGCAGTGTTCCGGGCCCTGGTCAATGATGTGCTCCGTGATATGTTGAACCGGTTCGTGTTTGTCTACCTTGACGTCATCCTTTTTTTTTTCCCGGTCAGCTCAAGAACACTTCCTCCACGTCCAATAGGTCCTTCAGCGTCTCCTGGAGAACCAGATTTTTGTTAAAGCAGAAAAATGTGAATTCCATTGCTTCACTGTCTCCTTCCTAGGATACATCATTGCTGCTGGAAATATTCAGATGACAAGGTGAGAGTGGTGGGGAATTCCAGAGTGCAGCGGCAACATTTCCTGGGGTTTGCTAATTTCTACCAAAGCCTCATCCGGAGTTTCCCCCCTCAGCGCTCCCAAGGTTCTGTTCACATGGTCTCCAGCAGTTGGCCGGTTCTTCTCAGAACTCAAGCATTGGTGTGGACTGATCACAAGAACCTGGAATACCTCTGCACCGCCAAGCGCCTCAGCTCTAGGCAAGCGCGATGGGCCTTTCTTTTCAACTGGTTTAACTTTACCATCTTCTACCGCCCGGGGGCCATGAATGTGGAGGGGTGGCTAACCAGAAGGGGGGATGTTGGACCCTGCCCATTCCTCGGTCCTGTAATGGGCACATTCCATCAGACTTGCCTGCCATTCTGGCCTCCGTCGGACTCTGGCTTTTGTGCGACAACGCTTTTGGTGGCCCAGCATGGTTCCTGACGTCTCCTTGTTCGTTGCCGCCTGAACTGTGTGCTCAGAATAAGACTCCACAGCAAGCTCCAGCTGAACTCCTTCAACCACTCCCTTTTCCTCACCGCCCCGGTCTTGTATCTCTGGACACTGGTCTCCCTCCATCAGATAGCAACACCACTATCCTTACGGTGGTGGATGCTTTCCAAAGCCGTCCATTTCATTCCCATTCCCAAGTTACCCTCAGCCAAGGAGACGGCCCAGCTCATGGTGTAGTACGTCTTCCGGATCCATGGACTTCTGGTGAACATGGTCTCCGACAGCGGTCCTCAATTCTCATCCAGGTTCTGCACCCTCATTGGGTCATCGGCCAGCATGACCTCCGGTTTTAAACCCCCAATCCAACAGTCAGTCGGAGTGAGCCAATCAGGACCTGGAGACAGCTCTTCGTTGCCTCATCTCCGCCAACCCCACCACCTGGTGCCAGCAACTTGTGTAGGTGTAATACACCCTTCCCTGCTCGGCCAGTAGTCTCTCGCTTTTTGAGTGTTCCATGGGATATCAGCCCCTCAGGTTAGCATACCCTCGGCCCAGATGTTCATCCTCCGTTGTCACCATACCTGGAACAGAGCCCCGTCCTCTCTTGTCAAGACCACCTCCAGGTATCGACGACAGTCAGACCGCCACCGGACCTCTGCTCCCCGCTATCGTCTCAGGCAGAGGGTATGGTTGTCCACTCGGGACCGCACCCTCCGTATACATCCGACTTAAACCCCTGTCTTCACAGCCCTTTGTCTCCTGGACCCAGCCCTCATCACTGAGCTCGGCTGCCGGCACCCGGTCGACCAGGTATGTGCCCAGGTAGGGTGCCAGGTAGGGCGCCAGGTAGGGCACCAGAGGGGATGCTTTTCTCCACCCCCCTCCCCCCCCCACCAGGTGTCTCCCATTTGTCCCCACTATCACCTGTGTATGTATACCTGCATTTTCTGTTGCCAGTTCATCCTGTCCCGTCAAGCCCTTTTGTTTTTCTTAGTCTTCCCAGTTCTGATCTTTCTGCCTATCCTGATCCTGCCCGCCATCCTGTACCTGCCTGACTCTGACTTGGATTGCAGACCCTTTGCCTACATTGACTACCCTTTTGCCTGCCCCTTGTAATATAATAAACTCTGAGACTTGGACTATCCGCCTCCTGTGTCTGCATCTTGGTCTTAGCCTGATTCCTGATAGAGAATGTGTGTGTGTGTCCGTGCCTGTCCATGCGTGTGTATGTCTACGTGCTTGTGAGCGTGTGTGTCGTCATCGATAGGAGGCCTAGTCAGGCCGTTAAGAGAGCTGTGTTTATGCAGCCTCCACCAGATGTTGATTCCTCCATGAAACAAATGACAGAAATGGCCCACATACAGCTGAGGAGACTAATTTGGAGTCAGGGTTCCCAGCGGGCACCACCAATTCTTTCTCTCTCTCCCCCCTCTGTCCATCATTCTCTCTCCCACCTCCCCACCCCCATCACTCTATCTCTATTAACACCTTTCCCCAACATAACATTGTAAAAGGAGTATTACACCATCTGGCCTCATATTATGAATTTGTACAAACTGTACTCTAATATAATAAACAGCAGAATTTAAAAGAGTACTTGTTGAATAGTGTAACGTGCTAAATTATAATTTGAGGGGCAGGGAAGGAGGAATAAGTTAGACTAACTGCTGCTGTATACTCCTTGGAGAAGTAATTGACTTTTATCGCTCTAAACACTCAGCTATAAAAAGCCTTAGGTCCAGAATGCCAAATGTGTAAAGCTATAAACATTACAGTGACAGAATGATTTTGTGTAACGTACTTGTATACAATTCTTACATGTATGAGATTCTTGTATTTGATAATACAACATAATCTGGCGAGGTCAATTGTTATTTGTAATCCCTAATCTTACTACATTTGCACCCACTGTACATATATTTTTCTATTGTGTTATCAACTGAACGTTTGTTTATCCCATGTGTAACTCTGTGTTGTTGTTTTTGTCGCACTGCTTTGCTTTGTCTTGGCCAGGTCGCAGTTGTAAATGAGAACTTGTTCTCAACTGGCCTACCTGGTTAAATGAAGTTGAAATGAAAAAATAAATTAAATAAATGTGTATTCTCTGTTTATTGCTTGGATGACTGCTCAGGTGATAATTGGTAATGTGCTAAATACTTTTCAGATCCCATCCCTACAGCACTGTGAATAATAAACTTGATGACCATGGTTAGAATTTGTCTCTACGAACGGTATATAGTTTGTTCTGCAAACATTTTACTTAATAACAGCTTCCCCTAACCACAGCTCCCCTTATCCCATTAAACAGTGTGGGGATCCACCAGGGATTCAGACTGGGGTGAAGGGGAAAATGGGTCCCTGACTTACAGAAATAATTTGAGTCCTATTCATTATTCATGTAACTCCACTGTCTTCATGTTCTTCACCTTGCTCTGCAGTAAAGACTTTGTTTTGTTATTGTTGTTCAAACATTTAAAGCCAGTGCTAACAACAATTGCTCACTTGAACTCCATGGTCTATAGCAGGGTCAGGATGAAGTGTGTTTCAACCTGGAGACATGTTCAGACATGACCGCATCTACTCCAACAGGATGACACTGCACTATCAACTCCATGATCAAATGTATGAGGACATGCCATGAGGTGTTTGCTTTTGCATTATTGATTGTGTTGTTCGTGATGTATAATAGTAGAGTAAAGCTGTGTTTTTCAACCTCTGGTTCATGGAGCAGGTGCTGAATAAAGTATGGTTTGTTTAAGCTAGAGAAACATGTCCATACATAGCCCTACTCTCACAGGAGGACACAAAACCATCAAATCCATCCGAAAAGGTTTCAGGCCAGGCCTGAACATGATAGCCTGGGTAGCAGACCTTGGTTATTGGATGTCGGGAGGCTCATTTTAGAGGGCACCTCTGTAGATACCACCTGTCTTATGTCTGATAATTGATTCTCATGGACAGATCTAGCAATGTACAGAGCCCATGCTGGTTTCACCCTTCCTCCCCTCTTTCTATCCCTCCATCCCCCAGCCCTTCCAACTCTGTGATTCCGTCAGATCTGTCAGATCCACTAGGCAGGTTATAGGATCTCAATGGGTGGGGTTGGAGCGGTAGGGAGGTTGTAGGTGTTGAAGGGGATCTTTTTCTCAGAGAGTGGGCTTAAGGGGGGGGGGGGGGGGGGGGCAGAGATAGATCAAAAGACCCCGCAGCGAGGGGAGCCAGAGGATAGGTCCAGGATATGTCCCAAATGGCACTCTATTCCCTACATAGTGCGCTACTTTTAACCAGAGCCCTATGAGTCCTGGACAAAAGTAGTACTCTACTCTATAGGGAATAGTGTGCAATTTGGAACTTAGACGCATAAGCTTCCTCCCCCTATCCCATCAAACGGTGTGGGGCTCCACCAGGGATTCAGAATGGGGTGAAGGGAGAGATGGGTTCTGACATGAAGCCTGCGCTGCTGCTCCACTCCTCCCTCCTCGCCGGGATCCAACAGCTTTTTGTTTTCCACCGTGTCAGTCATTACAATCTCCCCTCTAACTATAAGTCTACTGCGGTATCGACTGGTATATTAAGAGGAGAATATGAAAGAATCCAGAAATAGAAAGAGAATATGAAAGAAAAATGGTTTTAAGGAGAAAGTTAGAAACTGTCCAGTAGAGTTTCTTCTACCCAAAACAACATCCTATACTGAACTTCTTTCTACGTCGGTGTTTGTTCATATACGGAGGGTTACAATATATTATGGCTGGGTAGAGAAAGGTTTGGAAATATCCCTCTGATTTCCTTTATGACAGTACAACCTTTCAACTTCACCCACTGTTGTAGATTATGTGGTTGAGCAGTGTAGGTTGCGTGTGTGTGCATTTTTCATGTATTTATCCTTTATTTAACTAGAAATAAAGTCAGTCATATAAGTCAGTTAAGAACAAATTCTATTTACATTGACGGTCTACCCCGGCCAAACCCTAACCCGGACGACGCTGGGCCAATTGAGCGCAACCCTATGGGACACTAAATCACAGTCGTTTGTGATACAGCCTGGAATCAAACCAGGGTCTGTAGTCACGCCTCTAGCACAGAGATGCAGTGCCTTAGACCGCTGTGCCACTTGGTAGCCCAAACATGCACGTGTGTGTGTGTGGCCTGTGTGTGTGTGCGCTTGAGTGTCTGTCTATGGCAAGCCATAACGGTACCCCACTGCTCTGCAACTGAGAGCTCATCCTTTTATCCCCTGCATGTGACTGTGGCAGGCTGCCAGAGTCCCCTATCATTTAACACAGTACACCTGTTGGGGTGAAACTGATACTCACTGATAATGGATTGGAGTTCAAAGAGGAGGCTGCTCACAGGAAACTTTTCCAGAGGTCAAATTTCAGAAGCAATCTTGTGAATCTAAACACGCATACACTTAGGGGGCGCAGACAGTGACATGCACACGTACGGGCGTGTACGTGCGTAGGCACACACACACACACACACACACACACACACACACACACACTCCCGTGGAAGGCATGGCATGCAGCTCTAAAATATGTTAGACCTGGAGACAGTCCAAAGGAGAGAGAGAGAAAAAATGAGAGAGAGCAAGCAAGCTATCGAGTGAGAGAGAGAGAGAAAGCCTTTAATGCTGTGAGGGAGGAGAGAGTACAGGGACCTAATGGGTCTGTGTGACAGATTTATGACATCTCATCCCTCCATTTCTACAACAGAAAAAAAGTTGACTTGAGGGCTCCGACTCCACAGAGAAAGAGTGATTCATTTTCCACTACCAACTACCATGAGGTGAGAGTAGTAGACGGTTTAATATTGGGTTATTTCTATGAGTGGGGAGGAGAGTAATAAAATGTAATCACTTTCAAACAGGACCAAGGGCAAACCGTACTCCCTCATGCAGGCCTGATTATTACTTTGGCCTCGGCTGAAGGTCTATTGGCTGTTTATGTACGTGTGGGCCCAATAGACAGATAGTTAAATATACATTGTCTGAATGGTAAGAAATTATGATTACACTTGCGTTACAGTTGAGTTTCTTTTTATTAATATTAAAATAATATATGAGACTATAACTCAATTGATATGGTAGCTGAAAATCCAAAGAAAACCAACCAGAATTGTTTTTTGAGATCCCCATGCTTTTTCAATGGAAAGCTATGGGTCCTATGCAATTCAAGCTCCCAGATTGCAATTCCTATGGCTTCCACTAGATGTCAACAGTCTTTGTTCATCGTTTCAAGCTTGTTTCTTCCAAAACTAGGAAGAATTTTGAGTTTCTGTACCGGGAGTCACTGTTGGAAATCAGTCTGTGGGCGCGCAACGAAGAGGACGCGCACTTGCTAATTTTACTTTGCTATTGAAAATACTTCTTTCCGTATGAAACATGATAGTTTATTTACATTTTAGGGTACCTGAGGATTACACTTTTTGGGATATAAAGAAGGATTTTATCTAACAAAACGACCATGCATGTTATAGCTGGGACCCTTGGGATTGCAAACAGAGGAAGACTTTCAAAAAGTTAGTGATTATTTAATCGCTATTTGGGATTTTATGAAGCCTGTGCTGGTTGAAAATTATGTTGATGTGGGGTGCTGTCCTCAAACAATTGCATGGTGTGCTTTCTCTGTAAAGCCTATTATAAATTGGACAATGCAGTTAGATTAACAATAATTGAAACCCTCTAATTTTTACCCCCTTTTTCTCCCCAATTTCATGGTGTCCAATTGTTGTAGTAGCTACTATCTTGTCTCATCGCTACAACTCCCGTACAGGCTCGGGAGAGACGAAGGTTGAAAGTCATGCGTCCTCCTATACACAACCCAACCTAGCCGCACTGCTTCTCAACACAGCGCGCATCCAACCCGGAAGCCAGCTGCACCAATGTGCCGGAGGAAGCACCGTGTACCTGGCAACCTTGGTTAGCGCGCACTGCGCCCGGCCCGCCACAGGAGTCGCTGGTGCGCGATGAGACAAGGACATCCCTACCGACCAAGCCCTCCCAAACCCGGACGACGCTAGGCCAATTGTGCCCATGGACCTCCCAGTCGCGGCTGGTTACGACAGAGCCTGGGCGCGAACAGAGCCTTGGGCGCGAACCCAGTCTCTGAATTGCGCCCCTCCAATTTCACTGGATGTTGTCGACAGGTGTCCTGCTGACTTGAAACCCAGCCCTAACTACACCAGTACAGGTGTATTGTATTAACAGGCCACTGTTGAAGAGGGATTGTCCAGTCAGCTAGAGAACTGAATGCTGTAGAGTACAGTCTTAGAAAAAAGTGTTAATTGGGGTTCTTTATAGAACCCTTTTATCTAAGAGTGTAATATCTTGTTTAACAGCTAGACAGCACTCCAGACCTTGGTTTACTGTAAATCATAGGCATGTGTGTTTTCTTTCACATAGCTTTAGCTGTGTTTGATAGAGCTTGCCTGCATGGTGCACAATGGAATCAATGGCACATTCCCAAAGTGCAAACCCCGCCCATCTGGCATTGAAGGAAGCCTCAATTAAACACTTAAAGTACTTGAAATAGAACAAATGCTATTTGAACCCAGGTGTGTTGTGCCGTTGGATTGTATTACATTTGCATTATGTGGTCATGCATGCACGAACGCACACGCACACAGATGCATATGATTAAAGCTGTCATTTCATGACATCTCCCCTGCGCACATTGAAAACTAATGAACTGAAAACTGAGGCATTCAACAATTAACATGAGCTTTGGTATGCCACGAAGCATCCTCTCGCCCCAGACGCACACACTCACGCAGCCATACGTCCCAGCCCTGTCCTGTCTGACCTGATGTGAGCTCTTAACACAAGACAGCCCACAGCTCCAGCACGTCTCTCTCTAATCAACTTCATTAGGAAATTGATTTCTGCATGTGGCCTCACATGTTTGAAATATCCTCCTCAGGAGCCTTCTCTCAGTGAAAGTCGGAATGAGAGAGAAGAAAAAAGCTTTGGTGAATCAATTTAAGTTAATTTCAGTCTTCGTAGAAGTGTTGCTGTCTATTACTTTTAAGCTACTGTCATTTTGAATAGATTCATTGCCAGGAAAAAAAAGAAAGAGAAAACATGATTGCTTTCATAATCCCAAGAGGGGAAGAAATAATTCAGTGTCTCAGGTTAGAGAGTTGCAGAAAGAAGTGGAGCATATAGATGCAGTAGATTCATCAGAAACCAAAGGTTCAGCCAAAACCCTTAAAACCCATGGACCAAGGTTGTTGTTCTGTTAGTGTTGTGTTGCATGCTTTAATTTGTGTCATTACAAACCATCTACCTTAAAAACAACTTCCAACAAGCACATATGCTGGCATTGCAGAATAACCCCTTTTATAAGAGTGATACAGAGAGGTGAGCTGACAGGTGAGGAGTCTACATGCTATAGTTCTGACGCATGACGCGTTGACATATACTGTAGCTTTGTTTATTGACATTTGGCTTCCTATAGCTAGAGCCTTAGAGAATACATTAATAAACTTGAGAGAAAGCTGGATAAGTCATAGTATCTCCATTAAGTAGCATCACAGTGAAAGATGAGTCAAATGTATTTGATAGAACAATGGTTCTGCTGTGATAGGAGTAACAGCACCGCATGTAGAGAGTACTGTATATGCTGCCTAGACATTTCAGGACATAAAAGTATCAGGGGAAACATTTATGAACAATACGTACATACAAAATATACCCCAAAACATGCGTGCGCAAGTTTTCCAGCAAAAGTTGGCATTTATGAAAAACTGAACTTAATGTTCTTAGCTCCACACAAACTGTAGACCATGCACATGTTTTCTGGTGGTCGAAGTACTGTATTGCAAGCAGGCAAGTAAGTATTTTGTGCAAATTGTGGATATGATGACACGCTTATTCATAAAATGTAGCCATTTGCCCTTAGTGAGAAGAGCAAAAATCTACGAGTTTTATTTTTGGAATCTAAAAATATTTGACATGGAAATATATTTCCTATTTATTTCATTTTAATAGCCGTTGCAGAATAAATTCCTTACCTTTGATGGGTTTATATTAAAGTAGACATCCTACTAATTACCATGCACATCTGTAATTTGTTTGGGCCTAGTTGCCCAATCAAAATAGATAGGCTATGTATTTCAAGTTTTGCTGTATGCGATCTCATTGGTAGCATGGTTTATAATACAGAGGTGAATTTAGCAGGTGAACAGACAGTTGATATTTTACATTGAAGTATGTATGTTACTACTGTAAATACAAAAACAATTTAAAATAATTGTAGCCTAGACAATGTTTCAGAATTCATGGGCAGTCAAGCAAATTTAGGTTGGGGGAGAAGTCAATGCAAAATATTATTGAATTCAAACGTTAAGCTGACAGGTCCTCAACAATTAGCCATTGTTTTTTCTTTCAAAAACTTGCCAAAGTCCTGCCAAATACAGCAGAAGGTAATGCAAAATATTTAAAGATTCTGCCAATATCTCCAAAAATATTTTGATAGAATTTGCTCTTGCCCTTTGTTTTGGAAACTGCTGTGACTTAATTCCAATAGTTCCAAATTATACCATAAAAGGTGAATGGAGAGAATTGTCCATAGTTATAATGCTTGTTCAAGCGCACACAGTTTTACACAGTTTTACAATGTATGTATTCTTTCCAGAAATATTTAGCGATATTTAGTGTGAAATTTACATGACAGTTATGAGGCCCCAGAACATAAAGACATCTGTCATCTGCAGCACCTTCATAGCCTCTTCCTACCACTCCCTCTAGTGCTCATCCTGTGTGTGTGTGGAGACAGGTGTGCTGGAATCAGAGCAGATTCCCACCAGCTGCAACCTGTTCCACAATCAAGACCTCTTCAAATGCTCAGTCTTGCTACTTCCACACGGCAAGATTGTAATCTCTGCCAGTCCATATTTCTAGCTGTTTATTCCTGTTGTCCTGTTTTCCCTTGCCTGACACTGTTTTCCTTTCCGCTACAGTTCTGCCCGCTCTGACTCTGGTCCCCGTCTCCAGTCCAACTTCTCGTTAGTCCTGCTACTCTGTCCTGGATTCCCCACTCTATGCTCCCTTGGATTTCCCCCCGGACCTGCTAACTCTGTCCCAACACCTCTCGCTCCAGCCTCAGCCTCCGCACCTGGTTTCCGGCACCCCGCCCGAGCTTCCCCTGGCCTGCACGCAATCTCCCCCCCATGTTTCAATAAATACCTTGGTTACCTCATCCCAGTCTCCTCATCTGAGTCTGCTCTTGGGTTCACCTGTTCCACTCCGTGGGACATTATACTAATTTCCAATAAATATTGAGGGTCTTATTCTGGTGACATGATGATTGATGCTTGAATGCCATTTGACCAATACAAATAATGTTGCTCTTATCCATAATAATCTCAATTTAGGTAGCCTACCCGCACTGAATCTGCGAGCTGTTGGCTAGAGCGTATGTGCCACGACCACAATGGGCACATTTGCTACAGTATATAGCGCAACAGTTTTTGTGACAAAACAATCAGTTGAAAATGCGATGAAAACCCATTTAACCCTTGTGTGGTCTTAACATTCTGTATACTCACCTTGTCCTAAGGGTGAAAAATGACCCGTCTTCACTAAGCCCCTATAATAAAGCAGCTTAATTGAATTTTAAACCTCAAATCTTGTTTTCATGAAGACACAACCTGTCATTCACCTCAAACTTTATGATTATCTGGGTTTTCCCTTTTCACATTGCAAAAAGACTGCATTTATCAGTGGACACCACTCATTTTTATTACACCTGTCTTTGTTTTCTGTACTAAAGTAGAGGTTGCTAAAGGTACTGCATAGGTGTAAACATGCTTTCTTTTAGCAAGAGATAGCACTTGTGTAGCCTAAGAAAGTAGCAGAAATGTGCAGAAAGTAGTTTTGAATGGATTTTATTGAAGGGAAACAATAACAGTCTTGAACTTTTTTGGCAACATAGTATTCTTATATACTGTACAATGAGGAATTCAACTACAAAATACTTGTCTTCTCCCATTTTTTGAACCATTGCTCCCACCCACAAGGTGTATAAACAACAACTAAGAATAAAATAATATAATAGATACAAAACAAATACATGAAGAACATAAATCAATCAACTCCAATTACCACATGTAGGACAGCATGCAATGTATTTCCCACATGTGCAGCACATAGTATTTGTTTTACAGTCCTTCTTTGGGGGACAGAATTGGCATCTCCTCCTCTTGCCTGCCCCAGCTGCAGCCTCAGGTGGATCAGGACAAGATGCAGCCCCCTGAACAGCTTTCAAAAGCACTACAGAGGATGCTGTGCGGGGGGGAAGTGCCTTTCCCAGCTGCTCCAGGAACACCCTCTTGTTCCGCTTATCAGGCATCCAGGTAGGGTTGATTTTGTTGTATGAGGACACATCAATGACGTTATGGAAGATGACCAGGGAACAGCGGGTAGTCATCTTGCACCTTGTCCAGGTTGTCCACGCCTCCTTTGTTGTGGTTGTAGACCAGGATGATGGCTGGCTTCCTGTCCTCACGATCACTGATCTCAGCTGTTTTGTACAGTTTGCTCAGGAGGACCACATTCTTGTTCCTCTTTGGGAGGTAAGAAAGTAGAGTGGTGGTGGGGGTGAAGGCAAACTTTGATGAGAAAGCCTCTCTCCTCCTTGTTGCAAGGAGTGCAGGGTGGAGCTCATGCTTGTTCTTTCTAACTGTGCCAACCATGGTGATCTTCCTCTTTAGGAGCTGCTGGCCAAGTTCATAAGAGGTGAATAAATTGTCACAAGTGACATTTTGCCCCCTCAGTCCATCTGTCACATCAAGCACAACCCGCATCCCCTGGTTCTTCTCCAGGCCTCCACTAACAGCTTCCCTGTGTAGACTTGCATCTTCCAAGCGTAGCTGGATTGTGCGTCACAGGCCACCCATATCTGGATGCCATACTTTGCTGGCCTGCTGGGCATGTACTTCTGGAAATGACAGCAACCTTTTGACAAAAGAGATAACAATCAGTAATTAGTATCAGTTTCACAGAAAACAATCACATAAATCAATGATATTACAACCATACATAATACAATTAACAGTGAAAATCACTTACATTACAGATATGAAAATAAAAATGTACCTCTGAATGGAACCAGTTGCTCATCCACTGGTAATTCAGGTCCAGGCTTGTAGAAGTATGGCAGAGGCTTCACCCACTTCTCCCAGACCTCACTTATGGCTGGCCGCCAGTTTGTCTTGCATGTCTTGACTCACGGTTATCAAATCGTAGAATTCTTGAAAAAGTGTGAAAGACTCAGTGGCATCGTGGCACAGAAATCGCCCTTCCACTCTCTGCATCCCAGAGACTACAAGCAGCCTCGCCTCGGGACTTATACACACCCGCTAAGATTAGCAGCCCTATGTAGGCACGCAGGTCAATCTCATACATCCTTTTCCAATGATCTCCATATTTACTGAAACAATTCAAATTTGTCATCTCCAGGATGATTTGTTCGATGGCTGGTGTGATGAACATGTAGAATGTTGAGACGATGTCCTGGGCATGGGCAACTGCATGTCTTGTGGGCCCTGGGGTCATTCTTATGACATTTTGTGCTGCCATCCTGCCTTGTTTGTCATATGTTGACAAGGACCATGTTGTGTTGCTTTTCTTTGACAAAAATGTCTCTCTTTCAGCTTGGGAGATTTCTTATTGATCTGAAGACGATGCATTGAGCTCTGGGCTGTATTCTTCCCCTTCTTCTTCTTCAGATACCTCATCCTCTTTTAAATCATTGTTCTCTTGTTCCTCCTGGACATCTGAAAAAATCAGATCTACGACCTGTTGGGCACTGAAACGTGCACTCATGGCTTCAGCAAAGAGAAAACTGTAAGGACTGTCATCTGCAGCACCTTTATAGACTCTGACTGCATTCCCCATGAGTAAACAGTGCTTTGAAGAAATGTTTATTTTGTCAGAAATGTTTATTTTGTCTGAAATTGTTTTTATTTTGTCCGTGAACTTGTGTCACGTGTGCGGTCGTGGAGGGGAGATTCTGCACATACACAATAACGTTTTAGTCTTGTCTGAGTTCATTCAGTAGCACACAATCTAAATTTCTCATTGTGTGTGTGTGTGTCTTTGTGTTTTTTGTGGTATGTAAATAATTTTATAACTGCCGGGTCAAAAATGACCCTAAGACAATCTTTGTACCCTGGTGGTGTACAGCTTTGATGGAAATACGAACAAAGGCAATCTTTCACTTTTTCTAATGTTGGGGTCACTCTAGGAAAAGTCATACAATTTCAAGTTGAAAAAATATAATTTAGTGTTTGGAAAATGCGCTTATTATTTTATGCAGATTTTAGAATATTTGCATGAAAATCTGTCACAAATTGGATGGAAACCTAACTAATGATGTACATTTTTTCAGAAATCTCCCATTTGGCATGTCTCTTGTGAATCGATTCACAACATCACTGACGGATTTGTTGACTTGACCACTGCGTTTTGAACAACCCTAGCTAGATGAAAGGAGAAACATACAAGTCTATTTGCCATAGATGAATTGTGTAAACTTTTAATTATATTTGCTGACACCCAACAGTCAAGTATTGGCACCAGTAGAGTAGCTATATAGCAATGTAGACCACACCCCTCTGTGAACATGCCTTATCCAATGTTGGTTACAAGGCATGTTACCATTGGTGTATTAAAATGAGCATTAGGGTGATATCACCTTATCCCCTCAATAATCCCGCCTCCTGAATCCAAGTGTTTGACATGGGGGAGGGACCAGTAACTTTATCATCACACTTTTTCAATGTAAATCATCATACTTTGATCTGGTTTCATCCAAATATCAAATTGAATGAAAAATATAATTGTATCTGTTCATAACCTTTAAACACACCACAGTCATAGCAATTAAAAAGATGATGTTACCTTTACCGATACGGTTGCTGTAGTTAAGTGGGCTACTTACAGGTTTACTTTTGTATTAGAAAATACATGTATTCTTATTAATGGTAACAAAATGCATGACTTGTACTTCAGGCAAGTGAAGTACAAATTACACAAAAGATATTGAAACTATTGAAAGACGTATATCAAATACATGCGTGCATTGTACATCTGCAACAGTTTACTAACCACTGTTCTTCCAGTAATGCACTGTACATTCTAGAAATACAGTATGTTGCTGTATTCAGGTTTTGTGTTTAAGTCAAGGTCCTGTACATCTGTGTTGCCAGTAATTTACTGTAAAAACTACAGGACATTTTTTACAGTGTGTGAAACACGAATGTAGTGCTTTACAAGTCCATGAGGACTGGGCATTCTGATGAAAGACTCTCATATCAATATGTCAAATAATGTGGTGAAGTTACTCTTCACTGTGATATTGTATTGTACCAAAACCCAGCTGTTGACAATGTAAAGCACAGCATGTGTACACTACCAGCCTATGAGTGATTAACAGAGAGCTTTTCCACCAGCCTAAAACAATGCCAACAGGAATCTTACACACACACACACACACACACACACAAAGAAAAAACTATGCCAACAGAGATCTTTCAGCATGCCACGCTTTCAAAGGAGCTGTATGTCTGGTACCCCATAAAACACTAGGCGCAGGACTCCTGCATTCATTCAATTAAGAATTTACAGCGCTATTGATTTCCACACAATCAAAGTACGTCAGAATTCTGCAAACACGATGCGGAGCAGTTTTCATTAGCCTTCAAGCTCTACCTGAGAGGATAAAGCCATTGGTCAGCAACATGAAGAGATGATGGAGAGATGATGATGGACAACTTGCAGATAAACTCAACACTTTTTACTTCTCAGTGTTTCCTCCTCGGCCCACAATGCCTTTCCTTTCCTCTTCACCCCTCTCTTTCACTGTCTTCCCCGTCCTCTCCTCCAACTGCCTCTGCCCTCCTCTCCTCCACTGCCTCCTTTCCTCCACCCTTCTCTTGATGGTTATTTATCATAGATGCACTGTACTGTACAACTATTTCCCTCCTAATTGTTCTGTTATTGCACATGTCTATTCTCTTTGATTTCTTGCCTTATCAATTAACCCTCCTGCTGTGTTCCAGTCGAATTGGACCAATTTAATTAAATTTTTCTCTGAAAAATGTAGTTCATTTAATCTGATTGTCATACGGTTCCATGACTTTGTCCACACAGGGCATCTGAACACACAAAATACATTTAGATGATTTTCATAAGGTTTTGGGCATTTTATTTAACTTTTGTGCATCTATGGTGTTCCCGGTCAAAAATGACCTTTCATTAGAAATGAATGGGTGAGACTACAATTAGTGTATAAAATTGAGTTCAGGCACATGCTCATTCATCAGATGGACACACTTCCTCTCCCAGACCCCCACATGCATGTGTGTTTGAGCACATACACCTCACTCCCCTTCTCGGCTTTCCCACGGGAACCTTTCCCCAATAGAATCTTTCCCCCACGGGAACCACACCTGTTGGCATTCTCACAAACAATCGCAACATTGTTTAAGTAATATATATATATAACTTTTCTCGCAGCTCTGATATATATATCTTTTTTGAGGCCTTGCTCACAATTCATTCTGTGGCAGCACAATGACCAAACGATATACTGCATGTGAGGCTCTTGATCGTGACACTGGTGAGGAGGAGAGAGTCCTTGTTAAAATATAAAACAATGTAATCTGTGATAAATAGTACAATAACCCAAAATAACCCATACATTATGCTTTTTTTACTAAAAACACGAGGCCATGAATAGCAAATAGAAGTTCAAAACTTGTAATGTTCACAAGAACTTAAGTTGATGAAACGATCTAACAACAACGTTAGGTGATATTATGTGTATTATTATCGATTTATAATCAGCTACAATGGGGAGGTCATTTTGGACCGGGAAAACAGAATTGATTAACATGAAACGAACACAACAGGAGGGTTAACCGTAGGTGGCTGATAAGTGTGGGCCTGATTTACCTAAGAAAATGCAGAGATTAAAATTCAGTTTGTTGGGTATTCTAGGAGGGGAAACAGTTTTCAGTAGCTCAGAGTTTGTCTTTGCATTTCCATCAGATCAACCTGCCTTTGTGTTGCTGTTTTTCTATCCCACTTTTTCTACCATCTCTCACAGCTTTCACGTTAAACCTCTCCCCATACCCACATTAAAAAATACTATAGCATACAATGGTAGAATTCACTGTAGTGATATTGCTGACTTTACTGTTGCATTAACTGCAGTATTTTTGTGGACTGTGGTTAGTATTTACTTTAGTGTTATGGACATGACTGTAGAATTATGTCATATTGACAGTTTACAGCGTACTGTAGTATTTACTGCAGTGTTTTTGCCGATATTAATGTGCTATTTACTATAGTGTTTTTGTTTTATTATAATTCACATAGCAGTGGGGTTTTCTCCTTGAGGAAAACTACTGGACAAAATACTCAAAGATTTAAAACAGCATACTGTATGGTCTACACTTGGCATGTGCAGATAACTGCCAAAATAAAGGAAATACCAATACCAAAGTCTTGGGGCGTTGTGCAACCACGAGCCGCAAGAACAGCTTCAATGCAAAAAAGGTGCTATCTAGAACCTAAAGGGGTTATTCGGCTGTCCTCATAGGAGAACCCTTTAGAGAACCCTTTTGGGTTCCAGGCAGAACCCTTTTCACAGAAGGTTCTGCCTGGAACCAAAAGGGGTTCTACTTGGAACCCAAGGGAGTTCTCCCATGGGGACAGCGAAATAACCCTTTAAGAACCCTTTTTTTTCTAAGACTGTACAAGTGTCTGGAGCTTTATTTGGAGGGATGTGATGCCATTCTTCCATGTGAAATTCCATCATTTGGTGTTTTGTTAACGGTGGTGGAAAACGCTGTCTCAGACCCAAAGTCTCTGAGATCTTTTCTTCTAACCATGGTAGCCAAAATAATGGGCAACAGGGCATACATGACGCTAAGTATGAGGGATGTTAATTATTTAATTAATTCAGAAACCACACCTGTGAGGAGCACCTGCTTTATATACTTCGTATCCCTCGTTTACTCAAAAGTGTTTCCTTTATTTTGGCAGTTACATGCTGTGGTGTAAAGTACTTAACAAAGAATATCTTGAAGCACTACTTTTTTTGTTTTTTGGAGGTATCTGTTCTTTAGTTTTTGACAAGTTACTTTTACTCCACTGCATTCCTAAATAAAATATTTTACCTTTTACATTTTTCCTGACACCCAAAGGTGCTCATTACATTCCAAATGCTCTGATAGGACAGCAATAATATGGTCCAATTCATACACCTGCCAATATAATGCGCTGTCATACCTACTGCCTTCGATCTGGCGGACTCACTAAACACAAATAGTGTGTTTGTAAATTGTTTCTGAGTATTGGTGTGGGCCCATGTCTGTCCGAAAAATGTTAAAACAAGAAAATCTGTCCATCGGGTTTTCTCAATATAGAGAATTTGATTTGATTTAATTTCACTCAAGTATGACAATTGGTCACTTTTCCACCATTGTACTTAAGGACATTTCAAACCAGATACTTTTAGACATGTAGTAATTTTTTATTAAGTTATTTTTTACTTTTAATCAAGTGTGACAATTGAGTACATTTTCCACCACTGGTTACTTGTAGGTTTCTCACTTATAGGTGGCACAAATTAGGCTGTGGGGGAGCAGAAAGGGCAAGGTATATGCAAATTAAATACTGTAGTATATACTATAGTAATTACTGTAGTGTTTGCTGTAGTGTTTTGGTGGTCTATAGTATATTGTACTATTTACTATAGTATTCTACAGTATACTACACAAATTGTATACTAAGTACCTCACATGATCAAGGGATAATACAGTGTGTAGTATAGTATTATACAGTGTAGTACAGTAATGCAAGCGGAGGAAATGGCACAGCAGCCATTTTGGGAGGAAGTCTGGATGACCACACACCATAGCAGTCAAACTAAAAATCGATCAGCTAAATTTGAGATACTGTACTGTAGTACTGTACTGTAGTATTTTTCATGTGTGAAGCTGGTGTTAATTGTTAAAAACTGTTTCCTGTAAAAGACTGATAGGAGTGTCCTTTGACTCTGAGCTCCCGAGTGGGTCAGCGATCTAAGGCATTGCATCTCAGTGCTAGAAGCATCACTACAGAACCTGGTTTGATTCCAGGCTGTATCACAACCGGCCATGATTGGGGGTCCCATAGAGCGGCGCATAATTGGCCCAGTGTCGCCTGGGTTAGGGTTTGGCTGGGGTAGGCCGTCATTGTAAATAAGAATTTGTTCTTAACTGATTTGCCTAATTAAATAAAGGCAAAAAAAAGGTATGAAGAACGGAATGGGGTGGGAGAGAGGAAATGAGCAAGAGTGAAAAATAAAAATTGAAGAAGTGAGAGAGAGACTTAGAAAGAGATAGAAGGGTGGTGGTGTGGCCTTGAGAGCATACATGTAGCTGCTTAATTAATTCGGTCACAGCGCCCTATAATGAAACCTTTATTCAGGGGGAATGAGGGGGGATGGCAGGGGGCTTGGCAGAGAAGAGAGCGGTTGTGTTTCGGAGAGAGGGTGAAAAATAAAAATCCCAGTGTCCACAGTTGGCTTTCCCTCATGTCAGCTGCCTTGGTTACAGAGTTAGCTGCCAGCAAGCTCCAGCACTGCAGCTCAGTCCCACTCTCCCTCTTCTTTTTCTCTGGCTACCTCTCACTCTCTCTCTCTCTCTCTCTCTCTCTCTCTCTCTCTCTCTCTCTCTCTCTTCTATCCCTCTGTCCCCAACACCTCTCTTCTCTCTCTGTCTCTCTATGTCTGTCTGTGTGTCTCTTTCTCTCTGTCTCTCTCTCTCTTGGCTCCAACATATTATTATTTCTTCCAAGTAGACAGGATCTCATTCAAAAAACAACAGTATTCTATGTCCCTCCCTCCTGCCACAGCACCATTCTTTTAAAATCTCTCTTTTCTCTCCCGGCTCATTACATGTGACACAATCAGTCACATTGACAACAACACTAGCATCAACATCACTCCACACAAACAGAGAATAAAGTATTCACAAATACAGTATACAGCTAATATTGTACGTTGATACTACCATGTGTCAGATAGAGCTTCCCAACTTAATAGGTAATACACAGCTAATAAAAAATAAAAAAAACTCAATTGTATTTGGTAGCTTTTTTTGTTCTATACAGTTCGAAATATGCTATTGTTGCATTTCATGTATGTCAATGTTAGCATACAATTCAAAAATTGGTGAGTTTAAGGAACAGTTTTGTTATTTTCACTGGTCGAGCATCAATGAAAAATTGCTTTTTGTTGCTTGTTTACATTTCACCAGATACATCTGCGACAAATAAAGACAACTCCTACCTGGTGTTGCACACCACAGCCCCTCCAGTACTGGATGAGTCTTCAGAAGTTAACTTATTTTTCTCCGTCTCTGTCGTTCCATTCATTTACATTCTTCTTTTGTCTGCCTATCTATTTGTCTGGAGTTCTTTTTTTCAAAACGTGGGCTTCCCGCTTATCGCACAGCTCTGGTGAAAGGTCTGGTGCACTCAGAAGAAGAAGAAGAAGTGAGTGAAGAGGATAGAGGAGACGGATGGAAAGAATAAGTCTGACACCTCGTGATCAGCTCAGCTCCCTGCTCTACCTCTGCGCTCCTGCCTGCCTGCCTGCTCTCTCTCTCTCTCTCTCCCTCTCCTCTTAGAGCTGCACTGAACGAACGACCAAGTCCAGAGGGTCCCTCTCCCTCACGCCACCTCCGTCCTGTGCTGCTGCTGCTGCTGCTTCAGCCAGCCTCTCTCTTTCTCTCTCCATTTCTCCCTCTCTCTATCTCTATCCCTACTCCAGCCACATGCATATTCAGATAAATGCACCTGAAATACACTGCACTAACCCAATGGTGTCAGATATCACCCCATCATTCTCATTTGCTTTCTAACTATTGATCTCTGTGTGCATTTTACTAGAATGTTGCAACCCTACATTCAGGCCTGATATGGCCTTTAAAGCATGAGTTTCAGGTCTCTATATTAGGGTAAGGCTAGGACTCAAAATAAGACCTTAAGAGATGTGTAATGTATTGCCATAAGACAGAAAACGAACACATTCAACAATGTCTCTGTCACTAACAAATACAGTCATGGGTGGTAACTCTACATTTCACTCAAAAAGGCATGGCACGTTGGGAAATTATATTGAATGCATGGCTTAATGGGGGAGTAAAAATGATTGATACAACACTGATACTAACACCAATCTGGAACCCCTAGAGCAGGGGTCTCAAACTCATTCCACAGAGGTTCGAGTGTCTGCGGGTTTTTGTTTTATCCTTTCACGTAGACCTTTCCTGAAATCAAATGGCTAAATCTCCCTCTAGTGGAATGTTATTAATATTTTTTATAATTTCATAATTAATAATCATTATTAAAAAAACTGCTGAAAATCCAGTGTTTCTTTATCAAATGCTTGTGTTATATTTCAGTTTTCTGTGATGTATGTAACGTGTAATATTGGGATGCAAACTCAAAACTGAATACATTTCATGTCACGCGGGACTAGGTGTGTGTGCAGGAATCAGACGCAGAGAGAGAGTAACGAAGTAAAGTGCTTTACTATTGCACACCAAACTGATAAGCCCAATACAATACAGGGTGCAGGACACTATACCAGACAACCCAAAACTACAGGGTGTCCAGTATAGAAAATAAAATACACCCCGACCTAATATGTACACACATAACAAAAGACAATCCCGCACAAAACAAGGGCGGGTCAAACTACTACATATAGGGAAGCTAATTAAACCAAAATACACACAGGTGAAACTAATAAGACCAAAACCAACAGACAAACGAAAAAGGGATCGGTAGCGGCTAGTAGGACGGTGACGACGACCGCCGAGCACTGCCCGAACAGGCAGGGGAGCCAACTTTGGCGGAAGTCGTGACATTTCAACTCTATATATCTTCTTTTTTATAAGCCCATAACCATGTGCATAACTAGGTTTCCATCCAACCATTTAATGCAGATTAATTAACTGACACATAAAAAAGTCACAACTGGGCTGATGATGCTGGTACAATTTTATAAATCCAGACAAAAAAGTTATTTGGGTAAAAGTCATTATGGCGGTGGAAACCCCTTTATGCGCAAATATTGATGTAATAATATTTACATCTATATTTACCATTACTACTCAGGAAAGCATACAGTTTATTAGGCTACAGAGGAAATGAATGATGATGAACTTCACAGAGTGGTGAATGTGCAAGGTGATGAGCTTGATGCTCCTTTCCAATAAATATCGAGGGTCTTATTCTGGTGACATGATGATCGATGATTGGCTGCCGTTTGACAAATATACGGAACAAAAATATAAATGCAACATGCAACAATTTAACAGATTTTACTGAGTTACAGTTTGTTTAAGGAAATCAGTGAATTGAAATAAGTTCATTAGGCCCTAATCTATGGATTTCACATACTGTAAGTGGGAATTCAGATATGCATCTGTTGGTCACAGATACCTTAAAAAAAGAGAGGGGCGTGGTAAAAAAAAAACTGTCAGTATCTGGTGTGAAAACAATTTGCCTCATGCAACTCGACACATGTCCTTCGCATAGAGTTGGTCAGGCTGTTGATTGTGGCCGGTGGAATGTTGTCCCACTCCTATTCAATGGCTGTGCATAGTTTGTGCATAGTAGACTTTGGCGGGAACTGGAACACGCTGTCATAGACGTCGATCCAGAGCATCCCACACATGCTCAATGGGTGACATGTCTGATGACTATGCAGGCCATGGAAGAACTGGGACATTTTCAGCTTCCAGGAATTGTGTACAAATCCTTGCAACATGGGGCCATGCATTTTCATGCTGAAACATGAGGTGATCGGGGCAGATTAATGGCATGACAATGGGCCTCAGGATCTTGTCACCGTAGCCCTGTACATTCAAATTGGCAACAATAAAATGCAATTGTGTTTGTTGTCCGTAGGTTACGCCTGCCCATACCATAAGCCTACCGCGGGATACTCTGTTCGCAACGTTGACATCAGCAAACCACTCGTCCACATGGTCTGTGGTTGTGATGCCAGTTGGACTTACTGCCAAATTCTCTAAAACGATGTTGGATGACGCTTATGGTAGAAACATTTATATTAAATTCTTTGTCAACAGCTCTGATGGACATTCCTGCAGTCAGCATGCCAATTGCACGCTCCATTGAGACATCTGTGGTAAAACTGCACATTTTAGAGTGGCCATTCATTGTCCTCAGCACAAGGTGCACCTGTGCAATGATCATGCTGTTGAATCAGCTTATTGATATGCCATACCTGTCAGTTGGATGGATTATTTTTGGCCAAGGAGAAACGCTCACTAACAGGTGTGTATACAATTTGAGAGAGATAAGCTTTTTGTATGGAACATTACTGGGATATTTTATTTCAGCTCATAAACATGGGACCAACACTTTGCATGTTGCGTTTTATATTTTTGTTTAGTGTAGAAATAATATCTCATCCATAATAATATCATAATGTCGGTAGCCTACCCGCACTGTATCTGAGAGATTCTGGCTAGAGCGCACATGCCAAGAGTGGGCACATTTGCTATATAATGCAACAGTTTTTGTGAGAAAACCATCAGTAGAGTTGACATGGGAATTTAACTGCAACATTTGTTTTACGTGCACTATGTCATCACGCAAAGCTATTTATCAGCAAAAAGTCTGTTTGATGGAAGCACATCTCCAATGGGAAAATGTGCTGGAAACCTAGCTTGTGAGGTGTATACTTTTATTTCAAAGTAGATTTATTCAAGATTACCAACAAACACTCTGTGTGATCCTGATTTAGCCCACTGCAGTAGACGTTTTAGACCTAGACAACCAGGTGAGGGGAGTTCCTTACTAATCAGTGACCTTAATTCATCAATCAAGTACAAGGTTGGAGCGAAAACCTGCAGACACTCAGCCCTCCTGGAATGAGTTTGACACATGCCCTACAGGGTCACTGTGACTCTGTCTGTTTGAGTAATGACAACAAAATCCCTGAACTAACTGTACTCAAATATATTAAGTGCAACAGGTTTCATCAAAAGTTTTGCGTAATGGTAGCACTTTGGGGTTTACAGTGTTGGGGTTTACAGTGTTGGGGTTGCATCCCAATTTGCACCCTTAAACCTACACAGCATACTACTTTTGACCAGGACCCATAAGGGATAGGGTGCCATTTAGGACGCAGCCTGGATCTGAATGCCGATTACCACATACAGTTATGTGGACCTTCTGTCCTCGAGAGTCTACACTGATTACATTAATAGCAGGCATACCATCTGCAATATGGCAAATTACTACACAGCATATTGACAAAAACACATTAATGATAGTAATAATAATGAGCAAAGATTGACTGTGAGTATTTGTGTTAGTGTGCGTGCGTGCCTGGTTAAGGTCAGAGATTATGCATGTGCCTGTGTCGGTGAAGTAGTGTTATGATATGAACACAATAATAGATGGCAGCACTGAGAATAGAGTTTGCTTCTGCAGTGGCTCTACTCTACTACTAATAAGCTGAGAACCTTTTTCTTCATCTCACACAAGTCAACCAAGTCAATTTTTTTAACATCCATTGTGAATGATAGTTCCTCAGTATTTGAAAAATATTTCCAACACTCCTAGCCTTGATAATCACCAAGCCTTGGTGTGAAAGAGCAAAAAATCATGAGCTGATGATCCCATATTCAGTTGATATGTCATAAAAAAACAATGTCTTTCCCTAGCTCATTGACGCAGGAATTTCTGAGGGCCCGGAATGGAACAGTTGATACAATGTTGCAAGTTCACTAGCGACAACTTTCTGCCTGGACCAAGTGATGATTTGGTACAATGTTGCACCTCACAAGCAATAGCTTCAGTCAAAACAGATACAAAGGAGTAGAGAGATTAATGATGATGGAAGTTATAGGCCTACTGCTGCATTAGCCTATAGGCTATCTCTGAGTTCTATGCTTTCATTTCTTTAGCCAACAATGGATCACAGTGTATCAATGTGTCCATATTGCAGAGGCTGATGCTGTCACCATAGTTGAATTTTAACTTTTTGATTTTTATAATTTTACTTCAGATTTTTATGATTAACCACGTGACAATGATTTTGAGAAAAAAAACGTCATTATTTAAATGAAAGTGAAAATGTGAGTATAAAAATAATAACAGCTGGCATGCAGATCAGTAGAAACGGTAGGATAAATTGTAAGCTTCCCCAAACTTGAATATCCTGATCTGCCTATGGTCTTAAGAATTACACCTTTTTGAAAAAAATGTAATATGCAAGCGCGTCCACACATAGAAGATCCAAAATCGTATCTGCCTATTGAAATCCTAGGCCCTTACAACTGATTCGATCTGGTGCCGACCCTGCCTAAAACATTTAAACACGAACAACCATTTTATTAATGGGAACAACAAAATCAAACTAAATGCTTGGATTTGTTTAGAAAAATGTATGTTATTTGTCTTTGTGTAGCATAAGATGAATCACTAAATATTAAATACATCCACTCATTCAACAGTTTTTCTTTATTTGTACTATTTTCTACATTGTAGAATAATAGTGAATCGATCAAAACCATGAAATAACATACATGAAATCATGTAGTAACCAAAAAAGTGTTAAAAAAATCTAAATATATTTTATATTTGAGATTATTCAAAGTAGACACCCCTTGCCTTGATGACAGCTTTGCACACTCTTGGCATTCTCTCAACCAGCTTCATGAGGTAGTCACCTGGAATGCATTTCAATTATTAACAGGTGTGCCTTGTTAAAAGTTAGTTTGTGGAATTTATTTCCTTCTTAATGTGTTTGAGCCAATCAGCTGTGTTATGACAAGGTAGGGGTGGTATACAGAAGATAGCCCTATTTGGAAAAATACCAAGTCCGTATTATGGCAAGAACAGCTCAAATAAGCAAAGAGAAATGACAGTCCATCATTACTTTAAGACATGAAAGTCAGTCAATGCGGAACATTTCAAGAACTTCAAGTGCAGTCTCAAAAACAATCAAGTGCTATGATGAAACTGGCTCTCATGAGGAACGCCACAAGAAGGAAGACCCAGAGTTACCTATGCTGCAGATAATAAGTTCATTAGAGTTACCAGCCTCAGAAATTGCAGCCCAAATAAATGCTTCACAGAGTTCAAGTAACAGACACATCTCAACATCAACCGTTCAGAGGAGACTGCGTGAATCAGGTCTTCCTGGTCAAATTGCTGCCAAGAAACCACTACTGAAGGACACCAATAATAAGAAGAGACATGCTTGGGCCAAGAAACATTTTTTGTTCCCAACGCCATGTCTTTATGAGACTCAGAGTAGGTGAACAGATGTTCTCCGCATGTGTGGCTCCTACCGGTGGTTGCATTGCTGGTGACACTGTCAGTGATTTATTTAGAATTCAAGGCACACTTATCCAGCATGGCTATCACAGCATTCTGCAGCATTACGCCATCCCATCTGGTTTGTGCATAGTGGAACTATCATTTGTTTTTCAACAGGACAATAACAACAGGACACACCTGCAGGCTATATAAGGGCTTTTTGACCAAGAAGGAGAGTGATGGAACGCTGCATCAGATGACCTGGCCTCCGAAATCCCCCGACCTCAACCCAATTGAGATGGTTCGGGATGAGTTGGACCGCAAAGTGAGGAAAACAGCCAACAAATGCTCAGCATATGTGGGAACTCCTTCAAGAATGTTGGATTCCAGGTGAAGCATTCCAGGTGAAGCTGGTTGAGAGAATGCCAAGAGTGTGCAAAGCTGTCATAAAGGCAAAGAGTGGCTGTTTTGAAGAATATATAATATAAAATATATTTTGATTTGCTTAACACTTGTTTTGGTTACTACATGATTCCATATATGTTATTTCATCATTTTGAAGTCTTCACTATTATTATACAATGTAGAAAAAAGTAAAAATGTAAGAAAAACCCTTGGATTTTTTATTTTATTTTACCTTTATTTAACCAGGTAGGCAAGTTGAGAACAAGTTCTCATTTACAATTGCGACCTGGCCAAGATAAAGCAAAGCACTTCGACAGATACAACGACACAGAGTTACACATGGAGTAAAACAAACATACAGTCAATAATACAGTATAAACAAGTCTATATACAATGTGAGCAAATGAGGTGAGAAGGGAGGTAAAGGCAAAAAGGCCATGGTGGCAAGGTAAATACAATATAGCAAGTAAAACACTGGAATGGTAGTTTTGCAATGGAATGTGCAAAGTAGAAATAAAAATAATGGGGTGCAAAGGAGCAAAATAAATAAATTAATTAAATACAGTTGGGAAAGAGGTAGTTGTTTGGGCTAAATTATAGGTGGGCTATGTACAGGTGCAGTAATCTGTGAGCTGCTCTGACAGTTGGTGCTTAAAGCTAGTGAGGGAGATGAGTGTTTCCAGTTTCAGAGATTTTTGTAGTTCGTTCCAGTCATTGGCAGCAGAGAACTGGAAAGAGAGGCGGCCAAAGAAAGAATTGGTTTTGGGGGTGACTAGAGAGATATACCTGCTGGAGCGTGTGCTACAGGTGGGAGATGCTATGGTGACCAGCGAGCTGAGATAAGGGGGGACTTTACCTAGCAGGGTCTTGTAGATGACATGGAGCCAGTGGGTTTGGCGACGAGTATGAAGCGAGGGCCAGCCAACGAGAGCGTACAGGTCGCAATGGTGGGTAGTATGTGGGGCTTTGGTGACAAAACGGATGGCACTGTGATAGACTGCATCCAATTTGTTGAGTAGGGTATTGGAGGCTATTTTGTAAATGACATCGCCAAAGTCGAGGATTGGTAGGATGGTCAGTTTTACAAGGGTATGTTTGGCAGCATGAGTGAAGGATGCTTTGTTGCGAAATAGGAAGCCAATTCTAGATTTAACTTTGGATTGGAGATGTTTGATATGGGTCTGGAAGGAGAGTTTACAGTCTAACCAGACACCTAAGTATTTGTAGTTGTCCACGTATTCAAAGTCAGAGCCGTCCAGAGTAGTGATGTTGGACAGGCGGGTAGGTGCAGGTAGCGATCGGTTGAAGAGCATGCATTTAGTTTTACTTGTATTTAAGAGCAATTGGAGGCCACGGAAGGAGAGTTGTATGGCATTGAAGCTTGCCTGGAGGGTTGTTAACACAGTGTCCAAAGAAGGGCCGGAAGTATACAGAATGGTGTCGTCTGCGTAGAGGTGGATCAGAGACTCACCAGCAGCAAGAGCGACCTCATTGATGTATACAGAGAAGAGAGTCGGTCCAAGAATTGAACCCTGTGGCACCCTCATAGAGACAGCATGAGGTCCGGACAACAGACCCTCCGATTTGACACACTGAACTCTATCAGAGAAGTAGTTGGTGAACCAGGCGAGGCAATCATTTGAGAAACCAAGGCTGTTGAGTCTGCCGATGAGGATGTGGTGATTGACAGAGTCGAAAGCCTTGGCCAGATCAATGAATACGGCTGCACAGTATTGTTTCTTATCGATGGCGGTTAAGATATCATTTAGGACCTTGAGCGTGGCTGAGGTGCACCCATGACCAGCTCTGAAACCAGATTGCATAGCAGAGAAGGTATGGTGAGATTCGAAATGGTCGGTAATCTGTTTGTTGACTTGGCTTTCGAAGACCTTAGAAAGGCATGGTAGGATAGATATAGGTCTGTAGCAGTTTGGGTCAAGAGTGTCCCCCCCTTTGAAGAGGGGGATGACCGCAGCTGCTTTCCAATCTTTGGGAATCTCAGACGACATGAAAGAGAGGTTGAACAGGCTAGTAATAGGGGTGGCAACAATTTCGGCAGATAATTTTAGAAAGAAAGGGTCCAGATTGTCTAGCCCGGCTGATTTGTAGGGGTCCAGATTTTGCAGCTCTTTCAGAACATCAGCTGAATGGATTTGGGAGAAGGAGAAATGGGGAAGGCTTGGGCGAGTTGCTGTTGGGGGTGCAGTGCTGTTGACAGGGGTAGGAGTAGCCAGGTGGAAAGCATGGCCAGCCGTAGAAAAATGCTTATTGAAATTCTCAATTATGGTGGATTTATCAGTGGTGACAGTGTTTCCTATCTTCAGTGCAGTGGGCAGCTGGGAGGAGGTGTTCTTATTCTCCATGGACTTTACAGTGTCCCAGAACTTTTTTGAGTTAGTGTTGCAAGAAGCAAATTTCTGCTTGAAAAAGCTAGCCTTGGCTTTTCTAACTGCCTGTGTATAATGGTTTCTAGCTTCCCTGAACAGCTGCATATCACGGGGGCTGTTCGATGCTAATGCAGAACGCCATCGGATGTTTTTGTGTTGGTTAAGGGCAGTCAGGTCTGTGGAGAACCAAGGGCTATATCTGTTCCTGATTCTACATTTCTTGAATGGGGCATGTTTATTTAAGATGGTTAGGAAGGCATTTAAAAAAAATATCCAGGCATCCTCTACTGACGGGATGAGGTCAATATCCTTCCAGGATACCCCGGCCAGGTCGATTAGAAAGGCCTGCTCGCTGAAGTGTTTCAGGGAGCGTTTTACAGTGATGAGAGGAGGTCGTTTGACCGCTGACCCATTACGGATGCAGGCAATGAGGCAGTGATTGCTGAGATCTTGGTTGAAGACAGCAGAGGTGTATTTAGAGGGGAAGTTGGTTAGGATGATATCTATGAGGGTGCCCGTGTTTAAGGCTTTGGGGAGGTACCTGGTAGGTTCATTGATATTTTTTGTGAGATTGAGGGCATCAAGTTTAGATTGTAGGATGGCTGGGGTGTTAAGCATGTTCCAGTTTAGGTCGCCTAGCAGCACGAGCTCTGAAGATAGATGGGGGGCAATCAGTTCACATATGGTGTCCAGAGCACAGCTGGGGGCAGAGGGTGGTCTATAGCAGGCGGCAACGGTGAGAGACTTGTTTTTAGAGAGGTGGATTTTTAAAAGTAGAAGTTCAAATTGTTTGGGTACAGACCTGGATAGTAGGACAGAACTCTGCAGGCTATCTTTGCAGTAGATTGCAACACCGCCCCCTTTGGCAGTTCTATCTTGTCTGAAAATGTTGTAGTTTGGAATTAAAATGTCTGAATTTTTGGTGGTCTTCCTAAGCCAGGATTCAGACACAGCTAGAACATCCGGGTTGGCAGAGTGTGCTAAAGCAGTGAATAGAACAAACTTAGGGAGGAGGCTTCTAATGTTAACATGCATGAAACCAAGGCTATTACGGTTACAGAAGTCGTCAAACGAGAGCGCCTGGGGAATAGGAGTGGAGCTAGGCACTGCAGGGCCTGGATTCACCTCTACATCGCCAGAGGAACATAGGAGGAGTAGAATAAGGGTGCGGCTAAAAGCAATACGAATTGGTCGTCTAGAACGTCTGGAACAGAGAGTAAAAGGAGGTTTCTGGGGGCGATAAAATATCATCAAGGTATAATGTACAGACAAAGGTAAGGTAGGATGTGATTACAGTGCAGGTAAACCTAGGTATTGAGTGATGAAGAGAGAGCTATTGTCTCTAGAAACATCATTGAAACCAGGAGATGTCATTGCATGTGTGGGTGGTGGAACTAATAGGTTGGATAAGGTATAGTGAGCAGGACTAGAGGCTCTACAGTGAAATAAGCCAATAAACACTAACCAGAACAGCAATGGACAAGACATATTGACATTAAGGAGAGGCATGCTTAGTCGAGTGATCAAAAGGGTCCAGTGAGTGGAGAGGTTGGTTGAGGGTCACGGCGATTTAGACAGCCAGCCAGGCCATCGGTAGCAAGCTAGCATAGGATGGAGTCTGTTGTTAGCCACCTCTTGCGTTCGGTCAGTAGATTAGTGGGGTTCCGTGTGGTAGAGGGGATTAATCCAAATCACACAACAACAACAAAAATAAGAACAATTGATATAGTTATAGAGGCCCGAGAAGAAAACATATTGATTATGCTTCAGGGGCTACAAAGTTTGAGCATGTTATAAATCACAGGGATCAGGCTGTATAAATAAGACCCTGCCTCCACCTCCACCTACAGCTATCCTGGCCTGTACCCTGCCCTGCGAGACAGCAAAGAGAACACAATTATCACTACCTTCTTCACAGCAGAGATAGGAGGAGAGAACAAGGGGGGGAGGTAGGGAGAGCGAGAGAGATATAAAGCCAGACTTTGGAATAGAGAGAGAGAGACTGGCTGGAGCAGCAGCAGCACAGACAGAAATAGAAAGACCGACATTGGAATAGAGATACGTAAATAGACCGTGTGGGACAGAGAAAGGAAGAGAGTGTAATGTTTTGATCTTACTGAATAGGTGTAGGCCACAATTTTCAAACAGTGTCTCATGGTGAGATCAAAACACAGCCATCTAAACTAGTCTCGACTTGTTGGGTTAATCAGTTGCTTGGTCACCAAGGCACAGATATACTTCTCCAAAACCAGCTCCATACTAAGTCTCAGATTACATACTTTTAGTCTGAAGGGTAATTTAAACCAGTTCTTTACCAAAACTCTATGGAAACAAATGAGAGCCTTTCAGTCTGAGGTGTAACTGCAGTTTAGTTGTTACCTGTTTTGCAACATGGCAAGTCTGAAAGAAAACCTATTACAAGACATAGTGGAGAGACAACACGCAAATGCAGTCCTAAACAAACAAAACCTTTACAGATTTTACGGGTCAACATTTCTGGGGTTTCTCCTTTGAGTTCTTCCAGGCGTATACCAGAATACCAAGATTTACGGTGCATTCGGAAAGTATTCAGACCCGTTGACTTTTTCCATATTTTTTTACGTTACAGCCTTATTCTAAAATATATATTTTTTAAATCCTCATCAATCTACACACAATACCCAATAAAAACAAAGCAAAAACTGTTTTTTAGAAATGTTTGTGCATTTATTAAAAATATAAAACTGAAATATCACATTTACATAAGTATTCAGTCCCTTTACTAAGTACTTTGTTGAAACACGTTTGGCAGTGATTACAACCTAGAGTCTTCTTGGGTATGACGCTACATGCTTGGCACAACAGTACTTGGGGTGTTTCTCATATTCTTCTCTGCAGATCCTGTCAAGTTCTGTCAGGTTGGATGGGTCTCTCTAAAGATGTTCGATCGGGGTTCAAGTCCGGTCTCTGGCTGGCCCACTCAAGGACATCCAGACTTGTCCCGAAGCCACTCATGCTGTGTGCTTAGGATCGTTGTCCTGTTGGAAGGTGAACCTTCGCCCCTGTCTGACGTCTTGAGCACTCTGGAGCAGGTTTTGATCAAAGAGCTCTCTGTACTTTCTCACTTGCTCATCACCTTTCCTTCAATCCTGACTAGTCTCCCAGTCCCTGCTGCTGAAAAATATCACCACTACATGATGCTGCCTCCACCATGCTTCATCTTAGGGATGGTGCCAGGTTTCCTCCAGATGTGTCGCTTTGCATTCAGGCCTTAGAGTTCAATCTTGGTTTCATCAGACCAGAGAATATAGTTTGATAGTTGCCTTTTGGAAAACTCCAAGCCGACTGTCATGTACCTTTTACTGAGGAGTGGTTTCAGTCTGGCCACTCCACCATAAAGGCCAGATTGTTAGAGTGCTGCAGAGATGGTTGTCCTTCTGGAAGATTCTCCCATCTCTACAGAAGAACTCTGGAGCTCTGTCAGAGTGACCATCGGGTTCTTGGTCACCTTCCTGACCATATTAAACATCTCCAATCCAAAATCAAATCTAGAATCGGCTTTCTATTTTGCAAAAAAATCCTCCCTCACTCACGCCGCCAAACTTACCCTAGTAAAACTGACTATCCTACCGATCCTCGACTTTGGCGATGTCATCTACAAAATAGCTTCCAAAACTCTACTCAGCAAATTGGATGCAGTCTATCACAGTGCCATCTGTTTTGTTACCAAATCACCTTATACCATCCACCACTGCGACCTGTATGCTCTCATCGGCTGGCCCTCGCTACATATTCGTCACCAGACCCACTGGCTCCAGGTCATCTATACGTCTATGCTAGGTAAAGCTCCGCCTTATCTCAGTTCACTGGTCACGGAGCGATAACGTTCCAGCAGGTATATCTCACTGATCATCCCCAAAGCCAACACCTCGTTTGGCCGCCTTTCCTTCCAGTTCTCTGCTGCCAGTGACTGGAACGAATTGCAAAAAATCGCTGAAGCTGGAGACATTTATTTCCCTCACCAACTTTAAACATCAACTATCTGAGCATCTAGCTGATCTCCTCAGCTGTACATAGTCCATCTGTAAATAGACCACCCAATCTGCCTACCCCATCCCCATACTGTTTTTATTTTATTTACTTCTGCACACCAGTATCTCTACTTGCACATCATCATCTGCTCATTTATCACTCCAGTGTTAAACTGATAAATTGTAATTATTCGCTCCTATGGCCTATTTATTGCCTACCTCCTCATGCCTTGTGCACACACTATATATAGACTTTATTTTTTCTCCTGTGTCATTGACTTGTTTATTGTGTTATTGGCTTGTTTATTGTTTACTCCATGTGTAACTCTGTGTTGTTGTCTGTGTCACACTGCTTTGCTTTATCTTGGCCAGGGTCGCAGTTGCAAATGAGAACTTGTTCTCAACTAGCCTACCTGGTTAAATAAAGGTGAAATAAATGTAAATTTAAAAAAAGTATCTTCTCCCCCAATTGCTCAGTTTTGCCAGGCAGCCAGCTCTAGTAAGACTATTTTTGGTTCTAAACTTATTCCATATAAGAATGATGGAGGCCACTGTGTTCTTTGGGGCCTTCAATGCTGCAGACATTTTTGGGAACCCTTCCCCATATCTGTGCCTCAAAACAATCCTGTCTCGGCCCTCTAAGGACAATTAATTCGACCTCGTGGTTTTGTTTTTGCTCTGACATCCACTGTCAACTGTGAGACCTTATATAGACAGGTGTGTGCCTTTCCAAATCCTGTCCAATAAATGTAATTTACCACAGGTGGACTCCAATCAAGTTGTAGCAACATCTCTAGGAAGATCAATGGAAACAGGATGCACCTGAATTCAATTCGAGTCTCATAACAAAGCGTTTTAATATGTATGTAAATACGTTTTTTTTTTTTAACTAGCAGAAATTTCTAAAAACCTGTTTTCAGTTTGCCATTATGGGTTATTGTGTGTATATTGACGAGGAAAACATATCGAAGAACTTTTATAATAAGGCTGTAAAGTAACAAAATGTTGAAAAAGTCAAGGGGTTATAATACTTTCCAAATGCACTGTATAACTGACTGAATCGCCTCAGCATGCTTCCCTTCATTTTCTCTCTCTCCCTCTTTGTTTTGCTCTCTGCTAATGGACCCAGCAGCTTTACTGGAAGTCATAGGGAGCTAGTCGGACACACCAGATGCACCCCTCACAATGCGGGTGATGGCCAAATAGCCAGCCAGAAGTTGACAGGCGTGCCAAGTCTCTGTGATGCATCAACCAATGGGAGATTTTACAGATAACGAGAAAAACAGAAACATACATACAAGAAAACCATCTAAACTGATTACGATTGAATAAACTTGCGCATGTGATTGACCAGTCTGGCCCGATGGTCAATGTAATATGTGAATGAGTGTGCTTGAATTATGATGATTGCTCTGAAATTGCATTATCAACAATCCCTACTTTTTGTGACAGTTGTTTTTGTGACTGACTGGTTGGCCATTTGGCCATGACAGTTTGGCCTGAGCTCATCTAGCAGACTGCATAACAAACTTTGTCATTGGTCCTCTGAAGGACTCATGCAGCGTCCAGCCGTCTCACAGCTGTCTCCGCCATGATTCTTACTCTATCCCAAATGCCACCCTATTCACTACTTTGACCAGAGCCCTAGGGAATAGGGTGCCATTTGTGACACAGCCGCTGACAATTTGTACCTAGACACTTGAGTGACTTGAGATACTTCCACGACCTGTCAATGATAGATTGTCATTTGTTGACAGACCTCAAATCCCGATGAAGGCACAGTGTGACAAAACTGGCTAATTATGAGCCATGCTTTACATTATGGAGTTCTATCTCAATGTCTTATGAGTATGCTGGCATTACATCTAGAATATTGGTAGTATCACAGTCAGGCCTGAGGAGAAAGAGGAACTCCTAGTATCCCTGATAGCAAAGACATCAGTTGCTTTTTTACTTATTTATGTGGTCCGACCAACAGAAAACACACAAATTATTCAAGTGACAAATGTACAAATGGAGTAGATTGACGGACAACTTGTCCAATCATCACAGAGAATGTGTAGGCTGCATGTAGTATTGGGAGTGAGAGCAAAACAGAATTCGAGAGAGGAGTTTCTTGTCTTGACAGTTACTGAAGGGCAAGTCTCTCAGCCATCTCTATCTGTAGGCTGGATGTCTGTCTTCTCACAGTGTAACACACTCTAGAGCTACTATGTATGATGGGCATACAGTCCATTTAGGTCTGAAAAGAAAACTGGTCTCTAAAGCAATGTCATCTAATAAGCCAAGGAAAAACATTCAATATCTACTGAAGGAAGAATACTGCAAGGACTCAGTGATAAACGTTTGAAGTTTAAGTTTATTTATTGTTGAAATTGTGTTTCTTTTTTTATGTTCAAAGATCAACACACAACAACAGAGCATCTCAAATGCAATGACCATTCATTCACAACACAATACCGTTTTGTCCAATACAGTAATAACAAAATAATAAAATGGGTTCCCAATAGAAAGTGCATTAAATTGTGCATTAAATTGTCTCAGTTCAGTTCCTACCATAATGTACCAGTCAAATGTCCATCTATAGAGATGAGGTGACGTTGATGATTGTAGAAGCTAAGCTGTAGATGACAAGCCTCTGTAGATGGTAAAGTAGTTTGTAGAAGATGGCTGTATTGGTTTGTTGGTTTATTGGGATCCCCATGAGCTTTTGCCAAAGCAGCAGCTATTCTTCCTGGGGTCGACACTAAAACATAAAACACAACAAGTAACAAAGCATTGATACACTGATGGACAAGAACAGTCACACAAATGTAAAGTACAACACTATACAAACAATACAACTAAAGAATAATGTGTGTGTAGATTGTGTGTGTTAGACTGTGATAGAATGTGTCTGTGTTCTTGTGTTTGTGTGTGTGTCATTTCACAGTCCCTATTGTGCCATGAGATGTTGTTTTATACATTTTTTTTGGACTTCACCAAGTGAGATGATAAGCGAGTATGTTATTGTAAAAAATATTAATATTTAACACAATGCGGTTTGATTTTCATAAGTCCTTATTTTGTGGGCTTAGTTTTACCATAGTACAGGGGCCTGAATCCCATACTCATCACTTTGTACCAAAACCAAGTCCATTATTATCATATTTCACAGCAAGCTCTATTGCAGGGAGATTTTTTGAATTGAGTTTCAATATCTATGTTTTTGCATGCACATTGATTGATTAATCTGCTAGTCAAATATATGACATACATTTTTCGAAACTATTCCAATCTATTACTTGGACTTATTGCACATTTTTTTTCACCTTTATTTAATTAACCAGGTAGGCAAGTTAAGATACTGGTTCCCATTTGGGAATCTACCCTCCCACGTTCAGCTGGAACGGTGGCGCATGGAACGCAAAAATATTCTTAGAAATATTTAACCTCCACACATTAACAAGTCCAATAGCTCAAATGAAAGATAAACATCTTGTTCATCTAGCTAGCAAGTCAGATTTCTAAAATGTTTTACGGCGAAAACATAGCACATATATATGTCAAACCACCACCAGACACAGCTCATTTGAATAGCCAAAACATGCAATCAACAAACGCAGGATTAAAAAATAAATCATTCACTAACCTTTTGAAAATCTTCATCAGATGACAGTAATAGGACATGTTACACAGTACATTTTTTTTTCAATAATATGCCATTTATATCCATAAATGTCCATTTACATTGAGTTCATGTTCAGAAATTACTCAAAAATGTCCGCAGGAAATCTAGGTAGCGCGGCAAGATAACGTAAATAGACATCATAAACTTTGACTAAATATACATGTTCTACATATAGTTAGAAAGATACACTGCTTCTTTATGCAATCGCTTTGTTACATTTATTTTTAACGTTACAGAAATCGCACACTATTCAATATTCTGAGACGGCGCTCAGATATAAGCTACATTTCTCCGTAATGTTGGAGTCAACAGAAACACAGATTTCAGCATAAATATTCCCTTACCTTCGATGGTCTTCGTTCAGAATGTTCTGGAAAGGTTCATACTTACCCAATACATCGTTTGGTTTCAAGTCTTGCGTCTTTGTATTAGCTACTGCTAATAACATCAGCTGAAATGCACCCAAAATGTCCTCTGGTCCGGAAAAGTTGCGCATCAAAACTTCAAAATTACATATTAAATGTTGACTAAACTGGTCAAACTAAGTGCAGAATCAAGCTTTAGGATGTTATAGACATACAAAACAATTTTCAATTCAACCGGTCTTTGCTTGTCCTTCTTTTGAGTGCTGGAACAAAGGAATGGCTGGGACCAATTCGCGCCACAACGCACAACATATTTTCTCATGGCACACACTAATTTCACTCCCATAGGGCCAATTCTCGTGGGATTTGAACGATTAAAAGCTCTACTGAATGAGGACATCTAGTGGAAGACATAGAAAGTCTCCCCAGAATCATAACTGGTTGGGAAGGGTGGGGGCGATGACGTCAAAGTTGCTCCAACTTTCATGACCACAAAAACTAGTTTGGAAGAATGCCTGCCCTGTGAGTTCTGCTATACTTACAGACATAATTCCAACGGTTTTAGAAGCTTTAGAGTGTTTTCTATCCAATAATAATTATTATATGCATATATTAGCAATTTGTGACAGATTTCTTTTTTTGTTTACTAGGGGTACCCAATTCCTCCAAAGGGGGCATAAGTCTGCCATATCCTTAACAGGTTTTAACCCTGTGGCACCACCATAGAGACTGCCAGAGGTCCGGACAGCAGACGCTCCGATTTGACACACTGAACTCTATCAGAGAAGTAGTTGGTGAACCAGGCGAGTCAATCATTTGAGAAACCAAGGCTGTCGAGTCTGCCAATGAGGATGTGATGATTGACAGAGTCGAAAGCCTTGGCCAGATCAATGAATACGGCTGCACAGTAATGTTTCTTGTCGATGGTTATTTATTTCTTATTTATGGTTAAGATATCGTTTAGGACCTTGAGCGTGGCTGAGGTGCACCCATGACCAGCTCTGCAACCAGATTGCAAAGCAGAGAAGGTATGTTGAGATTCGAAATGGTCAGTAATCTGTTTGATGACTTGGCTTTCGAAGACCTTAGAAAGGCAGGGTAGGATGGATATAGGTCTGTAGCAGTTTGGGTCAAGAGTGTCCCCCCCTTTGAAGAGGGGGATGACCGCAGCTGCTTTCCAATCTTTGGGAATCTCAGACGACACGAAAGAGAGGTTGAACAGGCTAGTAATAGGGGTGGCAACAATTTCGGCAGATAATTTTAGAAAGAAAGGGTCCAGATTGTCTATCCAGGCTGATTTGTAGGGGTCCAGATTTTGCAGCTCTTTCAGAACATCAGCTGACTGGATTTGAGAGAAGGAGAAATGGGGAAGGCTAGGGCGAGTTGCTGTAGGGGGTGCAGTGCTGTTGACAGGGGTAGAGGTAGCCAGGTGGAAAGCATGGCCAGCCGTAGAAAAATGCTTATTGAAATTCTTAATTATGGTGGATTTATCAGTGGTGACAGTTTTTCCTATCTTCAGTGCAGTCGGCAGCTGGGAGGAGGTGTTCTTATTCTCCATGGACTTTACAGTGTCCCAGAACTTTTTTGAGTTGGTGTTGCAGGAAGCAAATTTCTGCTTGAAAAAGCTAGCCTTGGCTTTTCTAACTGCCTGTGTATAATGGTTTCTAGCTTCCCTGAACAGCTGCATATCACGGGGGCTGTTCGATGCTAATGCTGAACGCCATAGGATGTTTTTGTGTTGTTTAAGGGCAGTCAGGTCTGGGGAGAACCAAGGGCTATATCTGTTCCTGGTTCTAAATTTCTTGAATGGGGCATGCTTATAATGATTAGGAAGGCATGTAAAAAAAATAACCAAGCATCCTCTACTGACGGGATGAGATCAATATCCTTCCAGGATACCCCGGCCAGGTCGATTAGAAAGGCCTGCTCGCTGAAGTGTTTCAGGGAGCGTTTGACAGTGATGAGTGGAGGTCCTTTGACTGCTGACCCATTACGGATGCAGGCAATGAGGCAGTGATCGCTGAGATCTTGGTTGAAGACAGCAGAGGTGTATTTAGAGGTTGGTTAGGATGATATCTATGAGGGTGCCCATGTTTACGGCTTTGGGGTGTTACCTGGTAGGTTCATTGATAATTTGTGTGAGATTGAGGGCATCAAGCTTAGATTGTAGGATGGCTGGGGTGTTAAGCATGTTCCAGTTTAGGTCGCCTAGCAGCACGAGCTCTGAAGATATATGGGGGGAAATCAGTTCACATATGGTGTCCAGAGCACAGCTGGGGGCAGAGGGTGGTCTATAGCATGCGGCAACGGTGAGAGACTTGTTTTTAGAGAGGTGGATTTTTAAAAGTAGAAGTTCAAATTGTTTGGGTACAGACCTGGATTGTAGGACAGAACTCTGCAGGCTATCTTTGCAGTAGATTGCAACACCGCCCCCTTTCGCAGTTCTATCTTGTCTGAAAATGTTGTATTTTGGGATGAACATTTCTGAATTTTTGGTGGTCTTCCCAAGCCAGGATTCATGTTACTGAAATGGTTGTTCCAGTTTAGAAGTTTAAGGTAGTCTAATATATTAGTCTACCCAATCCTGGCAGTCATTGTGAATGCAGGTTGCAGGTGAATAGGAATTTAAAATGTTGGATATCCAATAGGAATTACATATCACTTTACAGGCTAGCATAACGGAACTTCCAGGACTGATGTGTCCTGTAAACTATGAGTTTCAGGCCACTGTAGTAGGTTAAAACTAGGCCCTCAAAAGAAGACTTTAAGAAACAAGTATTATCTTAAATAGTTGAATTTTAATGACAACATATTCTCTTAGGATCCCACTTGGTGATGACCACATGACTGAAAATGAAAGAATGCAACAACCATGTCTCTGTCATTAGCAAACACATTCATGGTTGGTATGGTAACACTACAATTCACTTGAAAGGCACCCTGGGCTATTATACTATTTCCCTTGAGGGCCGAAACATTTCAGTTACATTTTTTTGTATGGTTCTTCAAAGAACCATCCCATTTATGGTTCTTCGGGGGACCCTAAAAGGTTTCCCCTGGCCTATACCATCGCTCTCAATAACCTTATTTAGTTCAAACGTGCACATTTCTTTTTTATAGTGTGCACAAATTCTTATTAAAGAAAAAGTCCCACTCAAAAGCTATATTTTCACATTTTTTCACTAGTCCACTGTGAAAAAACATCATGACTATGTATTTTGAAAGATATCTTGAAAAGTTGATTGCTGACATGCACAACATGTAAGAACATCGGACAAATACCAAAATACTTTTCGAGTGGAATTTTACTTTAACGTCACCTCAGAGATCATCACATCACTTCCACAATCTTAATAATTTTAACACATAATATTAATCTATTCCCACTGAATGGAGGGTTAATAATCTTGCCTTCAGAGCCCCAGTCCTTATAATGATTCATCATCATTGGGGCGGCAGGTAGCCTAGTGATTAAAGCGTTGGACTAGTAACCGAAAGGTTGCAAGATTGAATCGCCGAGCTGACAAGGTAAAAATGTGTCATTCTGCCTCTGAACAATTCAGTTAACCCACTGTTCCTAGGCTGTCATTGAAAATAAGAATTTGTTTTTAACTGACTTGCCTAGTTAAATAAAGTAAACAAATATTTTAAAAAAACTCCTAAATGGCACCCTATTCCCTATGTAGTGCACTACTTTGGACCCTAGCCCATGCGATATTCAAAAGTAGCACATCATGTAGGGGATATGGTGCCATTTGAGATACAACCTATTCATTCGTGTCTTGTTTGATAGGCTTCGCTCACCAGATGTTGATTGGTGTGTCCTCTGACACCACAAGCGATTTGCTACAGAGAACCAAGCCTGCTCAGCCATGCTGCATTCCAGGGGTGGGAGACTGGGGATTGTGCGTGTGTGACTTCCATGGGAGACCCTTGGCTCCATGTACTTTCTATTAAAATGGCCACGGTCTTTTTTGGATTAGTCAGGAAATTGATTGTTTCACTTTCATAATGTTGTGTCTCATAATAAATCCCCAGTGAAAGCCATATGGACTGACTGGAGTTTGGGGTTGTTTTTCCCGTCCTATCTCTGAGTCCATGGGGAACGACATTCGCTCCCAAGCAATGCTCAGCGGACATGATACAGAGATGAGGGGGGTGGGGAGGTGTTGCGATTCTCAGGGGACATGCTGGGGCAGGAGGGAGAGAGGGGTGTTGGGTGTGATGCGGCTCTAATGTGAGTCTTGTCCATGTGCACGCATGTTGTGGAACTAAGCCCCTAGCCCCAGGAGAGGGAGAGTGAGAGGGGGGACAGAGCCCTCAGCTGGCCTTCCTCAGCTGCCCCCTTTGTGGGGAGACACATGGTCACACAGGACCCTGGCTGGAGATCAGAACCATCAGAACCCTCTCTCCATCTCTCTCCCTCTCTCTCTCTTTCCTCTCTCTTTTCTCTCTCTCCCTCCTCTTCCTTCCATTCCCTCCCTCCCTCCACAGGGACTATGTTAGGTGGCAGTGGCCACAGAACAGCTTCTCCATCCCTCCTGCTGCTACCCAACCCCCTCATCCCTAACGAGTGGACTGCATCTGGATAACAAACAAACTACCCTATTCTGGTCCAATATGATATCTCTCTCTCGGCTCCAACATACTATTATTTTCTAGAAGTAGAAAGGATCTCATTAACACACCAACAGTATTCTAATCTCAATCTCCCTCCACAGAGAACACCCCCAACAACCCTTCTCTGCTACAATTGGATTGAGAGGGAAGCAGTGAATGGTATGGTTCATCCCCACTGTGATTACCCAAGATGGAGCTTGGAACTTGGAACGGAGGAGGGTTGGCTTGGCTGGACATAGGCCCCAGGTAAGAGTGAGGGGTTTTGGGGGACGTGGGGGAAGATGAGTTGGGGATTGTGGGGTTTTGCTTCCCAATGTGGCAGTCACACCATCCCCAAGAGAGACCGTCTGGTGGGTGGCTCTAGTTTTAGGAGTTAGACTGCCCATTCACTGGGTCCTGGGGTGTGTGCGTGCTTGTTGTCATTTTACAGCAAAAAAAAACACATTAATTCAGCTGTAAAAATTCTGTGACTTTTTTGTTGTTGAGTGTATTCTGGTCCAACATGGTCCAGCTGGTCTGCAAAACCACACCCATCATTATCAAGTTTGCAGTAAAAATAAAAATAAAAGTTTATTTCAACATCTGTGTTTTTGTACGTAATTAATCAATTAAGTCAACTTATGCTACACAAAGATACATAACATACATTTTTCTAAACTTATCCAATCCGTTATTGGACTTACTGCAGCCGTTGCCGAAATGGTTGTTTAGGTCAACTTTTGGTGGATAAATGTATGCTTTCAGGGTGGGTGAGAAAGAGTTGGATGCAGTTGAATCAGTGAAGGTAATCTATAGTGGACTTGTGACATTTGTTTGTGTTTCTTCTGACCAGAGGGAGCAGGCGCTCCGTGTCATGCAACTTGGGTCAAGATCTCTTTTCTTGCTTTGCTTTTAGGCGCAGGGAACAATTCAATTTAAATCACTCTGCCTGTTTCTAAGAATTTGTACGATCCTTATTTGCATAAAATGGACAGAGACCAGTCTACTAAAATTAATATCATGTACATTGGTTTATATTCATCACATTTCTTCATGGCATCTTGAAGGCTCTTTCTTCTCTCCGACAAGGAAAAAGATACTTCTAAAGTCCATTCCAATCCACTAGCGCACATACATGACACACAATATATCTGGATAAACTCCTGAAGTCTCACCATAGTTTATTACCACTTAGCAGACAGTTCCAGTCCCCCCCAGTTGCGGAAAACCTGGAGGGGCTCTCGCTGTCCTATTTTATCGCCACAGATTTATAGCTGAGTCGGTTCAAACATAGGTTAATGTTCCTCTTTGCTTACTTTAGACACACACATCCATTCCTTCCTCCACAATGGTTATCATTTCCAATTATCCCTTATCCATGCTACATAACCTCTTTCTTATGAACTAACATAATACATCAGATATAGTAAAACAGGGTAGAATTCAATTAGTTATAGTTATAGTTAAATGTATACATTGTTTAGCCATTATTCATAAACAGAACCATTGAAAGGAGTGATTTTTGGATTAGCGTTAAAGTGTGGAGGTGGAGTAATTGAAGTTGAAAATTCCTGGTGTTTGTGATGCCTTTTCTTTGGTGCGACGTGGACCAGGTGGGGAGGGTGGGGAGATTTGAGTCAGTCTCTCTACAAAAGTCATGTTAGGATATATAAGTTATCCTGTTAGAACTTTGGTGCAGAATTCACTGCGTTGTTTCTGGTGTAACGTTTATGGTCATGTTGCAGCAGTGTGTAGGAGGGAGATTCCAAGATGTTGGAAGTATGCAGGAGGGCATGGGACAGAGGATTGTTTAGTTTCGGTGAATGCATTTGCATGTGTCAACTGTAGGGGTGCTCATGTTGCTGGGGATTGGAAGTGTCAGGTTCGAGAGAGGCGGATTGAAGGCAGGTTGTAGTGGCCAGAGTCAGAGTAGTGGGGAGTAGTGTCATATGTTGAGGCAGTGAATAAAGTGGGGGAGGATGGGTCAAGGGTGAGGGATTCTGAGAGGATCCCAGTGAGTGTTTTAGTAAATGAACACAATATAATAAAAAAATAAAAAAACACGAACAACGCACAACGCACAGAAATTACACAAAAACAGAAACAATAATGCCTGGGGAAGGAACCAAAGGGAGAGACATATATAGGGAAGGTAATCAGGGAAGTGATGGAGTCCAGGTGAGTCCGATGACGCGCAAATGCGCGTAACGATGCTGACAAGTGTGGCCATAAAGAGCAGCCTGGTGACCTAGAGGCCCGGAGAGAGAGCACACGTGACAAAGAAGAAGGAGGTGGTGGTGGTGGTTTAGGTCAGGGATGGTCAACTGGCAGGCCAAGTATCTTAACATACTGTTGAGAGCTAAAATAATAGAATACATAAGGTGCAATTTCTAAATTTGGTTGTGAATCAGCAGTCACACAATGATCACATTCTTTGATTGGTAAGTTCATTTAGTGGCCAGCTTTCTAAACTCATTGTCAAATTACCTACCGGGGTGGGCCTATTGATCATCAGTTATCATGTTAAAAACTGCCAACATTTGCCTCCACCCTATGTCAAAATGGGTAGAATTGTTGGAAATTAGCTGTAAAACTGGGGGAGGTCATGGATGTAGGTACACATACCCACGAGTCACTGCAGCCCCTCTTTCACTTTGCATGCCAGCTTAATGTGACTTGATGCTGTTTTGCTTTAGCTTATGGTTGTCACCAATGTCCAAAACACAGCGAAGGCTGGTCACCAGCAAAAACCCAAGGAAGGATGCAGAACCAGCTAGACCATGCTGGTCAGACCAGTTTGACCAGCATTGTCCAATCAGCATGGACCAGCTTGAAATACATGCTGGTTTATGTTTTTTTTCAGCCCTGTGCTGGATCCGGCCTGACCGAGATGTGCTTGGTTTTTCCAAGACAGAGGAAACCTTTTTTCGTTTTTTGTAAACACTTTTTGTAAACACTCCTTTATTTATTTTACTAGGCAAGTCTGTTAAGAAAAAAAATCATATTTTCAATGACAGCCTAGGAACAGTGGGTTGTTGCAACTGCAACTGCCTTATTCAGTGGCAGAACAACAGATTTTGTCCTTGTCAGCTTGGGGATTTGATCTTCCACCCTTTTGGTTACTAGTCCAACACTCTAACCACTAGGCTACCTGCTGTCCAACGCTCTAAACACTAGGCTACCTGCTGTCCAACGCTCTAAACACTAGGCTACCTGCTGTCCAACACTCTAACCACTAGGCTACATGCTGTCCAATGCTCTAACCACTAGGCTACCTGCCGCCTCTCTAACATGACACGTATTGTATTCCTTCCTCTATTGTGGGAGATTGACAGAGCAAATAGAGCGTGGGTCTTATTGTGATGCCATGCAACGTTTGTAGAAAGAGTGCGGTGGAATTGTTAGCAGTTGGACTGAAAGTCAGCTAGAGAAATATGTATTGAAAACAGAAAATAATCCTGCAATTAGTTCTGGTTAGAAAAAAAAACGAATAGTTTGAGGAATTATTTTTCATCATAATTTGCTTAATTAAGAAAAAAGAACTGCGTGCTGTTTTAAAATCACAATTCTCCGTCAGTTGGTTTGAATAGAAATAAGAACTAAACTATCAGAAGCTATTGTACATTGGAGAAAGTCTTATAGCCATCTGTTTACGACTTATATCACTGGAAGACATACAACATTACTTCAATATTTCAATTTTCTCAAGCTAGATAGACGTGTCTCTGGCTAAAAATTGCCATGGTCATCTTGAGAAGACCAATCTGCAGACAGTCATTGGACCAACGCACAATGCAAAGCATCTCCATCATACACATTGTAAATATGTCCCAAATGGCACCCTATTCCCCCAATATACCTGGTGCAAAGGAGTGCACTTTAAAGGGAATAGGGAGCCATTTAGAACACACCCTATTATTGTTGCGCAACCAACCTCCTCAGCATACACACCCTCTCAATACACTGACTGCACTCTTAGAAAAGCAATTTATTTCATGCCATTGCCCCCTGAATTGTATAAACCAGTCACTTGAGGTAGAGAAGAAAACAAAACAAATGCACTGAACATAATCAGTTGTTGGAAAGAAGTTCACATTTTTCTATGAACTGACTATTTATACTGAACAAAATATAAATGCAAAATGTAAAGTGTTGGTCCCTTTTTTCATAAACTGAAATAAAAGATCCCAGAAATGTTCCATATGCACAAAACCTTAGTTCTCTGAAATTATGTGCACAAATTAGTTTACACCTCTGTTAGTGAGCATTTCTCCTATGCAAAGATAATCCATTCACCTGACATGTGTGGCATATCAATAAGCGGATTAAACAGCATGATCTATACACAGTTGCACCTTGTGCTGGGGACAATAAAAGGCACTCTTAAAGTGCAGTTTTGTCATACAAGACAATGCCACAGATGTCTCAAGTTTTGAGGGAGTGTGCAATTGGCAAGCTGACTTAACAAATGTCACCAGAAATGTTGCCAGAGAATTGAAGGTCAATTTCTCTACCATAAGCTGCTTCCAACATCATTTTAGAGAATATGGCAGTACATCCAACCGGCCTCACATCCGCGGACCAGTAGTAGCAGCAGTGTGAAAACAAAGGGGGTGGGGGTCAATGTAAATAGTCTGGGTGGCCACTTGACTAAATGTTCAGCAGTCTTATAGCTTGGGGATAGAAGCTGTTGAGGAGCATTTTGGACCTAGACTCTGGTACCGCTTGACGTGCGGTAGCAGAGAGAACAGTCTATGACTTGGTTGACTGGATTCTTTGACAATTTTTTGGACCTTTCTCTGGTACTGCCTGGTATGTAGGTTCCGGATGGCAGGAAGCTTGGCCCCAGTGATGTATTGGGACATATGCACCACGCTCTGTAGTGTCTTACGGTCGGATACAGAGCAGTTGCCATACCAGGCGGTGATGCAACCGGTCAGGATTTTCTCGATGGTGCAGCTGTAGAACTTTTTGAAGATCTGGTGGCCCATGCCAAATCTTTTCAGTCTTTTCACGACTGTCTTGGTGTGTTTGGACCATGATGGTTTGTTGGTGATGCGGACACCAAGGAACTTGAAACTCTCAACACGGTCCACTACAGCCCCGTCGATGTTAATGAGGGCCTGTTCGGCCTTCCTTTTCCTGTAGTCCACAATCCTCTCCTATGTATTGTTCAAATTGATGGAAAGGTTGTTGTCCTGGCACCACTCTACCAAGTCTCTTACCTCCTCCTTATAGACTGTCTCATCGTTGTTGTGGGATCGTTGTGTTGGGATATGTACGTACGGTCACTGTGGGTATGACGTCATTAATGCACTTATTGCTAACTGAGATGGTGTACTCCTCAATGACATTGGTTGAATCACGGAAAAAATTCCAGTCTGTGCTAACAAAACAGTCCTGTAGCGTAGTATCCGTGTCATCTGACCAATTCTGTAATGAGCGAGTAACTGGTACATCCTGCTTTAGTTTTGACTTGTAAGCAGGAATCAGGAGGATGGAATTATGGTCAGATTTGCCAAATGGGGGCCTGGGAGAGCTTTGTGTGCATATCTGTGTGTGGAGCAAAGGTGGTCTAGAGTTTTTTTCCCCTCTGGTTGCACATGTGACATACTGGTGGAAATTAGGTAAATCAAGTTTTCCTATATTAAAGTCCCCGGCCACTCGGAACGAAACTTCTGCATAAGCATTTTCTTGTTTGCTTATGGCCGTATACAGCTCGTTGAGTGCGGTCTTAGTGCCAGCATCGGTTTGTGGTTGTAAATAGACAGCTACGAATAATATAGATGAGCACTCTCTTGGTAGACAGTGTGGTTCACAGCTTATCATGAGGTACTCTACCTCAGGCGAGCAAAACTTCGAGACTTGTTTAATTTTAGACTCTCCTGCCCCTCTTCTTACCAGACGTAGCTACTCTGTCCTGCTGATGCAAGGAAAACCCAGCCAGCTCTAATTATCTGTGTCGTTGTTCAGCCACGACTCGGTGAAACATAAGAAATTACCTTTTTTAATGTCCCATAGGTAGGATAGTCTTGACCGTAGATCAGTGATTGCACGTTGGCCAATAGAACAGATTGTAATGGCAATTTACTCATTCCCCTACGAATCCTATCAAGGCACCCCATACTTTTCTTCATGCAATTGGCGGTTATTTGGGCTTGGCCTCCGGAGAGCATTATATCCTTCGCGTCGGACTCATTTATTTTTTATTTTTTGTCCAGTTCAAGGTTAGTAATCCCTTTTCAGATGTCAATAAGTTGTTCTGGTCATAAGAGACAGCACTAACAACTTTATGTACAAAATAAGTTAAACAAAGCCAGAAAAACTAACAAAATAACACAGTTGGTTTGGAGCCCGTAAAGCGGCAGCCATCCCCTCCGGTGCCATTATAATAATGCACTACACAACTGATACATTCAACCATCAGTGCTGTTGCCATATTCTCCACAACAATGACTAGAGCTTCAACCATTCAACCATACAGTCAGTATACAACTTATTATGAAGTCCTCTTGAGACTAGTCTAGTGATCATCATCTACACGATTGTTTGACCGGAGGACTGTGTTGATCAACAAACTAAATACGCCAGGCAGTCACAATTGCAGTAAGTCAGCCAGTCAGTCAGTCCCTCAGAACTAAAACCTGTCTGCCCCCAACTGATTGCTTTTATCTATTCCATAGAGACAGCTGTGCATCCCAAATGGCAGCCTATTCCCTTTGTAGTGCACAACTTTTGACCAAAGCCATATGGGCCCTAATCAAAAGTAATGCACTATATAGGGAATAGGGTGCCATTTGAGACTTAATAATCACAGCATTAGGTGGCAGTGCATGCCTTTTTGTTAGTGTACCCTTTCATCAGAGATGTCACAGCTGACCTTTCTCCTAGAGGAATAGTCCAGTTATTTTAAACTTTTCTCTTTTCTTTTAGATTCTATTTTGGGTGACATTTCTTTCTATCAACCAAACACATTTTGACATAAAATGAGAGAACGATTGGAGGGCTCTTTTTAAATGCTTCATAAAAACATCAATTATTCCAGAGTGGGATAAATTAAACCATTTAATTTTGAAGCATGTTGCTTCTGTAAAATTAGCTTTTGCTCATTTGAAAACTCTCTCCTTCTCTTTCACCTCTCAAATAGACATGGGATATTGAAATGGGAATAGTTGATGCTTTCATATCAAAATCTCATTAAGGATATCGTGCCTTTTTACCGGGTTTGCACATCCCCACCCACCAAAAAAGATAGAAATAAATGTAAAACAGAACAAAAACTACATAGCTTCTGGCCCCATGGTGATCACTACAAGGAATTGATGCAAATCCAGGAGGTGAACCTAATGTCACACCATCAGTACTGAGAGATATTTTTGGAATTATAATTAAACCAGAGTTTTTCATCCGATGACTTATTATATGTCAGTATTACCAGCTTTTGAATAGTACCACACATGTTAAGGATTATGTTCTGCTGTCTACTGTCTAGAACTTCTTTGTACTGGCTGTTTGTGCAAAGACCGAAATTCATCTTTCCCTTTCCTCTATTCTAGTAATTGGGACTGGATCTTAGAAGACCAGGGTTAGCTAGCATTAACCCCCGATGCAATGGTATAGGAACAGGTGTTGTCATACAGTAGTCCAGGACTCGGGCTTGACCTGGACTCAAGTCATTATTACCGTCCGTAACTCGTGACTCGACTCGGACTCGACCAGTGGTGACTCGGACTTGGACTCGGACCTAAACACCTTGTTGTCAGAAAATCTCTTTCCCGTGCTTAATTGACTGCTGTAGCTACTGTATTCGCTAGCTAGCCCTCCTGACTTGCAACACTGTAAGTCGGCTAGCTTTCTACATTATTAAAATGTAACTTCAAAGATTGTTAGAACATCTTTTAGGCTATCAAGGGACTTGCAACTCGATTTGGGACTCCATATGACTCGGACTTGGACTCAAGGTTTAGGGACTGCGATCAGGACTACTTTGACCAAAATTCAACAATCAAGACTCCATTGTATGGGTATACAGCAAATGATCAAGTGTTAATAAAATAAAATAACACGGTGTTAAAAAAGTGTTGAGTCTGTGGACCCATATAGACACTGGAACAGTGTTGATTAAGAGTCTATTGACGCACCCGTGCATCAATCCAAAAAACATAATAAAAAAATACCCATCAAAATCTGTCATTTTCAGCTAGAGACATCTGCATTGGCTGCTTCTCAATCCACCGCATCCGCCTATGTTGGCCTTCCACAGAGCTACTGCACTTTTTATCAGAACAGAAGACATTCTGAAAATTGGTCTTTCACAAAAATGTCTGTAGCATCCGAATAGTTTGGCCTACTAAGTAATATGGACACTCTATGGAAAGACTGAGACTCTCACGAACATAATGGTGTTCTCTGTTTTGCAAATGTCACGGGAATCTTCTGAAGGTAACCCACTACTGGTAAAAAAAAATGTAAATTTTTGTCTTACTTAAGTATAATTACAAGCATTTCATAAGTGCCAAAGGCTTTTATTGACAATTACATGAAGTTGATGCAAAGAGTCAATATTTGCAGTTTTGACACTTCTTTTTCTAGACCTCTGAAATCCGCCCTGGTATGCTGTCGATTAACTTCTGGGCCACATCCTGACTGATGGCAGCCCATTCTGCATAATAAATGCTGGGAGTTTGTCAGAATTTGTGTGTTTCTTTTGTCCACCCGCCTCTTGAGTATTGACCACAATTTCTCAATGGGATTAAGGTATGGGGAGTTTCCTGGCCAGTCTGCAACACCACTAAGCAAGGGGCACCACCAAGTAAGCGACCCCATGATGACCAAGGAGCTCTCCAAACAGGTCAGGGACAAAGTTGTGGAGAAGTACAGATCAGGGTTGGGTTATATAACACTATATCAGAAACTTTAAACATCCCACAGAGCACCATTAAATCGATGAAAAAAAAATGTGGCACCCCAACAAACCTGCCAAGAGAGTGCCGCCCACAAAAACTCACAGACCAGGCAAGGAGGGCATTAATCAGAGAGATAACAAAGAGACCAAAGATAACCCTGAAGGAGCTGCAAAGCTCCACAGCGGAGATTGGAGTATCTGTCCAAAGGACAATTTTAAGCCGTACACTCCACAGAGCTGGAAAAAAAACAGAAAAAAACATTGCTTTAAGACAAAAAATAAGCAAACAAATTTGTTGTCCGCCAAAATGCATGTGGGAGACTCCCCAAACATATGGAAGAAGGTACTCTGGTCAGACTTGAAGGACTGATGGATGGCGCTAAATACAGGGAAATTCTTGAGGCAAACCTGTTTGTCTTCCAGAGATTTGAGACGGGGACAGAGGTTCACCTTCCAGCAGGACAATGACCCTAAGCATTCTGCTAAAGCAACACTCATGTGGTTTAAGGGGAACATTTAAATGTCTTGGAATGTCCTACTCAAAGCCCAGACGTCAATCCAATTGAGAATCTGTGGTTTGATTTAAAGATTGCTGTACACCAGCGGAACCCATCCAACTTGAAGGAGCTGGAGCAGTTTTGCCTTGAAAAATGGGCAAAAATCCCAGTGGCTAGATGTGCCAAGCTTATAGAGACATAGCCCAAGATACTTGCAGCAGTAATTGCTGCAAAATGTGGCTCTACAAATTATTGTTTTGGGGGGTGTATAGTTATGCACGCTCAAGTTTACAGTTTTTTTTTGGCTTATCTCTTGTTTGTTTCGCAATAAGAAATATTTTGCATTTTCAAAGTGGTAGGCATGTTGTATAAATCAAATTATAAAAACTGCCCCAAAAAAATCTATTTTAATTCCAGGTTGTAAGTCAACAAAATAGGAAATATGCCAAGGGGAGTGAATACTTTCGCAAGCTACTGTTTGTCACTCTGGTTGTTGGAGCTGTCTTTTGTATGGTGAGCTTGGGCTTTATCAAGGTTTGTTTGTTCGATAATAGCCAGTGCCTACGTAGCCACAGACCTCACTGCACATCACTGTCAGACAGTAGAAACTAGCAACGATGTCCAGACCCAGGTGGATCCTACCTACAAAGGATCCCTCCCTTGCTTAGTTCCATGAAGTACCTACTGTATTAGCTGGATAGCTCTTCTAATGTAGGTAAAAGGAAGTAGTCCTGCACAAGCTGAATTGGCTCATTGGAGCAGGAGCCTTTTTCCTGTTTCCAAAGCTGGATGTTCAACTACACTCCTGGAGAGGACGCTAGTCTATCTCCTTAATGAGGAGTACATAGCAAAGACACATCAGGTCCCATTTTGTCAGTCTTTTGTAGGACTCAGCTGGTGTCAAACTCCCAACCTTCCAATCCCAGGGTGGACACTCCAACCACAAGGCCACTGCGTTGTTCATGTAGAACACTGTAAGTCAGTGAAATGTTGCTTCAAAAACCTTTGGAAAGCAGATTTTAGCCTACCAAGGGACTTGTGTCTCGATTTGGGACTTGCACATATAGGACTAGTTAAGTTAGTGTGAAATTTAAAAATATATATTAAAAAAAACATAGAATATGGACTCGGACTAGAACACTGGGGACTAGGGACTACGTAATTTGTAGAGGAATACTGCTACAGTCTTCAGGAAGTCAAGAGGTCTCTGTGAAGGTTACAGTGAGTTGACGTCCTAACAAGCATCTCCTATGATGGCCTTCTGAACCCCGACCTTTCAGTCCCCCTGACTCCCCTACTGTTGTTTCAGATAGTATTACAGTACTTCCCACTATGCTACTTCTCTCTCTTAAAATCCTACAGTTCAACATTGTGTGGTACCTAGTTCTCTGGAGCCCTTTCTAGTTAAGCAAACATATCATGAGAAGGAATTACACTAGCTAGGTGGGAATAACACTCCTTGCACTCGAGGAAATAGGGTGATTTTCAAAGGGAATCTTTGACAGCGAATTGGGAACATTTGTCCCTGAAACAAAACACTCCCTCAGTCCTGGAGGGGGCAGGTGGATAAAAAAATACTACACAAGAAGTATGCGTCCATTTTCCGTATGGGTCCTGGTCAAAAGTAGTGCACAATATAGGGAATAGGGTGCCATTTGGGATGCACTACGTCTCAAAAGGATAAGGTGTAAAGAAGGTAACCCATTTAAATAATGATTGATATCTTAAGATGGGGAAAACTAGATTTCACTTTCATTAGGATTTCAAATGGTTTATTTACATGACCGACCGAGGGATACAGTATCATCCTTGGATTGTTTGGTCATAGGACCACTCTGTAATCATATAACAATTCCCATGTCATTTTGACGACCATACAATTTAATGTACAGTATGTTCTTTGAGTAGTCTTTACTACAAAGGTCGGTCTTGCGGCTAAGTAGTCTAATACTGCTTTTCAGGTAGCTCTATGTTTGTGATTGTAGCTGGGCAGGGAGAGGTTAAGACACATTGCTAAAAGCATATTTTCCCAGTTGTGTTTTGCGTTTGGCCTGGTATGGTTCTCAATCAGAGGCAGGTGTCGTTAGTTGTCTCTGATTGAGAATCATACTTAGGTCGCCTTTTCCCACTTGTGTTGCGTGGGTGATTATTTTCCGTGTCAGTGTTTGTTCCACACGGGACTGTTTCGTTTGATTCGTTTATTCACGTTGTTATTTTGTATTTTAGTGTTCAGGCAAATAAACATCATGAACCCGTACTACGCCGCGCATTGGTCCTCCGATCCTTCCTACTACTCCTCCTCCTCGTCCCTTACGGAAAACCCAAAATGATTTCATATGTCAAAAATGTTTTTGGAACACTTCATGTGGCATTTCACAGGTGAAAACGTGTTTTTGGAACAAATGTCACAACAAAAATTAGGTGTTTTGATACACAAATTGCTATTTTAACAGAGTTTCAATTTACATGTATTACACATGACAACATTGTATATTTCATTTACACCGTAATTATTATTCAACATGTCCTCACCTAGAATATTAACTCTCAACCTCTTGGTTCACGTCATTCTGATTTTTCTGCTACGCCACAACGCCTGTGTTAATAAGTGTTATGCATTCTTACACCTTCAAAGTGAATCTCGCTTTGTTAAAAAAAACAAAAAAAATAAACTAATATATTTATAATAGTGATTCAGGAGTAACATTGAAACAGAAAAACGTCCCCGCCAACATTAGACAACAAACTGAAAACCCTCAATTTGGTGAAATAAGTCAATTCAATCAATGATCAAATCAAAGTTTATTTATCACGCGAGCCGAATACAACAGGTATAGGTAGAACTTACAGTGAAATGCTTACTTACAGGCTCAAACCAACAGTGAAAAAAGGTATTCGGTGAACAATAGGTAAGTAAAGAAATAAAAACAACAGTAAAAAGACAGTGAAAAATAACAGTAGCGAAGCTATACACAGTAGCGAGGCTACATACAGGCACCGGTTAGTTTGGCTGATTTAGGTAGTATGTACATGTAGACATGGTTAAAGTGACTATGCATATATGATCAACAGAGAGTATCAGTAGTGTAAAAGAGGAGTTGGCGGGTGGTGGGACACAATGCAGACAGTCCGGTTAGCTAATGTGAGGGGGCACTGGTTGGTCGGGCCAATTGAGGTATTATGTACATAAATGTATAGTTAAAGTGACAATGCATATATGATAAACAGAGAGTAGCAGCAGCATACAAGAGGGGTTGGAGGGCGGCACACAATGCAAATTGTCCGGGTAGCCATGTGATTACCTTGCTATTCTAACTTCCGCGACGCATATAAGGCCCTGCCCCGCTCTCCTTTCGGAAAAGCTGACCACGACTCCATTTTGTTGATCCCTGCCTACAGACAGAAACTAAAACAAGAAGCTCCCGAGCTGAAGTCTGTTCAGCGCTGGTCCGACAAATCTGATTCCACACTCCAAGATTGCTTCCATCACGTGGACTGGGATATGTTTCGTATTGCATCAAACAACAACACTGCCGAATACGCTGATTTGGTGAGCGAGTTCATTAGAACGTGCGTTGAAGATGTCGTTCCCATAGCAACGATTAAAACGTTCCCAAACCAGAAACCGTGGATTGATGGCAGCATTCACGAGAAACTGTAAGCGCGAACCATTGCCTTTAATCAGGGCAAGGTGACCGGAAACATGACCGAATACAAACAGTGTAGCTATTCCCTCCGCAAGGCAATCAAACAAGCTAAGCGTCAGTATAGAGACAAAGTAGAATCTCAATTCAACGGCTCAGACACAAGAGGTATGTGGCTGGGTCTACAGTCAATCACGGATTACAAAAAGAAAACCAGCCCCGTCACGGACCAGGATGTCTTGTATTGTCTTTGAGGACAATACAGTGCCACTGACATGGCCCGCAACCAAAACATGCGGACTCTCCTTCACTGCAGCCGACTCCCCAGCCGCGCCCTCAGAGCATGCGCAGACCAGCTGGCTGGTGTGTTTACGGACATATTCAATCAATCCCTATCCCAGTCTGTTGTTCCCACATGCTTCAAGAGGGCCACCATTGTTCCTGTTCCCAAGAAAGCTAAGGTAACTGAGCTAAACGACTACCGCCCCGTAGCACTCACTTCCGTCATCATGAAGTGCTTTGAGAGACTAGTCAAGGACCATATCACCTCCACCCTACCTGACACCCTAGACCCACTCCAATTTGCGTACAGCCCAAATAGGTCCACAGACGATGCAATCTCAACCACACTGCACAACATCTCCACCGCCGTTGATCATCTTGCCTATGCCGCTCTGTACCATCACTCATTCATATATCTTTATGTACATATTCTTTATCCCCTTACACTTGTGTCTATAAGGTAGTAGTTTTGGAATTGTTAGCTAGATTACTTGTTGGTTATTACTGCATTGTCAGAACTCGAAGTACAAGCATTTCGCTACACTCGCATTAACATCTGCTAACCATGTGTATGTGACAAATAGAATTTGATTTGATTTGATTTACCTGTTCAGGAGTCTTATAGCTTGATGTACTGGGCTGTACGCACTACCCTCTGTAGTGCCTTGCGGTCGGAGGCCGAGCAATTGCCGGACCAGGCAGTGATGCAACCAGGATGCTCTCGATGTTGCAGCTGTAGAACCTTTTGAGTATCTGAGGACCCATGCCAACTCTTTTTAGTTTCCTGAGGGGGAATAGGCTTTGTAGTGCCCTCTTCACGACTGTCTTGGTGTGTTTGGACCATTCTAGATTGTTGCTGATGTGGACACCAAGGAACTTGAAGATCTCAACTTGCTCCACTACAGCCTCGTCAATGAGAATGGGGGTATGCTCATCCTCCTTTTCCTGTAGCCACAATCATCTCCTTAGTCTTGGTTACGTTGAGGGATAGGTTGTTATTCTGGCACCACCTGGCCAGGTCTCTGACCTCTTCCCTATAGGCTGTCTCGTCATAGTTGGTGATCAGGCCTACTACTGTTGTGTTGTCTGCAAACTTAACGATGGTGTTGAAGTCGTGCCTGTTCATGCAGTCGTGGGTGAACAGGGAGTACAGGAGGGGACTGAGCACACACCCCTGGGGGGCTCCAGTGTTGAGGATCAGCGTGGTAGATGTGTTGCTACCTACCCTCACCACCTGGGGGCGGCCCGTCAGGAAGTCCAGGATCCAGTTGCAGAAGGAGGTGTTTAGTCCCAGGATCCTTAGCTTGGTGATGAGACTTGAGGGTACTGTGGTGTTGAACGCTGAGCTGTAGTTAATGAATACTGTAGCATTCTCACATTGGTGTTCCTTTTGTCCAGGTGGGAAAGGGCAGTGTGGGGTGCAATAGAGATTGCATCATCTGTGGATCTGTTTGAGAGGTATGCAAATTGGAGTGGGTCTAGGGTTTCTGGGACAATGGTGTTGATGTGAGCCATTACCAGCCTTCTAAAGCACTTCATGGCTACGGACGTGAGTGCAACGGGTCTGTAGTCATTTAGGCAGCTTGAAACATGTTGTTATTACAGACTCAATCAGGGACATGTTTAAAATGTCAGTGAAGACAACTGACAGTTGTCAGCTCCAGCACACGTCCTGGTAATCTGTCTTGTGAATGTTGACCTGTTTAAATGTCTTACTCACGTTGGCTTCCAGGTTAGAGTCCCACACCTTGAAAGCAGTAGATCTACCCTTTAGATCAATGTGAATGTTGCCTGTAATCCATGGCTTCTGTTTGGGGTATGTCCGTACAGTCACTGTGGGGTCGACGTCCTCGATGTACTTATTGATAAAGCCAGTGACTGATGTGGTGTACTCCTCAATGACCTCGGAAGAATCCCGGAAGATGTTCCAGTCTGTGATAGCAAAATAGTCCTGTATTTTAGCATCTGCTTCATCTGACTACTTTTTTATAGACCGAGTCTCTGGTGCTTCCTGCTTTAATTTTTTGCTTGAAAGCAGGAATCATGAGGATAGAATTCTGGTCGGATTTACCAAATGGAGGGCGAGGGAGAGCTTTGTACTTGTCTCTGTGTGTGGAGTACAGGTGATCTAGAACCTTTTTCCCTCTGGTTGCATGTTGATGGATATTAGGTAGAACTGATTTAAGTTTCCCTGCATTAAAGTCTCCGGCCACTAGGAGCGCCGCCTCTGGGTAAGTGGTTTCCTGTTTTCTTATTTCCTTATACAGCTGACTGAGTGCGGTCTTTGTGCCAGCATCCATCTGTGGTGGTAAATAAACAGCCACGAAAGTATAGCTGAAAAAAAACATATAATAGCACAATATCCACTATCCAATGATGAGAAAATAGTTAATTGATAACTAAAATAGCAGGGCAGACAGAGATGGTCAGTATTTATGTTACATATATTTGAAATATGTATGGTTATGACCATCTCATAATGGGTTATAACACTGGGCGTCAAGTAAAATGCTACTAAATTAATAATTGCAAAGCATGCTGAGTATTATTCTAATGAGCTCTACCCCTAAACAAGACAAATAAAAAGGCAGAGTTAATTTTGATATGTTGATTTTTACATATACATTTACAATTTGGTAATTTAGCACAGTCTTATCCAGAGTGACAACAACATATCACATTCGTAGCAAGTACTGTAAAACGTTTCTGTTATCATTACTGGTGTTGCTGTTCGGGCCGGCTCCTTGTAAATGTATTATTGTATTTTAAAATGTAAAATGCATGTATTTTAATTGAATACATTACAAAATATAAGTATTTTGTCATTTAATTTTGTCTATTGATCTTTATGGTGTTTTGTAATTGTATTTTGTAATTGCATTTTGTAATTTTTGCCTATCCCTGAGTGCAGATGGCACTCTTTTGCTATGTGCAGAGGTGAATTATAGGTAATAATGTGTATTGGAATGTCACAATGTGAAGTGTTCCAAAACAACATCTTTTTGCGTGTGAAATGTCACGTGAAGTGTTTAAAAAACACAAGTTTTCACATGAAATCATGGATTTTTCTGTAAGGGGATGCCAGCCATCTCAATTTCCTGCTACGCCACCAGTGTCACGACTTCCGCCAAAGTTGGCTCCCCTACCTGATTCGGGCGGTGCTCGGCGGCCGTCGTCACCGGCCTACTAGCCACCACCAATCCCTTTTCCGTTGTCTGTTTGTTTTGTCTTATTAGTTGCACCTGTGTCTATTTGTGTGCTTGATGGGCTTCCTTATTTAAAGTATGTTTACCCGCCCTTGTTTCGTGCGGGATTACTCATATGTTACGTGTGTATGTTTTTTTGGTGTTCGTGCTCTGGACCTGGTACCCTGTGTGTTGGGTTGGTCCACATTTTCCGCGCCCTGTCTTGTTTGGCATTATTCTCAGTGCGATATTAAAAATGCACGTCTTCCTGTGGAACTATATGCTCTCTGCACCTGATTCTTCCCTTACGCACCAAGTTACCCGTGACAACCAGGTCTGTGGCCATGACACAGATCGGCCACAGATTTATTGGCAAGAATTTCTGCACAGCTAAAGTTTCCCAGAATCAAGTCTATAATTGTGTGATTATCTGACAACACCAATGGAAATGTAGCAATCCTCACTACCGAGACATGAATACATTACAGACCAAAAGGTGGCAAGTAGAAATCCAGAGCGATGAGGGCCTTAGACAGGGGCAAAGGTTTACCTTCCAACAGGACAACAACCCTAAGCCCACAGCCAAGACAACTCAGGATTGGCTTCGGGGGAAAGTCTCTGAATGTCCTTGAGTGGACCATCAGGGCCCGGATTTGAACCCGATCGAACATCTCTGGAGAGACCTGACAATACCAGTGCAGCGATGCTCCCCATCCAACCTGACAGAGCTTGAGAGGATCTGCAAAGTAAAATGGGAGAAACTCACCATATACAGGTGTGCCAAGCGTGTAGTGCCAAACCCAAGAAGACTCAAGGCTGTAATCGCTGCCAAAGGTGCTTCAACAAAGTACTGAGTGAAGGGTCTGAATACTTATGTATATGTGATTTTTTTTTAAATATATTTTTTTCTACATTTGCTATATATTCCTAAAAACCTGTTTTTGCTTTGTCATAATGGGTGTCGATTGAGGTGGGGGGAAAAAACAATTTAATCCACTTTAGAATAAGCAGTGGTGGAAAGTACTTAAGTAAAAATACTTTCAAGTACTACTTAAGCAGTTTTGGGGGGTATCTGTACTCTACTTTACTACTTATATTGTTGACAACTTTTAATGCACTACATTCCTAAAGGAAATAATGTACTTATTACTCCTTACATTTTCCCTCACACCCAAAAGTACTAGTTACATTTTGAATGCTTAGCAGGACAGGAAAATTGTCTAATTCACACACTTATCAAGAAAACTTGCCTGGTCATCCCTAATGCCTCTGATTTGGCAGACTCAAAAACACAAATGCTTAGTTTGTAAATTATGTCTGAGTGTTGAATTGTGTCCCTGGCTATCTGTAAAAAAAAAAAAGTACAAAAATAATGCCATCTGGTTTGCTTAATATAAGTAATTTGAAATTATTTATACTTTTACTTTTATACTTAAGTATATATTACCGATTACATTTACTTTTGATAGTTAAGTAAATTTTAAACCAAATAATTTTAGACTTTTACTCAAGTAGCATTTTACTGGGTGACTTGTTGTCTATTAAGGTATCTTTACTTTTAATTGGGTACTTTTCCACCACTGAGAATAAGGCTGTAACGTAACATAATGTGAAAAAGTCAAGGGTTCTCAATTCTTTCCGAATGCACTGTACTTCTGCTGGGTAAGCCTACTTTGCAGTTAGCATTTAATTGAGAGGCTTTTGGAGAAATTATTTCTGTCAACCCACAAGACTTTTATCACATCAACTGGCTACACACTGAGTGACAGGTTGAGATACATTTTTGTAATCACGGTGACAGACATTGAAACTTTCAATACTGCCTTGCATACGATTGCCTGCATCTAGCTGATCTATGGTGTAATCATTAGTCCAACAGTTGAAAACGGTAGTTTCTATTGGAAAAATTCAGGAATATTTATCCTTGTTTTGTTCCGTTTGCAACAAAATCATCAGAATTAATACACGGTTGATCACACAAACATACAGTATTTCACTTTCATAGTAGCCACATACAAACAGCATGAACCCTTTTATTGTTGTATAATTCCTTCTCACATTTATGCGCTCTCCTCCTCTCACCATTTCCCTTTGCTTGTGGATTTCAGTGCACAACACAAGTCAAACCTTCATATCATAACCGCTAACCGCTACACACAGCCTACATTGTTGTCACCATATTAGCTAACGTCAAGTCAAGATAGCTAATATAACTAAAGTTTTAATTTGATTGGGTGGACAGCATGTCAGTTTATGCTGCAAGAGCTCTAATTGGTTGGAAGTTGTCATAATTACTGTGTATGTCTATGGAAGGGGGTGAGAATCATGAGCCTCTTAAGTTTTGTATTGAAATTCGACGTACCCTGAGGTGGACGGAAACTAGCTGTCCTCCGGCTATACCATGGTAATACCCCACAGAGTGCTGTTTAGGCTTCTTTAAACATTGCGAAACAGTGTGTTTTAATAAATTATTTGGTAACGTGAATATATTTAGAAGAGATGTCTCTAAAAATAAATGTTTTAATGTTTCACTATTTATTTATTTTTTCACTTCCCAGTTGCATTACTAATACCCTAGGTTATTGTAAGAGTATGATATTCTATGAGGCTTGATTATGTTATTTCTTGGCACCTGCACATTGATTTTGCTCTTTTGACTGGTTCCTATCGTTACAGTGCATCAGAAGTATTTTTTTTGCATAATACCTGATGGATGGCTCTCTGTTATGGTCTTACACACTTAGCATGCATCCCAAATGGCACCCTATTCTCTATCTGTTGCACCACTTTTGACCAGGGCCCTCTATTGGCTCCGGTCAAAAGTAGTGCCCTATATAGGGAACAGTGTGCAATTGGAGATGCAGGCATGTTATTGACAGACACCGTTCAGATGAAGGTACAGCTTGTTTTCAACTCTGTTATGAACCCAATCCCCTTTAGAAAGTAGAAATTACCCACCTCCAGAGCTGAAGACTGCTTAGGCAATTGTCTTTTGTATGTATTTTTGAGGGGGATGAAGGAGGGGATAGGGTGGAGTGCTTTACCTCTATTTTTTCTATGGGAAATAAATTACTTTTTCTCTCTCTCAATTCAATTCAATGGCTTTATTGGCATAGGAAACATGCTTACATTGCTAAAGAAAAGAAAATAGTTAATATCTTTTTTTAAGAACAGTAAACATTACACTCACAAAAGATCCAAAAGAATAGAGACATTTCAAATGTTATTTTATTGTTATATACAGTGTTGTAATGATGTGAAAATAGTTAAAGTACAAGGGAAAATAAAGTTACATTCAGTGGCGTAAAAAAGTATTCACCCCCTTGGGATTTTTTGGGGGTTTGCATTATTTGCTTTCCACCTCATGCCTACCACTTTGAAGATGCAAAATATTTTGTATTGTGACACAAACAAGAAACAAGACAAAAAAAATGTAAACTTGAACGTGCATAACTAGCGTTTTCCTTGATGGCCAAAAAGCTCATCTGATCAGAGTACCTTCTTCCATATTCTTGGGGAGGCTCCCACATGCATTTAGGAAAATACCAAATGTGCCATATTCTTTAAAAAATGTAATAATGGATTTAATGGTGCTCCGTGGGATGTTAAAAGTTTCAGATATATTTTCATAGCCCAACCCTGATCTGTACTTCTCCACAACTCTGTCCATGACCTGTTTGGAGGAATGCTTGGTCTTCATGGTGCCGCTTGCTTAGTGGTATTGCAGACTCTGGGGCCATTCAGAATAGGTCTATATATACTGAGATCATGTGACAGATCATGTGACACTTAAATAACGTTCACCTGTGTGCAATCTAACTCATTATGTGACTTCTGACAGTAATTGGTGCACCAGATTTTATTTAAAGGCTTCATAGCAAAGGGGTTGATGTGATAACATGCGTCTTGGTGAGAGGTGTAGGAGTCAGGCGCAGGAGAGCAGGGATGTCTGAGGAGCGTGTTTAATAATATAGTCCAGCAATGCAAACGGCACAGAACAAAAATCCCAAAACTACGCTCTCGAATAATCGTGCAAACACACGGAGGAACTAACACAGTTCCGACACTTTACATACACGTGCGTAATAGCGAAAAAACAACAAACATCAAATACCATCGAACGCAATACACACAAGACTAATCCTGCATGAATTACGGCAGGTAACAGCTGCCCTATATACCCACAGAAATCAAAGCAATTGAAAACCAGGTGTGAAAAGGAACACAGACAAAACAACCAGAAAAAGGGATCGGTAGTGGCTAGTAGACCGGCGACGCCGAGCGCCGCCCGAACAGGGAGAGGAGTTACCCTCGGTAGAAGTCGTGACAGTACCCCCCCCCTGACGCGCGGCTCCTGCAGCGCGACGACGCCGGCCTCGAGGACGACCCGGAGGACGAGGCGCAGGGCGATCCGAATGGAGGCGGTGAAACTCCCTTAGCATAGGAGGATCCAGTACGTCCTCCACCTGCACCCAGCATCTCTCCTCCGGACCGTACCCCTCCCAGTCCACGAGGTACTGAAGACCCCCCACCCGACGCCTCGAGTTCAGTATGGACCGAACTGCATACGCCGGCGCCCCCCCGATGTCCAGGGGGGGCGGAGGGACCTCCCGCACCTCATCTTCTTGAAGCGGACCAGCCACCACCGGCCTGAGGAGAGACACATGAAACGAGGGGTTAATACGGTAATACGGGGGGAGCTGTAACCTATAACACACCTCGTTTATTCTCCTCAGGACTTTGAATGGCCCCACAAACCGCGGACCCAGCTTCCGGCAGGGCAGGTGGAGGGGCAGGTTTCGGGTCGAGAGCCAGACCCGGTCCCCCGGTGTGTACACCGGGGCCTCGCTGCGATGGCGGTCGGCACTGGCCTTCTGCCGTGCTTCGGCCCGTTTAAGGTACCCATGGGCGGCCTCCCAGGTTTCCCTTGAGCGTTTCACCCAATCGTCCACCGCAGGAGCCTCGGTCTGGCTCTGATGCCATGGTACCAGGACCGGCTGATAGCCCAACACACATTGGAAGGGCGACAGGTTCGTAGAGGAGTGGGGGAGTGAGTTCTGGGCCATCAACGCCCAGGGGATGTACTTCGCCCACTCCCCTGGCCGGTCCTGGCAATACGACCGCAGAAACCTACCCACATCCTGGTTCACTCTTTCCACCTGCCCACTACTCTCGGGGTGAAACCCAGAGGTCAGGCTGACCGAGACCCCCAAACGTTCCATGAAAGCCTTCCACACCCTGGACGTGAACTGGGGACCCCGATCAGAAACAATATCCTCAGGCACCCCGTAGTGCCGGAAGACGTGAGTAAACAGGGCCTCCGCCGTCTGTAGGGCCGTAGGGAGACCGGGCAAAGGGAGGAGACGACAGGACTTAGAAAACCGATCCACAACGACCAGGATTGTGGTGTTGCCCTGTGACGGTGGCAGATCGGTCAAGAAGTCAACCGACAGGTGTGACCAAGGCCGCTGTGGAACGGGAAGGGGTTGTAACTTCCCTCTGGGCAGGTGCCTAGGAGCCTTGCACTGAGCACACACTGAGCAGGAGGACACATAAACCCTCACGTCCTTGGCTAAAGTGGTCCACCAGTACTTCCCACTAAGACATCACACCGTCCTCCCAATCCCCGGATGACCAGAGGAGGGGGATGTGTGAGCCCACCAAATTAACCTGTCTCTAACCTCCAGCGGAACATACACCCGTCCCGCTGGAAATTGTGGTGGAGTGGGCTCAACACACGATGCTCGCTCAATGTCTGCGTCCACCTCCCACCTTACAGGTGCCACTAGACAAGAAGCCGGGAGGATGGGCGCAGGATCAATGGCCCGCTCCTCCGTATCATATAGTCGGGACAGTGCGTCTGCCTTAGTGTTCTGGGAGCCTGGTCTATAGGAGATGGTAAACCTAAATCGGGTGAAAAACATGGCCCACCTTGCCTGACGAGGGTTCAGTCTCCTCGCTGCCCGAATGTACTCTAGATTACGGTGGTCAGTCCAGATGAGGAAAGGGTGCTGGGCCCCCTCAAGCCAATGTCTCCACACCTTCAGGGCTCTGACAACAGCTAGCAGCTCCCGATCCCCCCACGTCATAGTTTCGCTCCGCCGGGCTGAGCTTCTGAGAAAAGAAAGCACAGGGGCGGAGCTTCGGTGGCGCACCCGAGCGCTGGGAAAGCACGGCTCCAACCCCAGCCTCGGATGCGTCCACCTCCACTATAAATGCCAAAGAGGGGTCCGGATGCGCCAGCACGGGAGCCGAGGTAAAAAGAGCCTTCAAGGGACCAAAAGCCCTGTCCGCCTCAGCCGACCACCCCAGACGCGTCGGCCCCCCCTTCAGCAGTGACGTAATGGGCGCAGCCACCTGCCCAAAACCCCGGATAAACCTCCGGTAGTAGTTGGCAAACCCTAAGAACCGCTGCACCTCCTTTACCATGGTTGGAGTCGGCCAATTACTCACGGCTGCAATGCGGTCATCCTCCATCACCAACCCCGATGTGGAAATGCAATATCCAAGGAAGGAGACGGCCTGTTGGAAGAACGAGCATTTCTCAGCCTTGACGTACAGGTCATGCTCCAACAGTCTCCCAAGTACCCTGCGCACCAGAGACACATGCGTGGCCCGTGTAGCGGAATAGACCAGAATATCATCGATGTAAACCACCACACCCTGACCGTGCAGATCCCTGAGAATCTCATCCACAAAAGATTGGAAGACTGCTGGAGCATTCTTCAACCCGTACGGCATGACGAGGTACTCATAATGGCCGGATGTGGTACTAAACGCCGTCTTCCACTCATCTCCCTTCCGGATACGCACCAAGTTATATGCACTCCTGAGATCCAGTTTTGTGAAAAACCGTGCTCCGTGAAATGACTCAATCGCCATGGCAATGAGAGGTAGCGGGTAACTATACCCCACCGTGATGGAATTTAGACCTCTATAGTCAATTCACGGACGCAGACCACCCTCCTTCTTCTTCACAAAAAAGAAACCCGAGGAGGCAGGTGAGATGGAGGGCTGAATGAACCCCTGCCCCAGAGATTCCGATATGTATGTCTCCATAGCCACCGTCTCCTCCTGTGACAGGGGATAAACGTGACTCCTGGGAAGTGCAGCGCCTACCAGGAGATTTATTGCACAATCCCCTCGTCGATGAGATGGTAATTGGGTCGCCTTCTTTTTACAGAAGGCGATAGCCAAATCGGCATATTCTGAGGGAATGTGCACGGTGGAGACTTGGTCTGGACTCTCCACCGTTGTAGCACCGATGGAAACTCCTACACACCTGCCTGAGCACTCCTCCGACCACCCCTGTAGAGCCCTCTGTTGCCACGAAATCCTGGGGTTGTGACGGGCCAACCAGGGGATCCCCAACACCACCGGAAACGCAGGAGAATCAATGAGGAAGAGACTAATTCTCTCCTCATGACCCTCCTGCGTAACCATATCCAGTGGAGCCGTGGCCTCCCTGACTAGCCCTGACCCTAATGGTCGGCTATCTAAGGCGTGCACTGGGAAGGGTTTATCCAGCTGAACAAGGGGAAGCAATAACCTGTTCGCTAAACCGCGGTCAATAACATTCCCCGCCGCGCCTGAATCTACTAGTGCCTTATGCCGGGAAAGAGGGGAAAATTTAGGAAAAACAATCCATACATACACGTGACCAACAGGGGGCTCTGAGTGAGCCTGGTGCCGACTCACCTGAGGTGTACGGGCAGTGCTCGGCCTGGCGTCTCGACTCCCGGGGTGACCCCCCCAGCACCGGTCAGCAGTGTGCCCTCTGCGACCACAGCTGGCACAGGAAAGGCCCTCTCCTCCGGTCGCCCTCGCTGAAGCACCTCCTAGCTCCATGGGTGTTGGAGTGGTGGAGCTGGGAGATGGAACTGACAGAGCCCGATCTGGACGTCCGCGGGTCGCCAGCAAGTTGTCCAACCGAATGGACATGTCGATCAATTGGTCCAAGGACAGGGTGGTGTCTCTACAGGCCAGCTCCCTACGGACGTCCTCACGCAAACTACACCTATAGTGATCGATCAAGGCCCTGTCGTTCCATCCCGCGCCAGCGGCCAAGGTCCGGAACTCTAGAGCAAAGTCCTGAGCACTCCTCCTCTCCTGCCTCAGATGGAACAGCCGTTCACCCGCCGCTCGACCCTCAGGTGGGTGATCAAACACGGCCCGAAAGCGGCGGGTGAACTCTAGGTAGTGGTCCCTCGCCGAGTCAGGATCGTTCCACACCGCGTTGGCCCACTCCAGGGCTTTACCTGCGAGGCAGGAGACGAGGGCGTTCACGCTCTCACCCCCCGAAGGAGCCGGACGAACGGTCGCCAGGTATAGGTCCATCTGGAGTAAGAAGCCCTGGCACCCGGCCGCCGTCCCATCATACTCCCTCGGGAGGGCGAGTCGAATTCCACTGTGCTCAGGCAGTGAAGGAGAGGGTAGTGGTACTGGTTGGGGTGTAGCTGATAACGGTGTGGGAAGGCCACCTCTCTCCCATCTCTCCATCGTCGCCATCACCTGATCCATGGCGGTCCCCAGTCGGTGTAACACTGCCGTGTGGTGTTGAACTCGCTCCTCCACGGACCCTGGAAGTGCGTCCGCTCCTGCTGACTCCATAATTATATTGGTGCAGGATTCTGTGATAACATGCGTCTTGGTGAGAGGTGTAGGAGTCAGGCGCAGGAGAGCAGGGATGTCTGAGGAGCGTGTTTAATAATATAGTCTGTTGTAATAACATATTAAAACATGTAATGACGCCCGAACAGGGAGAGGAGTTACCCTCGGTAGAAGTCGTGACATTTGAATACATATGCACACACCACTTTTCCATTTTGTTATTTGTTCATTTCACTTCACCAATTTGGACTTTTTTGTGTATGTCCATTACATGAATTCCAAATAATAATCCATTTAAATTGCAGGTTGTAATGCATCAAAATAGGTAAAATGCCAAGGGGGATAAATACTTTTGCAAAGCACTGTAAATATGGGTTGTATTTACACTGATTTTTGTTCTTCACTGGCTGCCCTTTTATTTTGGCAACAGGTCACATATCTTGCACATATGTGATGGCACACTGTGGTATTTCACACAATAGACATGGGAGTTTATCAAAACTGGATTTCTTTCTGGGTCTGTGTAATCTGAGGGGAAAATGTGTCTCCAACATGGTCATAAATTTGGCAGTAGGTTAGGAAGTGCGGCTTAGTTTCACCTCATTTTTTGGGTAGTATGCACATACAATGTATTTTGCTGAGAGCCTGGTCTACCTACGGCGGCATCTCTCAATAGCAAGGCTATGCTCACTGAGTCTGTACATAGTCCAAGTTTGTCACTGTGTTCAGGTATTCTGCCGCTTTGTACTCTCTGTTTGGGGCGAAATAACATTCTGGTTTGCTGTTTTTCTTTGTTTTGTTAATTCTTTCCAATGTGTCAAGTAATTATATATATTTTTTCTCATGATTTGGTTGGGCCTAATTGTCTAGCTGTCCTGGGGCTCTGTTTGTGTTTGTGACCAGGAGCAGCTTGATTATGGGACTCTTCTCCATGTTAATCTCTCTGTAGGCGATGGCTTTGTTATGGAAGGTTTGGGAATCGCTTCCTTTTAGGTGGTTGTAGAATATAACATCTCTTTTCTGGATTTTGATAATTAGCCATGCATTTTTTTGGTGTTTACGTTGTACACTGAGGATATTTTGGGGGAATTCTGCATGCAATTTTGTGTTTTTCCCATTTTGTGAATACTTGGTTGGTGAGCGGACCCCAGACCTCACAACCATGAAGGGCTATAGGTTCTGTAACTGATTCCAGTATTTTTAGCCAGATACTAAATGATATTTCGAATGTCATGTTCCTTTTCATGGCATAGAAGACCCTTCTTGCCTTGTCTCTCAGATCGCTCACAGCTTTTTTATTTATTTGTTTCACCTTTATTTAACCAGGTAGGCAAGTTGAGAACAAGTTCTCATTTACAATTGCGACCTGGCAACTTGTAGAAGTTACCTGTGGAACTGACGTTTAGGCCGAGGTACATATCGTTTTTGTTTGCTCTAGGACCACAGAGTCTAGATGGAATTTGTATTTGTGGTCTTGGCAACCATTTTTGGAACACCGTTATTTTTGTTTTACCGAGATCTACTGTCATGGCCCAGGTCTGACAGAATCTGTGCAAAAGACCTACACTGTAGGTGCTGCTGTAAACTCTCTTTGGTTGGGGACAGAAGCACCAGGTCATCAGCAAACTGTAGACATTTGACTTCAGATTCTAGTAGTGTGAGGCCAGGTGCTGCAAGACTGTTCTAGTGCCCTTGCCAATTCATTTATCTATATAGTATGTCGAAGAGGGTGGGGCTCAAGCTGCATCTCTGTACCACCTCACGGCCCTGTCGAAGGAAATGTGTGTTCATTGCCAATTTTAACAACAAACATGTTGTTTGTGCACATGGATTTTATAATTTTGGATTCCCCCCCCCCCACCCCCCCAACACCGCTTTCCATCAAGGTGTATAGCAGACCCTTATGCCAAATTGAGCCAAAATAATTATTTAAATCAATGAAATATGAGAAGACTTTGCCCTTGTTTTGGTTTGTCAATTAAGGTGTGCAGGGTGAATGTGGTCTTTTTTAAAGGAATTTGGTAAAAAGGCAATTTGATATTTGTTCAGTACATTGTTTTTCAATGAGGAAATGTGTGAGTCTGCTGTCAATGATAATGCAGAGGATTTTCCCAAGGTTGCTGTTGATGCAGATCCCACTGTAGTTATTTGGGCCAAATGTATCTCCTTTTGTATGGAGGTGTCAGTCCTTGGTTCAAACTAGTGGGGAAAAAGACAGAGCTGAGGATGTTGTTACAAAGTTCAAGTATAGCCAATTGGAATTTATGGTCCATATACAGTACCAGTCAAAAGTTTGGACACACCTACTCATTCAAGGGTTTTTCTATATTTTAGCAATTTTCTACATTGTAAAATAATAGTGAAGACATCAACACTATGAAATATCACATATGGAAACATGTAGTAACCAAAAAAGTATTAAACAAATCAAAACATATTTTTGATTCTAAACATTTAGGTACATACAAGTGTCTTATATAGGCTAAAAGCTTAAATTTGTGTCAATCTAACCGCACTGCCCGATTTACAGTAGCTATTACAGCAAAAACATGCCATGTGATTGTTTGAGGAAGGCACCTCATATCAAAATATTATTCCACCGGCACAGGTTTCATACATTAGCAAATAACGATTAAATATTCCCTTTTTGAAATTCTTCCTCTAATTTGTCATCCAAAGGGTCCCAGCTGTAACATGTAGTGTCATTTTGTTAGATAAAATCCCTCTTTATATCCCAAAAAGTCTGTTTACTCAATTGAATTGAGTAATCCACTTGTTCAACATGCAGAGAAAGGAATCCAAAAATCTACCCCTTAACTTTGTTTCAACAAGTCAAAATACATTTCTATCTACTCCTCAGATAGCCTAAAATGTAATCAAACTATAATCAAACTATGATATTTCTCACGGAAAGAAATATGTTCAATACGAAACAGATTAGCAGGACCGTAGGGACTGCGTCCCTGTACTAAAACTGATATTTCCTATTAGTTTTTGATGTTACAAGCCTGAAACCTTGAACATAGTCTGATGACACTATGTGGAAGCCGTATGAATTACATTCAGAGAGCTAATTTTCAATATGACCTCGCTATTGCATTTCTAAGAGGACAGTCTCTCAAAAAAAAAACATTCCGGTTGGTTTTTCTCCTACCGTATCTATTGTATTATATTCTCCTACATTATTTTAACATTTCTGCAAACTTCAAAGTGGTTTCTTTCCAATGGTATGAATTATATGCACATCCTGGCTTCAGGGCCTGAGCTCCAGGCAGTTTACTTTAGGCACGTCATTCAGGCAGAAATTGAGAAAAAAGGGGCCTAGCCCTAGGAAGTTAAACAAATCAAAATATATTTTATATTTTTGATTCTTCAAGGTTGCCACCCTTTGTCTTGATGACAGCTTTGCACACTCTTGGCATTCTCCCAACCACCTTCACCTGGAATGCTTGTCCAACAGTCTTGAAGAAGTTCCCACATGCTGTGCACTTTTTGGCTGCTTTTACTTCACTCTGCGATCCAACTCATCCCAATCCATCTCAAATGGGCTGGGGTTGGGTGATTGCGGGGGCCAAGTCATCGGATGCAGCACTCCATCACTCTCCTTTGGCAAATATCCTTTACACAGCTTGGAGGTGTGTTGGGCCATTGTCCTGTCGAAAACAAATTATTGTCCCACTAAGTACAAACCAGATGGGATGGCGTATCACTGCAGAATGTTGTGATAGCCATGCTGGTTCAGTGTTCCCTGAATTCTAAATATCAAAAATACCAAAAATACCAAATTTGGACCACCGGCCTAATGTCCATTGCTCGTGTTTCTTGACCCAAGTGAGTCTTCTTATTGTTGTCCTTTAGTGGTGGTGTCTTTGCAGTTTTTCAACCATGAAGGCCTGATTCATGCAGTCTTATCTGAACAGTTGATATTGATATCTGTTACTTGAACTCTGTGAAGCATTTATTTTGGCTGCAATCTGAGGCTGGTAACTCTAATGAACTTATCCTCTGCATCAGAGGTAACTCTGGGTCTTCCTTTCCTGTGGCAACCCCGTTTCATCATAGCGCTTTGTTTTTTATGACTGTATTCCACCCCTACCTTGTCACAACTGATTTGCTCAAAATGCATTAAGGAAAGAAATTCCACAAATTACCTTAAAGCACACCTGTTAATTGAAATGCATTCCAGGTGAGTACCTCCCAAAGCTGGTTGAGAGAATGCCATGTATGTGAAAAGCTGTCAAGGGCAGGGAAGCAGGACTGACGAGACGAGGGACTGGGGACAGGGACTAGAGGCAGAGCGGACGGAACTGTAGTGAAGAGAAAAGCAGCGTCAGGCTAGGGAAAACATGCACATTGGGATAACAAGATCTATGCAGGAACAAACAGCTTGAAACGTAGATTGTCTGAGCAGAGATTACGATCTGGCAGCGTGGAAATAGCAGGGCTTTGTCGAGGTCTTGATTATGAAACATGTTGCAGCTGGTGGGGATCTGCTCTGCCTCCAGCACACCTGTCTCCACTCACACAATCACATGCACCCACACACAGAGAGAGATATGGAGAGATCACTGGGGGAGTGACAGGAGGTTAGGGAGACAGGATGAGAAGTAGAAGGTTTGGCAGGGACAGATGTAACACAAAGGGTGGCTACTTTGAAGAACCTCAGATTTAAAATATATTTTGACATTATTTGTGTGTTATTTCATAATTTAGATGACTTCACTATTATTCTACAATGTAGAAAATTGTACAAATAAATCAAAAACATTGAATGAGTAGGTGTGTCCAAACTTTTGAATGGTACAGTATTTATAATTTCATTTAGGATACCATCAACGAACTAACACTCGCTTCCCACTAAAAACAACACACACCTCCACCTTCATCCCTACTTCCTCCCCTCTGTGTGTGAGATGATGAGAAGCTTTAGAATATTAAGTCTGGATCCCATTGTCTAGTGAGAGTAACAGAGCAAGAGCCTGCTGTTAGATTAAAAACAGAATCAGAAACACCATACAGTGGCCAGGGAGGCAGAATTAAACACAAAACTGTCTCTCTGCATTCCTTCCATGCTTTCTTTCCACCGAATGACAGATTAAAAGCTGATTTATGGAGAGAATACATAAATGTGCCTTCCAACATCAGAACAGCCTCAATTCGTGGGTGTATGGACATTACAAGGTGTTGAAAGCATTCAACAGGGATGATGGCCCATGTTGACTCTAATGCTTCCCACAGTTGTCAAGTTTTCTGGATGTTCTTTGGGTGGTGGACCACTCTTCATACACACAGGAAATTGTTGAGTGTGAAAACCCCAGTTCAAAGGCACTTAAATCTTTTGTCTTGCCCATTCACTCTCTGAATGGCACACGATCCATTTCTCAATTGTCTCAAGGCTTAAACATCCTCCTTTAACATGTCTTCTTCCCTTCATCTACACTGAATGAAATGGATTTAACAAGTGACATTAATCAGGGATCATAGCTTTCAGCTGGATTCACCTGGTCAGTCTATGTCATGGAAAGAGCAGGTGTTCATAATGTTTTATACACTCTGTATATATCAACACCTCAGGCAATGGAGTGCTTCTCTTCTGTGTTCCATAAATTAAATACTAATCAATTTGTGGTTGATACTTTTTTTTGTTTTAGTGTAATTTGCTTATCTGATGATGACCTCATTTAAAAACAAATGGTAATTTCAAATTTAGGCAGAGCATAAATGTAGAGTTTTGGTAGTTGTCAAAGGTTAATGAAATGGAGAACATGTCGAACATCTAAAATTCCTGACAAGAGTATGCCACAGATTTATACTTTTTCTGGGTAGGTGTCACATAACTGAGTGTGATACTGTATGTCACTGTAACACCCAAAGCTGGGTTTGCCATTTAAGATTAAAAAATATATTTTATCAGTCTTTGCAAACAGTTCGAACAGATTTCTTGTACATGACTAAATGCAACTCTTGGGAATATGCAGACTTGCATGCAGTGCATTTTTCCTTAAGATGTAAAGTTTTAGGCCTCACCTCACTGTCCCTTAGTAGTATGCGAATATCTAAAATAGTTGGTCTTAGTCTGAGCTCCTAGAATATGTATGTGTCCCAAATAGTACCTTCCAAAATGGTACCCTATTACTTATATAGTGCACTACTATTTAACAGAATCCTATGGACCCAAAAGTAGTTTACTATATAGGTAATAGGGTGTTATTTTGGATTCAGACAATATCTATGCTGCAATTATTTACAGTAAATTCTGTGTCCTTCTGCCAGGCAGTGAGATTATGAAATAAATCTTTCTCAGCCAGCCCATGCCCTGCCAAAACTGTGAATGATAATTTCCTCTAATGACATACAAAGGAAGTAGCAGAAATCTGCCTGTTCCTTTCTCCTGTCATTGTAATGACACCCTCAGGTGTAAGAGCTTTGTCCCTGTCGAAGGGTTCAACAGACTGTCAGTGGTTCAGGAGAGGGGAACTACCTGTTCCTGCTAAAGTACTGCTGTCTGTGACCTTTATGAGAGTGTGTTAATTAGATTGTGCCCCAAATGGCACTCTATTCCCTATGTAGTACAGTATAGAGATCTTCACAAGTCCAAAAAGTTGGACCTATTCTGAAATGGACCCGTAGCTTTACCAAAAGGAGCAATTATGCATAAATTATTATAGTTTTTACGGAGGCCTGTTCCAAATGGACCCGAGAACAGTCAGACCCATTCTGAAAAGGCCCATGGCAAAACAGACCCAAACAGACATGTGTCCATTTGGATTCAAGAAACCGGTTCAGATCCGAGAGTAGAAAGAATGAGAGAAAGACACCTCCGACCTGGCACAGCCAGCGCCATCAATAAACAAGGAATATTCGCCAAATTGGCCATGTTCTTAAAAAAAGCATTGAAACAAATTACACAACAAATATTATTTGCGTTTTGATGTGTAACATTGCAAAACATTATAGTGTATAGTTTAATGCTATTGGTTTTTACTTTCCTTAACTTCTCTAGGGTAGGGGGCAGCATTTGGAATTTTGGATGAAAAGCGTGCCCAAATTAAACTGCCTTCTACTCAGGCCCAGAAGATAGGATATGCATATATTTGGTAGATTTGGATAGAAAACACTCCAAAACTGTTAAAATAGTGTCTGTGAGTATAACAGAAAGAATTTGGCAGGCAAAAACCTGAGAAGAATCCATTCAGGAAGTAGGATTTTTGTTGCTGTTGTAGTTTTCTATTCAATGCCATTACAGTATCCGTTGATTTAGGATTCAAATTGCAGTTCCTATGCCTTCCACTAGATGTCAACAGTCTTTAGAAATTGTTTCAGTCTTGTATTCTGAAAAATGAGGGAGTAAGAGCAGTCTGAATGAGTGGACCCTGTCGTGTCACAGAACGTTTTCATGCGCGCGACCGAGAGAGTGCCTTTCTCGTTTACCTCTTATATTGACAACGTTATTGTCCGGTGGAAATATTATCGATTATTTAGGCTAAAAACAACCTGAGGTTTGATTATGAATATTGTTTGAAATGTTTCTACGAACTTCACGGACACTATTTTCATATCTTTGTCTGCCTGTTGTGACTGCGTTTGAGCCTGTGGATTACTGAAGAAAACGTACGAACAAAACAGAGGTTTTTGGATATAAAGAGACTTTATCAAACAAAAGGAACATTTATTGAATAAATGAATGTCTTCTGAGTGCAACCATATGAAGATCATCAAAGGTAAGTCATTAATTTGATCTCTATTTCTGACTTGTGTATGTAACTCTTCTACTTGGCTGGTTACTGTTTGTAATGATTTGTCTGCTGGGCTATGTTCTCAAATTATCGTCTGGTATGCTTTCGCCGTAAAGCATTTTTAAAATCTGACACCGTGGTTGGATTCACAAGAATTTAATCTTTAAACATATGTAAAATAGGTGTATCTTTTCTGAATCATTATAATGAGTATTTCTGTATTTGAATTTAGCGCTCTGCAATCTCACTGGATGTTGGCCAGGTGGGACGCTAGCATCCCACATACCCTAGAGAGGTTAAACAATAATTGTCCACCTGACTGTTCACCTGTCAGATATTTGAGCACTAAATGCATAAAGGCATTGCATGCATAGGCTTAGGGGTCCACTGTATGATATTAAACAGCCACCACTAACATTGAGCGGCTGCTGCCAACACACTGACTCAACTCCAGCCACTTTAATAATGGGAATTGATGGAAATTGATGTAAAATATATCACTAGCCACTTTATAAACAATGCTACTTAGTATAATGTTTACATACCCTACATTACTAATTTCATATGTGTATGTATATACTGTACTCTTTATCATCTACTGCATCTTTATGTAATACATGTATCACTAGCCACTTTAAACTTTGCCACTTTGTTTACATACCCTAAATTACTCATCTCATATGTATTTACTGTACTCGATACCATCTACTGTATCTTGCCTATGCCGTTCTGTACCATCACTCAATCATGGGGCGGCAGGGTAGCCTAGTGGTTAGAGCGTTGGACTAGTAACCGGAAGGCTGCAAGTTCAACTCCCCAAACTGACAAGGTACAAATCTGTCATTTTGCCCCTGAACAGGCAATTAACCCACTGTTCCTAGGCTGTCATTGAAAATACATACATTGTGATCTCGAAATTTTGGTGGACCAGTGAAGTCACGTCCTGATCTGTTTTACCTGTCTTGTGTTTGTCTCCACCCCCCTCCAGGTGTCGCACATCTTCCCCATTATTCCTTGTGTATATATACCGGTGTTCTCTGTTTGTCTGTTGCCAGTTTGTCATGTTTGTCAAGCTTATCAGCGTTTGTCCTGTCAGCTCCTGTTTTCTCCCAGCGTCTCTTTTTCTTGCCCTCCTGGTTTTGACCTTCGCCTGCTCCATCTCTGTACCCGCCTGCCTGACCCCTCTGCCTGCCCCTGAGCATGCCTGATGACCTGTACCCTTGCTCCATCTCTGGAATATTGACCTCTGCCTGCCTTGTCCTGTCTCTTGCCTGCCTCTTAGGCTATTAAATCATTGTTTATTCAAAGTGTCTGCATCTGGGTCTTACCTTGATCCCTGACTAGTGCATTACTACCGATAGGGCTAGTCATCACAAACAGGCAACTGCCAAAATAATGCAAACAATTGTCTTAATGAGGGAAACAAAGTGTTTGTGACTGACCACTGTCGTGGTAATTCAGTACTGGGAGAGACTTGGTCATTTATTCAAACAATCATCATTATTTAAACCTCTTTGGGATACGGGGCAGCATTTTCACTTTTGGATAAATAGCGTGCCCAATTTCAACTTCCTGCTATTCATGCCAAGAATATACGATATGCATATTATTATTAGATCTGAATAGAAAACACTCAAGTTTCTAAAACTGTTTGAATCATGTCTGTGAGTATAACAGAACTTATGTAGCTGGCAAAACCCCGAGGACTAACCATTCAGATAATTTTTTTTGAGGTCACTGTCTATTCAATGAGATTTCATTGGGGAACTGGATTTCTAAGGCACTTGTTTGCAGTTCCTACCGCTTCCACTGGAGATCAACAGTCTTTGGAAAATGGTTGAGGTTATTCCTTTGTGAAATGAAGAAGTACGGCCATCTTGGATCAGGGTAACGTTATGTGTACTGTTTGAGAGTTGCGCAAGACTAAAAATGTAGCGTTAGTTTGTGATCCTCCTGTATTGAAAACAGATTCAATTTGATCGATTGTTAACGCTTAAAAATACCTAAAGTTGTATTACAAAAGCAGTTTGAAATGTTTTGGCAAAGTTTACAGGTAACTTTGAGATATTTTGCAGTGCCGTTACACAAATTGGAAGCAGTTTTTTTCTGGATCAAACGCGCCAAATAAATGGACATATTGGATATATATTGACGGAATTAATCTGACAAAATTACCATTTGTGATGTTTATTGGACATATTGGAGTGACAACAAAAGAAGCTTGTCAAAGGTAAGGCATGATTTATATTTTATTTCTGCATTTTGTGTGGTGCCTGCATGGCTGAGATATGCTATTCTCTCTTTGTTTACTGTTGTGCTATCATGAGATAATTGCTTCTTATGCTTTTGCCAAAAAGCCTTTTTGAAATCTGACATGTTGGCTGGATTCACAACGAGTGTAGCTTTAATTTGCTATCTTGCATGTGTGATTTCATGAAGGTTTGATTTTTATAGTAATTTATTTGAATTTGTCGCACTGCATTTCCCCCGGATTTTGGCCAGGTGAGATGCTAGCATCCCACATATCCCAGAGAGGTTAAGGAAGACCTCAATTTGAGTCTACCCTACATATACAGTTGATGTCAGAAGTTTACATACACATTAGCCAAATACATTTGGATTAATATATATACAGTGTGTTCAAATGGAGGAAAGGCAATAAATAGCCCATAGTAGCAAAGTAATTACAATTTAGCAAATTAATACTGGAGTGATGGATGTGCAGATGATGATGTGGAAGTAGAAATACTGGTGTGCAAAATACCCCAAAAAGTAAATAAAAACAATATGGAGATGAGGTAGGTGTTTGGATGGGCTATTTACAGATGGGCTGTGTGATTTTTGCAATTAGTTCCAGTCATTGGCAGCAGAGAACTGGAAGGAAAGGAGGCCAAAGTTAGTGTTGGCTTTGGTGATGACCAGTGAGATATTCCTGCTGGAGCGCGTTCTACGGGTGGGTGTTGTTATGGTAACCTGTGAGCTGAGATAAGGCGGAGCTTTACCTAGCAAAGATTTATAGATGATCTGGAGCCAGTGGGTTTGGCGCCGAATATGTAGCGTGGGCCAGCCGATGAGAACATACAGGTCGCAGTGGTGGGTAGTATATGGGGCTTTGTTGGGGCTTTGTTGACAAAATGGATGGCACTCTGATAGACTGCATCCAGTTTGCTGAGTAGACTGTTGGAGGCAATTTTGTAAATGACATGATCGAAGTCGAGTATCGGTAGGATAGTCAGATTTACAAGGGTATGTATGGCAGGGTGAATGAAGGATGCTTTGTTGCGAAATAGAAAGCCGATTCTAGATTTAATTTGGGATTGGAGATTCTGGAGGGAAAGTTTACAGTCTAGCTAGACACGTAGGTATTTATAGTTGTCCATGTATTCCCAGTCAGAACCGTCCAGAGTAGTGAAGCTAGTCGGGCGGGTGGTTGCGGGCAGCGATCGGTTGAAGAGAATGCATTTAGTTTTACTAGCATTTAGGAGCAATTGGAGGCCACGGAAGGAGTGGTGTATGGCATTGAAGCTGGTCTGGAGGTTAGTTAACACAGTGTCCAAAGAAGCGCCAGATGTACACAGAATGGTGTTGTCTGCATAGGTAGATCAAGGAATCACCCGCAGCAAGAGCAACATTGTTGAATTATACAGAGAAAGGAGTCGGCCCGAGAATTGAACCTTGTGGTACCCCCATAGAGACTTCCAGAGATCCGGTCAACAGGCCCTCCAATTTGACACACTGAAGTCTATCTGAGAATCAGTTGGTGAACCAGGTGAGACAGTTATTTGAGAAACCAAGGCTGTTGAGTCTGCCAATAAGAACACGGTGATTGACAGAGTCTAAAGCCTTGGCCAGGTCGATGAAGACGGCTGCACAGTGCTGTCTTTTATCGATGGTGGATATGATATCGTTTAGTACCTTGAGCGTGGCTGAGGTGCACCCGTGACCAGCTCGGAAACCGGATTGCACAGCAGAGAAGGTACGGTGGGATTCGAAATGGTCAGTGACCTGTTTGTTAACTTGGCTTTCGAAGACTTTAGAAAGGCAGGGCAGAGTGGATATAGGTCTGTAACAGTTTGGGTCTAGAGTGTCACCCCATTTGAAGAAGGGGATGACGGCGGCAGTTTTCCAATCTTTAGGAACCTAGGATGTTACGAAAGAGAGGTTGAACAGACTAGTAATAGGGGTTGCAACAATGGCGGTGGATAATTTTAGAAAGAGAGAGTCCAGATTATCTAGCACAGCAGATTTGTACGGGTCCAGGATTTGCAGCTCTTTCAGGACATGCTATCTGCTATCTGGATTTGGGTGAAGGAGAAGCTGTGGGAGCTTGGGCAAGTAGCTGCGGGGGGTGCGGAGCTGTTGGCAGGGGTTGGGGTAGCCAGGAGGAAAGCACAGCCAGCCGTAGAGAAATGCTTATTGAAATTCTCGATTATCATGTATTTATCAGTGGTGACAGTGTTTCCTAGCCTCAATAGAATGGGCAGCTGGGAGGAGCTGCTCTTATTCCATTGACTTTAGTGAGTTATAGCTAAAGATTGCAAATGTCTGTTTGAAAAAGCTTGCCTTTGCTTTCCTAACTGACTGTGTGTATTGGTTCCTGACTTTCATGAAAAGTTGCATATCGCGGGGATTATTCGATTTTGCGAACAAGCTTTAACTTCCTGACTGATGTCTTGAGATGTTGCTTAAATATATCCACATAATTTTCCCGCCTCATGATACCATCTTATTGTTTGTACAGATGAACGTGGTACCTTCAGGCATTTGGAAATTGCTCCCAGAGATGAACCAGACTAGTGGAGGTCTACACTCTTTTTCTAAGGTCTTGGCTTGATTTTCCCATGATTTCAAGCGAAGAGGCACTGAGTTTGAAGGTGGGCCTTGAAATACATCCACAGGTACACCCCAAATTGACTCAAATTATGTCAATTAGCCTATCAGAAAATTCTAAAGCCATGATATAACTTTCTGGAATTTTCCAGGCTGTTTAAAGGCACAGTCAACTTAGTGTATGTAAACTTCTGACCCACTGGAATTGTGATACAACCTCTTAATTATAAGTGAAATAATATGTCTGTAAACAATTGTTGGAAAAATTACTTGTGTCATGCACACAGTAGATGTCCTATCAGACTTGCCAAAACTATAGTTTGTTAACAAGAAATTTGTGGAGCTGTTGAAAAACACATTTTAATGACTCCAACCTAAGTGTATGTAAAATTCAGACTTTTTATAATTTCATCACGTATTGATAGCTTGTCCAAGCCTACCTCTCTCAGTCCTCTGTCCGAGACCTGGTACCCACCCGTGCCCGCTACCTCTCAGATCATAGGCGGGTCCAGCTGCTCAATAATAAGTGTTTTTTGCCCTGAGATCCCAATTTCTGATCCCCTGTGCACAGTTTTCCTAGATCTTGAGCAGCGGTCACCAGGTGAAGTAGCAGTAGACTTGTGAGAGCAGTGTTCCAGTGTGACCACATTGTATTGAATCCTGACATTGTTGAGACAGTGTGTGCTACATTGATACTGTTATTACTTTATGCTGTCCCCTATGAGGAGAAGCATGTCAAGAAAATGTATGTGTACTGTTTATAGGTTGTCAGCTCAGGAGACATACACTGAGTATACAAAACATTATGAACATTATTAGCTCTTTCCATGACATTGACTGTTCAGGTGAAAGCCATGATCCCTTATTAATGTCACTTGTTAAATCCACTTGAATCAGAGTAGATGAAGGGGAGGAGACAGGGTAAATAAGGATGTTTAAGCCTTGAGACAATTGGGACATGGATTGTGTATGTGTGCCATTCAGAGGGTGAATCGGCAAGACAAAAGATTTAAGTGCCTTTGAAATCTGCCAGAGCGCATGGGGACATTGATTACATCTGCTATGACAGGCCTGGAAGGGATGAGAGAGCCAAGCCTATGGGTCCGTAGCTTCAACCCTGAAGCATACACACACTTACACACACCAACTGATTAATGGACTGTTTAGTTTTATTTTTCTATTGCTTTATTGTTGTTTTTCATATTTTGTCTGAAAAGCTAAACAGGAAAAGGCTGAAAATAGCCAATATTCATATATGTAGCCTTAGTTCATGAAATCAATAACTTGTTAACATCAGATAACATTCATATATTAGCCATTTCTGAGACTCACTCAGATAATTCCTTTGATACAGCAGTAGCAATACAAGGACATAACATCTATAGAAGAGACATGAATGCTTACGGGGGAGGTGTTGCTATATATATATATATATATATATATATATATATATATATCCCTGTAACGCTTAGAGAAGATCTTATGGCAATGTTATTGAAATGCTGTGGTTGCGGAATCACCTGCCTCATCTAAAGCATATTCTATTGGGGTGTTTCTGAAAGGCCACCAAGTGTGAAATGCTTGATAGTGTAAGTGATGCAAACATAGAGTTCTACTTTCTTGTGGACCTGAATATTGACTGCTTTTCATCAAGCTGTCTGCTCAAGGAAGCTACTCACTGCAACCAGTGGCAGTAATCTAGTTCATGTTATTAACCTCTTAACTTTTTCACACATACCAACAAACAGGTGAGATCTTTCAACAGTGGTCCCTGTAGCTTACGATCAAACTGCATTTGAGCTGGCCACACCGTTTTTTCACAGAAACATTTTGCACGAACACAGTCCAAATTTATGTCTAGAATGTGACCAGTACATTTTTGGATGCAATGTTCAGACATTCACAGAAGTAGCTACAGCATAACACAATCATTTCAACCATAAATTCTAGGCTACCTTTGTCCTTGCGCTAACTGAGGAAAGACTGGCTCAACACAAGTGGTCATATTTTTTTAAACTCTTGGCTGACAAAAACTAGAAGATGAATTAGCTAATAGCAATTACTAATTATAATTAATCACATCACGGAACAGCTCACCATTGATCGAAATAATTGCATAAAACACTTTCTAGAAATCGAAAGTAATCCGACGATGGGTAGTTTGTGAATGCCGCCATGTTTGTTTTTTCGCATCGACCAAAGATAATAAGAGGAGATAAGATGAGTTTGGTCTATAGTATGCATGTTAAAAAGAGTGTGTCGTACAGCATTGTTCACATCACCTCATTCACTTCCGGGAAGTTTACTCAAAAAATGTGTGAACCCTCCCTCACCCTATTGTGTTATAACATCTTTGGTCCAACACACCCAGAATGCATTGTGTGTCATCAAACATGGCTCCACAAATAGCTGGATTTAACTTGGCTCATCATAATCAGTACAACCTTCAAAAAAGTATTTTACACACACAATATGTGTCCATTACAATCTATGCAAGAATAGGAATGCATCATTTGTCACCAGAACTTGAACACATGTGAATAAAACAGTAAATAAATAAATAAATAATTACCACGCAAGACATTTTCTGATAGTGATTTATTGATACAAGTGGCATGTCCCGGCAGTCAATCACGTGACCTCTCACTCCCACTCTGAGCCATTCAGTGTTGTTGTTTATGTATGTAGCTAGTGAGCTAAGCTGTAGCATTAGCAAAGTATTTAAAAAATAAGACAACTCACAAATGCAGAAATTAGGGAGACTTGTATATATTCTGACAATGAGTATTAAAATCAGGAATCAGATCCTGACAGTGACAGTGAGCTTCCCCCCCAACCTTGTAGCCATTGGGAACCCTGAATCTGAGGACCACTTGTCCACTGACAAAATCCCAGGTCATTTGAAGATGCTGGTTGTGATTGAGGCAGACCGGTAGTGGATGCAATACAGGAGTTATGCGGTAGCTGGACGGCCGCCAGCTATTTCACCCATCCTGGCCCTGCTGTTAGCTTTGATGAGTCCCAGTCTGGAGTGCAAAGCCCCTTGCCATTTCCCTCTGAGGCAGAGTGCTTCAAGCTGTTTCTGACAGAGAAGCTGGTGGGAGACATAGCAGAGGAGACCAATCGCTATGCCTTGGAGCTACAGTAGAAGAGAGAGCCAGGAGTGAGGGAGAAACTTGCTAAATGGGTGACAACCACAATTAGTGAAATGTATACCTTCCTGGTGACAGCCCTTCTCATGGGAATAGTAAAGAAGAACTCCCTGAGAGAATACTGGAACACAGATCCTATGTTTGCAACTCCCTTCTTTGCCACCCTCTGTTCCCAAGACTGATTCCTAGTTCTGCTGCGATGCTTGCATTATGTCAACAATGCTTCTGCCAACCTAAATGACCCGTTACACCCGTTACACACGGATAAGAAATGTTCTTATCCGCTTGACATCAGCATTTGGTTGGGTATTTGTGCCATACAAGGACCTATAAATTGATGAGTCCCTTATGTTATGGAAGGGTAGGCTGTCTTTCTGTCAATATATTCCCTCCAAAAGGAACAGGTTTGGGGTCAAGTTCTTTGTCATGTGCGACGTGAAGACAAGAGTTTGCCCAGGACATTATAGTCTACAGAGGGTCCACCATTGACATCCAACATTATGAGGGCCTTGGGGTTTGCGGGTCCATGGTGATGACCATGCTAGCTCCTCATCTCGGCAAGGGACACACTTTGTATGTGGATAATTGATACAGCAGTCCCAAACTCTTCCTGCATCTCCTATCCAACAGCACAGGGGCCTGTGGCATAGTCAGGTCGAACAGGAAGGGGATGCCGGCATTCGGATGCAGGAAGATGCAGAGAAGGAAGGTGGAGTTCAAGGAGAACGGTCAACAGCTGGCAGTAAAGTGGCATGACAAACGAGACGTCCATGTCCTCTCCACTGATCATACAGCAACCATGTCGGCCACAGGGAAAGTGGACCACCTGGCGGGAGAGAGAAGGATCAAAACAGACTGTGTGCTTGACTATAACCTCACAATGGGGGCAGTGGGTAAGGTGGACATGATAAAAAACTTTGTGGAATGCACTTAGAAAACAGTGTTATAAGAATATATTTGATCATCACTGCTGCCCTCAATGGCCACATACTGTAGTTCACCGACAACTAACAGGTGAGATTTTTGTAATTGGACGTACAGTTCACATACAAATCACATACATTTCCATTATGCAATTATAGTGACAATCTCTCACCTACCTACCCACTGCCTCATCATCCTCTCCCTTCCCTTCCCTCATCCTCCCCACTCCCTCTCCCCCATAGGTAAAATCATTACCTACCAAAACTGCAGAAAAAACCTACTGAGAGAGCTGCTGGAGGAGCACCACACCCCTCGGCTCCCTTCCACTGGGGGCCTTCCTGCTGCAGACAATCCCCTACTCCTCACTGCACGGCATTTTCCCTGCAAAGTCCCTCAAGCTGCTGCTCAAGGTAGTCACACAAGGAGGCACTGCAAAGTCTACCTTTGAGGTTGAAGAAATACATGTGTTTAGTTTTGGACACACCTCCATGTGTTTCAACATGCTTTGGGGAGTATCATATGCTCAAGCACTGTTGAGCACATCTACAGCAATTACTGACTGACTAACCTGACAGGTGACTTGACAGGTGGACCTGCCATGATACTATGCTTTAGAGGTGGGGGGTGAAAATGCAGTTGTTGTTCAATCACTGTATGGATAGGAAATATGGGTTATGCATATTTATTTTGTTCCTCTCCTAAAACAAGTTTGTTGTTGTTGTTCAACCATCACCAATACTTTAATAAATAGACTATTAGACTATTACCTATTGGCAATGTGTTTTCTTGCTGTGTTTTCATCCAGTAAAACTGCGAAGGAGTGTATGCTAGAATACAAAAGCTGTCCTCAATCTTCAGCTCGGAAATATCCGGTTCCAGTCATGATATTGGCAAATACTGTTTGTGTGTGTCGTTTCTGAAAGTACAGAATAAAGAGGAATTATTAGTAATTAGAATACAATATCAGGATATAGCAATAAAGCAATATTTCAAAGAATTAACAAAATCACACATGAGTTATAACAGTAAGAAGTTATAACAGTAAGAAACAGTAAATGTTGAGCTCCTCAAGGGCAGTGCAGGTCAGAACAGAGCTATGCTAAATAGGCCAAATGAAAACAAACCATAATCATAAGGCCGGGGGAGCTTCAAAATACAACACAAGCTAATACTTCTTTGATGCAATTAGCATTGTTTTACAGAGCTAACCTTTTATGGCTGCAGGGGCAATATTGAGTAGCTTGGATGAAAAGGTGCCCATTGTAAACGGCCAGCTCCTCAGTCTCAGTTGCTAATATATGCATATTATTATTAGTATTGGATAGAAAACACTCTGAAGTTTCTAAAACGGTTTGAAGTATGTCTGTGCGTATAACAGAACTCATATTGCAGGCAAAAACCTGAGAAATTCCACTTCCTGTTTATATTTTTTCTGGGGGTGACAGATTTTCAACCAAGCTCTCATTGAAATTACAGCGAGATATGGATGAGTTTTCACTTCCTACGCCTTCCACTAGATGCAAACAGTCAATAGAACTTTGTCTGATGACTCTAATGTGAAGGGGGGTCGAATGAGACAGGAAATAGTCACCACTGCCACGAGTTGACCATGCTTTCACCATGCGCGTTCACAGGAGAAGGACCTGCGTTCCACCGGTCATCTGAAGTCATTCTAATTCTCCAGTTGGAACGTTATTCAAGATATATGTAAACAACATTCTAAAGATTGATTCAGTACATCGTTTGATATGTTTCTACTGACTGTTACGGAACTTTTGGACATTTCGTCACATTATATTGGACGCGCTTTGTGACTTTGGAATTGTTTACCAAACGCGCTAACCAAAGTAGCTAATTGGACATAAATAATGGACATTTTCGAACAAATCAAGCATTTATTGTGGACCTGGGATTCCTAGGACTGTATTCTGATGAAGTTCTTCAAAGGTAAGGAAACATTTATCATGTATTTTCTGGTTTCTGTTGGCTCCAACATGGCGGCTAATTTGGCTACTGTTCTGAGCTCCGTCTCAGATTAGTTCATGGGTTTCTTTTTCCGTAAACTTTTTTTGAAATCTGACACAGCGGTTGCATTAAGGAGAGGTAAATCTATAATTCCATGTGTGTAACTTGTATTATCATCTACATTTATGATGAGTATTTCTGTTGAAAGATGTGGCTATGCAAAATCACTTGATGTTTTTGGAACTAGTGAATCTAATACGCCAATGTAAACTCAGATTTTTTTATATAAATATGAACTTTATCAAACAAAACATGCATGTATTGTGTAACATGAACTCCCATGAGTGTCATCTGATGAAGATAATTCAAGGTTAGTGATTCATTTTATCTCTATTTCTGCATTTTGTGAATGCTATATTTCGCTGGAAAATGGCTGTGCTTATTGTGGTTTGTTGGAGACCAATAATAATTGTTTGTAGTGCTTTTGCTGAAAAGCATATTTGAAATCGGACACTTTGGTGCGATTAACAACAAGATTAACCCTAAAATGATATAAAACACATGTATGTTTTTGGAATTGTAATTATGAGATTTCTGTGGTTTTAATTTGGCGCCCTCTATTTTCACTAGTAGTTGTCATATCGATCCCGTTAGCGGAATTGCAGCCATAACAAGCTAATAGATTAATGTAGCTAGCTACATAAGCATGATTGGATGTAACACCATAAAGGTTATATGAAATTAGTAATGTTCCCTCGCGTGTCCGCAGTTATAAGGAATATGTTATACTCCATAAATACAGTGAGCTACAGTAGAAACGACATAACACGACATACAGAAACTATTATAGCGTAATAAGGCACTTACTTTGATATAAATGCACATATTTTCAAGGTTATTATCATGTAGTAATGAAAACAACAATGAATGCGATGCGGGCACCAGACTGAAAATGTGAACATGTGTGTGCAGGTCCTGTTTTGACTGGAGATGCGCAAATTCCTGCAGACTTGATTTGCAGAAACAATTGGGAAGTGCTTGGAGAAGTTTGTCCGGGTCAGTAATGTCTAAAAAAGGTATTATACGCAAAAGTGAAATGGCTTACTTTTATGTGAATTAATGAAGAGGCGAAACAGACCTCAATTCAAACTGTTGTTCGGAAATAATTAGAAATTGATCAATTGAAACATCCTATAAATAAAAACAGGCGGCTTGTCTTGGTTGGAGGGTAGCGCAGATTAACTGTCCTGTTGCGTAACTCACATTTTGGAACAGTGAGCAGTCAGACATCACATGCATAAAAAAACTCACACTGGGGCCACTGTTAGAGATATTTAGAACTCATGTATGAAAAGGTTATTGAAAAGGTTGACAATTTTTTTCAATTTTCACCTAAAATAACATACCCAAATCTAACTGCCTGTAGCTCAAGACCTGAAGCAAGGATATGCATATTATTGATACCATTTGAAAGGAAACACTTTGAAGTTTGTGGAAATGTGAAATTAATGTAGGACAATATAACACATTAGAACTTGTAAAAGATAATAGAAAGAAAAAACATGCGTTTTCAAATTTTTGGGGGTTAAATCATCTTTGAAATGCAAGAGGAAGGCCATTATATTACTTAGGAGTCTAGGCGCAATTTAGATGTTGGCCAATTGATGGCAGCAGTGTATGTGCAAAGTTTTAGACTGATCCAATGAACCATTGCATTACTGTTCAAATCGTTGTATCAAGTTTGCCCAAATGTGCCTGAATTGGTCAAGTGAAACATTTTCATGTATATAACAATAGAGAACATACAACAATTATTTGGTAATAAAAAATGTAAGTTTACACAGTCCCAGGTATGCCATATATTATGGATAATTAGCTTCCCTACAGAAAAGGCACTGACCTTCACACATCTATATGGGGGGAGGGCAGACACAGCAGGGGTTCAAACTGTAGAATCCAGTTCCTACATTTGACTATAAAAATTGATTTCATCAAACAAAACTATGCTACATTTAAAATTTGCTAAATTTGAAATTGTGTTTTTTTAACGGTAGAGACTCAGAACAAAATTATATATCATATACTGTATTTTGAGGAACAATTGGAAAGTAATTCTGCTTTGAAAGTTAATACATTTGTAACCTCACTTTTGAGAAAATGGCCTTTGAATGTTTTGGTACTACTACTTAATTCTTGATACTACCCATCCCGCATGCGGGAGCGTAATCATAGCCTCAAACTAATTAGCATAACGCAGCAGACATAAATCTTCCTAGAAAATGTTCCTATTCATGAAAATCACAAATGAAATATGTTGAGACACAGCTTAGCCTTTTGTTAATTACACTGTCATCTCAGATTTTCAAAATATGCTTTACAGCCAACGCTAGACAAGCATTTGTGTAAGTTTATCATGGCATAATGCTATGCTAGGCTCTGCTACCAGCAGGCAACATTTTCACGAAAATAAGAAAAGCAATCAAATTAAATAATTTACCTTTGAAGAACTTCGGATGTTTTCACTCAGGAAACTCCCAGTGACCACTTGCTAAATGTGGTCCCTTACGGCTATTCTTCAACATAAATGCGTAAAAAGACGTCACAATGCTGTAGACACCTTGGGGAATACGTCGAAAGCGTAAGCTCATTTGTAGCTCCTTCACAGCCATATAAGGAGTCATTGGCATGCAGGGCTTTCAAAAAATGGGTCACTTCCTGGTTGGATTTTTATCTGGGTTTCGCCTGTAACATCAGTTCTGTTGGAAACATCAGAGTGTTTTCTATCCAAAACGGGAACGTTTTTTATAAAAAAATGCTGCCCCCTAGTTATAAAAGGTTAAAACCTCTTAGTGATCCCTTCACGCGCCAATCCCTTTAGCGAGATCGATTTGACAACATCCAATGAAATTGCAGAGCTCCAAATTCAAACTATAGAAATATCAATATTCAACATTCACGAAAATGTAAGTGTATTTACATTTGAAGACCTTCTTCTTTTTGCAATCCCAAATGTCTCAGTGACACAATGAATGGTCATTTTGTTCAATGAATTCCTTCTTAATATCCCCAAAATGTCCATTTATTTGGTGTGTTTGATTCAGAAATACACCTGTTCCAACTCGCCCAACACGACTACAAAGTATCTAATAAGTTACCTGTAAGCTTGGTCCAAACATTTCAAACAATGTTTCTAATCCAACCTCAGGTATCCTAAAATGTAAATAATCGATCAAATTTAAGACGGGATAACTGTTTCCAATACCGAAGAAAAATAACACGGAGTGCGCTCCTGTTCACGCGCACCAAAATAGTAGGGACCTTCAGAGTGACACATGGAATGAATAGCACTACTTCTTAATTTCTCAAAAGAAAAACATCGACCAATTTCTAAAGACTTTTGACATCAAGTGGAAGCCATAGGAACTGCAACCAGGATCCCAATAAATAGGGTTTCCCATAGAAACCCATTGTGAAATCCTATGACCTCAATTTTATTTTTCCTGGATGGTTTGTCCTCTGGGTTTTGCCTGCATGATCAGCTCTGTTATACTCACAGACATTATTCTAACAGTTTTAGAAACCTCAGTGTTTATCCGTCTATCCAAATCTACCAATTATATGCATATCCTAGCTTCTGGGCCTGAGTAACAGGCAGTTTACTTCGGGCACACTTTTCATCCGGACGTCAAAATACTAGCCTTAATAAGAAGCTCCCCTTTGCCTACACCCATTCAGCATTGTTCACACCGTATTAAGCCAGCCCCATCCATCTCTTTAAGGATTCACATGTAAGGTAATTTGCTAAACAGTGGGTAGTGTACTAAAGATTAAGACTAACAGTGGTAAAAGTAGTAGCCTAAAATAAGGAAAAACCCAGGTAAACAGAAAATGTCCAGATAAAAATATTTTATAAATATTAGATGACACATATTGTCAATATATTTAAAATAATGTACAGTATGTACAAAAACAACATCAATAACGATATCAGTGATAGATGAGTTAGTTATAATGCATACAATCAGGGGTAAAGTGACTGAGCAGCAGGATAAAAACATTGTAGCAGCAACGTATGGTGTGTGTGTTAGGAGAGAGTCATTTGAATAGCAGCACTGCAGATAGTGCTAATGACTGGTCCATCCTAACCACGCATGAACAAGGGAATCTATTTTCGGATAGTCTGTTTCTGTCCTGCCCTTGACTTTGGTGCAGGGCACGTGATGTCCATAGGCTCTTCATCGCAAAACTTCCTGATGATCTCAAAAAGATGTGTTTCTATAGGTGTGTCCAGGTGGTGATTGTACAAGCAGACCATCTATGGGAGGAGGGATGTCAGCATTGCGCAACAGCTGAAACCTTGTCCAGACTGAGTCCGAACGCTCCTTGGCGACAACACCAGACTCAAGAGCATTGAAGCTGTAAAACGGAAATAACGAAAAAAAAATTAGAAGACATTACACCTTGCACAACATAAATTCACCTCCCAAGTTTGGATAAGAAGAAGAAGAATAACCTCATACAATGCATTACAAATTATATTCACCTGAAGTGCTGCTACTTCTTGGTCTGTGGCAGCGGCCTGAAGTACAGAGTCAGATGTTGTTGCCACCCATAGCTTTCCACCAGCACGGTACCATCCTCCAGTCCAACCAGCTGTGGGATGTTGACCCCTGTCACAGTGCTGTCCTTCACAACACCAGCAATCTCAAACAAAGTGTTCACTCTGGTCTTTCTGAAAGCGCTGCTTGATGAGGCTGGGAAAACATGGTGTGATCAGGAAGTGAAAGTCCAGACTGGTGGACCATGCACAATACCAGAGCACAAACTTGTTCTTGCTTTGGCCACTACAGTTATCACAATTCAGGTCCACACGTGTTTCCCCAACTCCGTAGTTGGTGAAGAAATGGTGCATGTAGTTGATGACTGCGCTGCCCGCTTTGCTGGATGACATGCCTTCCTCAATCAAGTAGTTGACTTGTGGTATTCCTTCACAGCAGCAACCAAACAAGCCACACTTGCGAGGTGTTAAAAGTAGATGGGACCTGGCTACATAGGGTCAGAAGGATAGTGCACCTGCAAACAACAAAATAACATTAAGATGAATTAAAATGAATTGTCTCACCCCTGTCAGTCTGTCTTTACACAGCTCAGTGAAAGGCATTTGCCCACCTCCCATATAATATATATAATATATATATATATATATATATATATATATATATATATATATATATATACACTGCCGATTTTTCAGGTATTTTTCAGGTATTCCTACTTACAAAGCATGTAGAGGTCTGTAATTTTTTTCATAGGTACACTTCAACTGTGAGAGACGGAATCTAAAGCAAAAATCCAGACAATCCCAATGTATGATTTTTAAGTAATTAATTAGCATTTTATTGCATGACATTAGTATTTGATGCATCAGAAATGCAGAACTTAATATTTGGTAGAGAAACCTTTGTTTGCAATTACAGAGATCATACGTTTCCCGTAGTTCTTGACCAGGTTTGCACACACTGCAGCAGGGATTTTGGCCCACTCCTCCATACAGACCTTCTACAGATCCTTCAGGTTTTGGGGCTGTCGCTGGGCAATACAGACTTTCAGCTCCCTCCAAATACTTTCTATTGGATTCAGGTCTGGAGACTGGCTAGGCCACTCCAGGACCTTGAGATGCTTCTTATGGAGCAACTCCTTAGTTGCCCTGGCTGTGTGTTTCAGGTCGTTGTCATGCTGGAATAACCAGCTACGACCCATCTTCACTGCTCTTACTGAGGGAAGGAGGTTGTTGGCCAAAATCTCGCGATACATGGCCCCATCCATCCTCCACTCAATACGGTGCAGTCGTCCTGTCCCCTTTGCAGAAAAGCATCCCCAAAGAATGAAGTTTCCACCTCCATGCTTCACGGTTGAGATGGTCCAGATGGTCCTCATCCTGACATGACCCTCCAGCATGACAATGCCACCAGCCATACTGCTTATTCTATGCGTGATTTCCTGCAAGACAGGAATGTCAGTGTTCTGCCATGGCCAGCGAAGAGCCCGGATCTCAATCCCATTGAGCACGCCTGGGAACTGTTGGAATGGAGGGTGAGGGCTAGGGCCATTCCCCCCCAGAAATGTCCGGGACCTTGCAGGTGCCTCGTGAAAGAGTGGGGTAACATCTCACAGCAAGAACTGGCAGATCTGGTGCAGTCCATGAGGAGGAGATGCACTGCAGTACTTAATGCAGCTGATGGCCACACCAGATACTGACTGTTACTTTTGATTTTGACCCCCACTTTGTTCAGGGACACATTATTCCATGTCTGTGGAACTTGTTCAGTTTATGTCTCAGTTGTTGAATCTTGTTATGTTCATACAAATATTTACACATGTTAAGTTAGCTGAAAATAAACAAGGTTGACAGTGAGAGGATGCTTCTTTTTTTGCTGAATTTATATATATATATATTTTTAAGTGTATCTATCTATCTATCTATCTATCTGTCCTTAATCAGTATAAAGGAGGAAATGTTGCTTCCTTGTTGAGAAAAATCAAAGCTGTAATGCATCCGGATGTGTTTACTTGCTGGTTCAGTAGTGACCCCCAGAGAAAACTGCAGGTCTTGACAGGTGGTCTTGCAGTCAGCAACCATTTTCTGGCCCGGGCTTGGTGCTTGAGATGTGGGGCAGCAATTTTGTCCACAGATACCTGAAGGAAGACAGCCCGATGACACATACCTCTGGAAAAAAACAGAAATAATGTGAGATGAATAAAAGTAGTACCAATCATGTTCAATTCATGGTCAATTAAATAATCAAAACGTGTTTATGATTTACATAACAAGTGTTGTCATCGAGTTCTTGTAGAGACGCCACACGGCTGCTTTTGTCACATGGGATGGCAGCAGCTGTCCACCAATGTGTGTCCTGGGTGGTGTCCTGGTAATACTTTTAAAATGTATGTAGTTCTGTCCTTGAGCTGTTCTTGTCTAATTATGTTTTATGTGGACCCCAGGAAGAGTAGCTGCTGCTTTTGCAACAGCTAATGGGGATCCTAATAAAATACCAAATACCAAAAATTACATTATCTTCTGCGTAGTTGTTGATGAAGTTCACCACTTGCTGCAAGTCCTCATGCTTCAGGTGTAACCTGTGCTTGCTTGGGCCAGCTCTCTTTTTGATGGGAGACATTAGACCATTCTCCTTGTATGACTAGTGGAGGAGAGTCAGGCGTGTTCTACTCATGCTGAAAGACAAATTCCAGATAGAAATATTTTAGCATTATTATACAATAGATGCGAAATGGCATTCTGAGATAACATCAATACACACAGTTCGTACACTCAATGTTAGCTTGCATGCCAGCCATCTAACATCAGCTAGCTAGCTAACAGCAGGCTTTCTTGGGGTATTTTGTTTAGACATGCAGCTAGCTAGCCAGCCAACAATGAACCATAATCTCAATCCATAGAGTACTACCAATACAAATCGATTGTCATAGCTAGCTAAAATTAATCAAATAGTTTCAATGTTAGCTAGCTAACATTAGGCTATAACTAGCAATGTGAAATGGCATTCTGAGAAAACATCACTAACATTACACACAACTCATACACGTAATGTTAGCTAGCAAGCCTGCCATCTAATGGAAGCTAACGTTAGCTAGCTAACAGCAAGCTTTAACTTGGGATTTAGACATTGTTTAGACATGTAACGTTAACGTTAGCTAGCTAGCTAAACAATGAACCATAATCCCAATCCATAGAGTTATCTAGAGTTATCCAAATAGGTTCAATGTTAGCTAGCAAGCCAGCCATCTAACGTCAGCTAGCTAGCTAACAGCAAGCTTTAACTTGGGATCTTTTGTTTAGACATGTAACGTTAACGTTAGCTAGCTAGCTAAACAATGAACCATAATCCCAATCCATAGAGTTATCTAGAGTTATCCAAATAGGTTCAATGTTAGCTAGCAAGCCAGCCATCTAACGTCAGCTAGCTAGCTATCAGCAAGTTTTAACTCGCAATGAGAACAACTTTCTAACAAAATTTGAAATGTATAATATCTGAAACTGTAGCGAGACTCTTACCCATATACATGGATGAAAGCTTCACGGCAGATTGCAACCCCTTTTCATTAAATAAGAAGTCCTGTGTTTCTGTTTTGTTTGCACAGCTTGCTTGTCCCGTTGTGTCAAGTCACTCTGGTTCACACTGACCATGTGCAAAGCCCTAAAAATCATCAGATCTTTTTGAAGGTGTAATCCGGAGACAGCTGTTTTATACAATAGCCTTCAGTGTTAACTTTTTGACTCCCTATGCCTTTGAAATCTCCTTTTCATACTCTGCTTCTACCAGACATTTCAATGATTTCAAAACTTGGTCAACTTCTTCTGTGACAACAACATTGTTGATCACCGTTTCTTCCCCATCACTGTCATCAGAAGACCCTACAGTGACTTCTTCAATGAAAAATGTTTTTACCTAAATCAGGGATTTCCTCATCGTCTGATACATTTTCAGAGTCAGTAAAAGTCAGCAAGGCATGATCGTCCTCCAGAAAGTAGTCCATCACAACTTTTTCCCACTGACCTTTGTAGATAGCGCCTGATAAATGCAGGGCAGTAATGTTACTGAGAGCAATAGCAACATATTTGCAGTTCTCCATCGCTAATGTTATGTCTTTAAAAAAAATTGTAATAGAAAAGATAATCTACGCACAGCGAGCAGATCATTTTATAGACAAAAGATTCTACACTGCAGACCAATCTAAAACTAATCTCTCAGCATGTCCAGCCCACTCATTATCTCAGCCAATCATTAAAGTTCACATGTTCAAAAAGGTATTTTTGCCCCCCCAAAAACATTTTTTACCCTTCAAACAGCTCTCCTGTAAACTTGTATCTTGCAACACACACACAGTTTCCTGAAACGGGTCACATACCTTCCAACTAAGCTTAGAGGAAAGTCTCTGTCCTCAGGCCTGCAGGGGAGCCAAAGTAATTCCGCTACCCAAGAGTGGGTTCTAACAGCAGATGTACTGTGGCTACCCTTTGACATTTTTCCTATTTTGTTGCCTAACAACCTGGAATTAAAATATATATTTTTTTACTTTGTATCATTTGATATACAACAACATGCCTACCACATTGAAGATGCAAAATATTTGTTTATTGCGAAACAAGAAATAACACAAAAAAACAGAACTTGAGCGTGCATATACTTTATAGAGCCACCTTCTGCAGCAATGACAGCTGCAAGTATCTTGGGGTATGTCTCTATAAGCATGGCACATCAACCACTGGGATTTTTCCCATTATTGAAGGCAAAAGTACTCCAGCTCCTTCGAGTTGGATGGGTTCCTCTGGTGTACAGCAATCTTTAAGTCATACCACAGCTTCTCAATTTGATTGAGGTCTGGGCTTTGACAAGGCCATTCCAAGACATTTGAATGTTTCCCTTTAAACCACTCAAGTTTTGCTTTAGCAGTATGCTTAGAGTCATTGTCCTGCGGGAAGGTGAACCTACATCCCTGTCTCAAATCTCTGGAAGACTGAAACAGGTTTCTCTCAAGAATTTCCCTGTATTTAGCGCCATGCATCATTCCTTCAATTCTAACCAGTGTCCCAGTCCCTGCCGATGAAAAATATCCCCAGAGTATGATGCTGCCACCACCATGCCTCACTGTGGGGATGGTGTTCTCAGGGTGATGAGAGGTGTTGGGTTTGTGCCAGACAATGCTTTTTCCTTGATGGCCAAAAAGCTACATTGTAGTCTCATAAGACCAGAGTACCTTCTTCCGTATGTTTGAGGAGTCTCCCACAAGCCTTTTTATGAACACCAAACATGTTTGCTTATTTTTTTCTTTAAGTAATGGATTTTTTCTTTCACTCTTCCATAAAGGCCAGCTCTGTGGAGTGTACGGCTTAAAGTGGTCCTTTAGTCAGATATGCCAATCTCTGCTCTGGAGCTTTGCAGCTCTTTCAGGGTTATCTTTGGTCTCTTTGTTACCTCTCTGACCTCGTTGCCTGGTCTGTGCATTTTGGTGGGCGGTCCTGGCAGGTTTGTTGTGATGCCATATTCTTACAATTTTTAAATAAGGAATTTAATGGTGCTCCGTGGAATGTTCAAAGTTTCTGATATTTTTTTATAACTCAACCCTGATCTGCACTTTTCCAAAACATTGTCCCTGACCTGTTTGGAGAGCTCCTTGGTCTTCATGGTGTCGCTTGCTTGGTGGTGCCCCTTGCTTAGTTGTGTTGCAGACTCTGGGGTCTTTCAGAACAGGTGTATATATACTGAGCTCATGTGACACTTAAATAAAGTCCACCTGTGTGCAATCTAATTAATCATGTGACTTCGGAAGGTAATTGGTTGCGCCAGACTTTATTTAGGGGCTTCATAGCAAAGCAATACATATGTGCACACCACTTTTCATTTATATATTTTTAGAATGTTTTTAAACAGGTCATTTTTCAAATTTCACTTCACCAATTTGGACTATTTTATATAAGTCCATTACTTGAAATCCAAATAAAAATCGATTTAAATTGCAGGTTGTAATGCAACAACATAGGATAAACAAGAAGGGGAATTAATACTTTTACAAGGCACTTTATACGTTTGCTGCCAGCTCCTAGCAAACTGTTGAAAAAATGGTGTGTTGACCAATTACAATGCTATTTCTCTGTAAACATATTAACAACAGAGTTTCAGCATGCTTATAGAGAAGGATACTCAACATGCACATATTCCTGATGATTGGTTGAAATATATTGATGATCAGAAGGTTGTGGGAGTTGTACTGTTAGATATCAGTACATCCTTTGATATTATTGACCTTAACCTGTAGTTGAAAAAACATTCTGTACTAGCCAAACATTTTGGCATACCTACTCATTCAACGGGTTTTCTTTATTTCTACTATGTTCTACATTGTAGAATTCTACAAGACAGTCTACATTCTACAAGACATCAACATTATGAAATAACATATATGGAATCATGTAGTACCCAAAAATGTGTTAAATTAATGAAAACATATTTTAGATTTTAGATTCTTCAAAGTAGCCTCCCTTTGCCTTGATGACAACTTTGCACACTCTTGGCATTCTATCAACCAGCTTCATGAGGTAGTCACCTGGAATGCATTTCAATTAACAGGTGTGCCTGGTTAAAAGTTAATTTGTGGAATTTCTTTCCTTCTTAAGCCAATTGGTTGTGTTGTGACACGGTAGGGGTGGTATACAGTAAAAGCCCTATTTGGTAAAAGACCAAGTCCACATCATGCCAAGAACAGCTCATATATATTTTGATTTGCTTAACACATTTTTGGTTTCTACATGATTCCATATGTGTTATTTCATAGTTTAATTTTTCACTATTATTCTGCAATGTAGAAAATAGTAAAAAAAAAAAAAAAGAAACACCCTTGAATGAGCAAGTGTATCCAAACTTTTGACTGTTACTGTATGTAAATAAGGTATTTCTGCTTTTGTTTTTTATGTTTGCAAAACAAATATAAAACATGTTTTCACATTGTCTTGATATGGTATAGTGTGTGGATCCATTTTAGAATAAGGTTGTAACGCAACAACATTTGGAAAAAGGGAAGGGGTCTGAAGACTTTCCGAATGCACTGTGTACAGTATAGAGACATTATTGCATGGAACTCCATTCCATCTCATATTGCTCAAATTAACAGCAATCCTGGTTTCAAAAAACAGATAAAGTGACACCTTTCGGCGCATCTCAATATTAGGAAGGTGGATCTAATGTTTGTTATTCTCAGTGTAAAACTACAAAGGTTAAATGTCTCTATTTTAACAAATTCTAATGTGACACTGTTGGATACATTGTTGCTCTGACTACTTCATGGTGTAACTGTTCTCGTCCTCCTCTTCTGAGGAGGAGTAGTAAGAAGGATCGGAGGACCAATGCGTAGGGTGGTAAGTGTCCATATTGAATAAATTATATGAACACAAAACAAAAACAACGAGAACGAAACGAAACAGTCCTGAACGGTGAAATACAAAACACAGAACAGAAAAGAAATCACCCACGAAACACAATAGAAAACAGGCTACCTAAATATGGTTCTCAATCAGGGACAACGATTGACAGCTGCCTCTGATTGAGAGCCATACCAGGCCAAACACAGAAATAGCAAATCATAGAAAAACTAACATTGACAACCCACCCAACTCACGCCCTGACCATACTAAAACAAAGACATAATAACCTATAGGGGAGGGTCTGGGTGGGTGTCTGTCCGCGGTGGCGGCTCTGGCGCGGGACGTGGACCCCACTCCATCAGTCATTCTCCACCTCTTTACCCGCCTCCGTGGCCTCTTTAATGCAGCGACCCTCGCTGCCGACCTCGGACTGGGGTCCCAAGCCACGGGTCCCGAATGGACGGGAGAGTCTGGCAGCACCGGACGGACGGGAGATTCCGGCAGCACTGGACAGGCGGGAGACTCCGGCAGCTCCGGAGTGAAGGGCGATTTTGGCAGCACCGGCGTGACAGGCGATTCTGGCAGCTCCTGGCTGACGGACGGCTCAGGCAGCTCCTGGCTGACGGACGGCTCTGGCAGCTCCTGGCTGATGGACGGCTCTGGGAGCTCCTGGCTGACTGGCGATTCTGGCAGCTCCTGGCTGACGGACGGCTCTGGCAGCTCCTGGCTGACTGGCGGCTCTGGCAGCTCCTGGCTGACTAGCGCCTCTGGCAGCTACTGGCGGCTCTGGCAGCTCCTGGCTGACTGGCGGCTCTGGCAGCTCTTGGCTGACTGGCGGCTTTGGCAGCTCCTGGCTGATTGTCAGCTCTGGCAGCTCCGGACAGACGGGAGACTCTGGCAGCGCTGGGCATGAGGAAGACTCTGGCAGCACTGGACAGGCGAGAGCACCTTTAGGGAGGAGACGGAGAGACAGCCTGGTGCGGGGGGCTGCCACCGGAGGGCTGGTGCGTGGAGGTGGCACCGGATAGACCGGACCGTGAAGGCGCACTGGAGCTCTCGAGCACCGAGCCTGCCTGGTTGAATGCTCCCCGTAGCCAGGCCAGTGCGGCGAGGTGGAACAGCCCACACTGGGCTGTGCTGGCAAACCGGGGACACCATGCGTAAGGCTGGTGCCATGTACCCCGGCCCGAGGAGAGACCAGATGCGCTGAGCCAGCTTCATGGCACCTGGCTCGATGCCCACTCTAGCCCAGCCGATACGAGGCGCTGCTATGTACTGCACCGGGCTATGCCCGCGCACCGGGGACACCGTGCGCCTCACGGCATAACACGGTGCCTGCCCGGTCCCTCTCGCTCCAAGGTAAGCACGGGGAGTTGGCGCAGGTCTCCTACCTGACTTCGCCACACTCCCCGTGTGCCCCCCAATAAATTTTTGGGTCTGCCTTTCGGGCTTCCAGCCGCGCTGCCATGCTGCCTCCTCATACCGCCGCCTCTCAGCTTTCGCTGCCTCCAGCTCTGCCTTGGGGCGGCGATATTCCCCAGCCTGTGCCCAGGGTCCTTTGCCGTCCATGATCTCCTCCCATGTCCAGGAGTCCTGAGATCGCTGCTGCTGCTGCCCGTTACCACGCTGCTTGGTCCTTTGGTGGTGGGTGATTCTGTAACGGTTCTCGTCCTCCTCTTTTGAGGAGGAGTAGTAAGAAGGATCGGAGGACCAATGCGCAACGTGGTAAGTGTCCATATTGTATTTATTAAGACATAATAAAATAACTAAGTTCAGAACGTGACACATGGTGCCCCCATGAGGAGAAGTATTTGTTACATTGGTGCAATAACCAGGATGTCTATCAGCAACATGGTATCATTAGAATATTTCAAAATATTGATATTCAACCCTTGTAGTTATATGTCAGCTAAGAAATACACATTAGTTAGCTCAGGTGACATAACTGGCTGGCCGGGAAGAAGGAGGGGGTCAAAAAGAGATGGGATTAGTTTAGATGAGCTGGTTTTAGCTAGTGTATCTTCACTCTGTAAAATTACATTCCCTGACACTTGAAGTCATTATCATCACTGATCCATGGGTGCCAGCATTCTTTGGTTTTGTGGTTCAAACAATCAATCCCATTACTTGCTCATGGGGAGTGGGGTACTAAAACCTGGCAGGATTGGGAGGCTACATGCTACAGTTGCATGAGGGAATGCCTTGTTCACTCTTTTCTTCTACAGGTGCATTTCTAATTAGGAAATGTCAGCTGAATAATTTCAACCTTTTTGAATGCACCATATTTAGAAAGAGTAAAATTGAATTACAGGTTATAGCTCTGTACCTTAAATAAATGTTTACTTCATTAAATAAGCAGGCTGACTGTTTTGCAATGATATCAAAGCGAATTTTTAATAAAGACTATTATTATTTTTCTCTTTTCTTTTCATCCCCCTATCCTTCGAGTTGTTGAAACTTATTTGATTTTCTGTGGTTCAGAGAAAAATATCAGATTAATTAACTGATTAGTTCACCTTTGTTTCAACATCCCGCTGCTAAGGCTGTTGGTATTTTGCAGCCGGCAAAATACATGTGGCCTACTTGTCTACCAGCCTAATTGGTCTGTAGCCATTAATAAACCCAGAAAACCGTGATTCATTGTTTCTGTCCCAAATGGCATCTTATTCCCTTTATAGTGCACTACATTTGACCAGAACCCATAGGGCTCTGGTCAAAAGTAGTGCAGTATATAGAGAATAGTGTGCCATTTGGGAGACTATCCTGTTTTCAGTTCTAAACCTGACGGCTGGTTGGTTTTTACTGTGCATGGATGGAGCATCTTTAAATAATGAACGAGTCATGTAGTCTACTCTTTGGGTTTGTTAAGGGCTGTGCGGTCCCCTATTATTTTTAATGTCTGTTTGTTCATATTCACCAGTCTGAGCGTGCTGGGTTTTTAATGAAACAAATATAATATTCTCAGTATTTTTTTTTTTTGCCCAGTGTTGTACTTTATTGCATCTACGTCTGTAAGACCTAAAGTAAATAAACCAAACTTCAACTTTTCATTTCACCATCTTTCCGCCCCCTTTCACTCCATTGCATGTAAGTTTATGTCTATTCTCTGTAGGCTACTTGTAAACCCACAGGTTGTGGTCATGGTAGCCATGTTTAGATTTCACAGCATTGAGGAGATAGAGGAGGAGGACAAAGGGAAGGACGAGAAGGAGGAGGTGGAGGTTTCTGTGGTGCAGGTTTTGCCAAGGTGAGATGCAGCTGTGCTTGAGAGTCACTGCTAATGAAGCAGCTGAGCCCTCCTCCTCTGCTCCACTCATCTATACTACCCTGCCCTCTCCTATCCTATCTTCTCCTCTCTACCCCTCATCTTTCCTCTCCTGTCCTCTGCTCTGTTTTCCCTCTCCTCTCAGTCTCTGTTATTGCCCTCCATACACTTATTTTCAATCTGGGATGACACACTTGTAGCAATGATTTAGATTTACATGCTTCAATAAATTTCACCATACAATGTCAGTGCTGTTTTTGATGAGAATTATTATGGATATGACAAGAGCCATTTGTGTTTTTGTCCATCAAGATTAGGCTTCTGCGATGAAATTGGTACTCTGGGATTTCCCTCCTCTGCCAGCCTGGTATCAACTGATAAGCGTCAGACTGTCAAGATTTTGCAAAAAGATATGCATCACGAGTCAACACATTGTATTCAATGTGAAAAGATGTACGTCAAGGCTGAACACATTGAAGCATTGCTCAATTCAAGCTGTTGACACATAACTCAATACATTGCATTCATTCAAGGCAATAAAGTTAATGATAAAGATGCAATGGGTAAATTGGTGAAAGACTCAGACAGACAGACATACAGACAAACAGACATAAACTCAGTCAGACAGACATGTCTCTCTCTCTCTCTATATTCTCTGATCCCACCTCTTCTCTTTATCGCTTTCTCTCCCTCCTCATATCTCCCATTCTTTGCCTCCCTCTGTCTCTTTCTCTGCCTCCTCTTTATGCTCCCTCCTTTTATTATTTCTTCCGCCCCCTTCTTTCATCCCCTCTACCATCTCCCCCCTCTCTCTCCTTCTCTCCCCCTCTTCTAGCTCTCTCATTCTACCTCCTCATTCATTTGTCTCTCTCCCCCCTTTTCTCTTACTCCTCCCTCCCTCCTTCACCCTTTCCCTTGCTCTCTTGCCCCTTTCCCCTTACATTCTCTCTCCCTCCTTCTTTCCTACCCTACCACTTCTCTCACCTTTCTCTCTCTCCCCGTTGAGGCGGCAGGTAACCTAGCAGTTAGAGCTGGCTCGATCCCTGAGCCAGCAAGGTGGAAAAAAAACTGCCGTTCTGACCTTGAGCAATGCAGTTAACACTAACAACAACAACCGCTCCTCGGGCACTGATGATGTCGATTTAGATAGATAGATAGATAGATAGATAGATAGATAGATAGATAGATAGATAGATAGATAGATAGATAGATAGATAGATAGATAGATAGATAGATAGATAGATAGATAGATAGATAGATACTCTCTCTCTCTCCCTCTCCATGGAAGACAGACACATCCACTCACAGACAGACAGGCAGACTCTAAACCTAACCCTACACTGTAAACCCCAAGGCATTTTTAACTCAAATAGGTCTAGTAAGTTTTATTAGTACTTAAAAATAAGTTATCACTTAAAACATTATTGTTGTACTAACTCAAAACTAAATGAGAAGTCACATCAACTCAAGTTTCTTTTAACTTTTTTCCCTGCATGATCTACCGCAAGTTTAATTTTGGAATTGTTTTTAATATCAGCTATTTTGCATGCACATTGAGTGATTGGTTGATACATTTTATGCTACACAAACATAAATTACCTACATTTTTCTAAATTAATCCAACCATTTAGATTTCTTGCGTCTGACACAGAAATGGTTGTTCCATTTTAAATGGCTTAGGTAGTTGCAAATCCCATTCCAAACCCTGACAGTCATTATGACTGCAGGTTGAAGGTGAATAAAGAGTTAAACTGTGGGATATCCTAACTCTGGCTGGATTTCAATAGGAATTACACATCACTTTACAAGCCAGAATAATGTGATTTTCTGGTAGGGTAGCAAAATGTTTAATTGTTTTGGTAAATTTCCCAGGTTTTCCAGAAATCCCGGTTTTAAGATTCTTGGAAATCCTTCAACCAGAGCAGCGTTCTGTAAATGTTCTTGTTCTGGAACGTTCAATTGAATGTTCAGATGGTGTCGACAAACATGGCAGCTCTGCTTCTAGCTCCTAAGCAACTTTGTAGTATTTGGTTTTAATTTTTTACATTCTTTATATTTTTAGCCCAGAACGTTTTTTGTGGGTTATTGCACACAGCCAGAAAGAACCTTTAGATATCAGAGCGAAGATAAATCACCAGCATTACGACTAGGAATACAATTTTACCAAATTTGATCCTGTGTTCTTACCCTCCAGGTCAATTGAACTTTTCCTAGAGGCTGCTCCAAGAAGAGATATTCGGAGTGGATTTCTAGTCTTACTCAGTAGGCGTGCAAACCATCCACTGCTTCCGAGTATATTATAAAGTAGACAAGCTCAGGGCGAGGATGTCCTTCCAGAGAGACATCAGGGACTGCAACATACTCTGTTTCATGGAATCATGGCTGGCTGGATATACTGTCCATACAGCCAGCTGGGTTTTCAGTACATCGTGTAGACAGGAATAAAGAACTCTCCGGGAAGAAGAAAGGCAGTGGTGTATGTTTCATGACTAACTACTACATGGTGTAATTGTGATAATGTACAGAAACTCAAATCCTCAAGGCCCACAAGGAACTACACTGGACTTTGTGCAAACTGGAAACCACAATTCCTGAGGCCGCATTTATTGTAGCTGGGGATGTTAACAAAGCAAATTTGAGGAAAAAGTTCTATTAACCCATTGACTGTAGTACTCACGCCGGAAAAACACTCGACCACTGCTGCTCCCCCTTCCGGGATGCCTATAAGGCCATCCCAATGGCAAATCAATTCATGACTCCATTTTTGTCCTCCCTTCCTATATGCAGAAACTCAAATAGGAAGTACCCGCTCTAAGGTCTATTCTATGCTGGTATGACCAATCGGAATCCATGCTACAAGATTGTTTTGATAACGCGGACTGGGATATGTTCCGGGTAGCCTCTGAGAATAACATTGACGTATACACGGACACGGTGACTGTGTTTTTCCCACTATGACTATTAAAACCTACCCAAACCAGAAACCGTGGATAGATTGCAGCATTCGTGCAAAACTGAAAGCGCAAACCTGAAAGAACAAATTTAACCATGGCAAGGTGACTCGGAATATGTCAGTATACAAACAGTGCAGTTGTTCCCTCTGTAAGGTAATCAAACAGGCGAAATGTCAGTACACAGACAAAGTAGAGTTGCAATTCAATGGCTCATACACGAGACATATATGGCAGGGTCTACAAAAAAATTACAAAGGGAAAACCAGCCACGTCGCATACACCAACATCTTGCTCCCAGATAAGCTGAACACATTCTTCGCCCACTTTGAGAATAACACAGTGCCACCGGCGCAGCCCGCTCTCAAGGACTGTGGGCTCTTGATCGCCAAGGCCGGCTTGAGTAGACATTTAAACGTGTTAACCCTCGCCATGCACCCAGCCCCAGACGGCATCCCTGGATCCACAGACAATGCAATCACCATCGCACTGCACACTGCTCTATACCATCTGGACAAGAGGAATACCTATGTAAGAATGCTGTTCATTGACTATAGCCTTCAACACCATAGCACCCTCCAAGTTCATCATTAAGCTTGGGGCCCTGGGTCTGAACCCTGCCCTGTGGAACTGGGTCCTGGACTTCCTGACGGGCTACCCCCAGGTGGTGAAGGTAGGAAACAACACCTCCATTTTTGTGATCCTCAACACGGGGATGCAAAAGGGGAACCGGGAAAATGAAAAATATTAAATATGAAAAATAATTAACTAACTCTATACTCATTACAACCCATCACCTTATTCCATTACTGTAACCCTATCTGATCCTACCCCAGGCCAATGGCCTGAGAGGCCGGGACACTACCACTCAACACACGCTGTAACTGTACTGAAGTCAAATATCATACCCCTAAGTACACTATATATAAAAAAATATGTGGAAACCCCTTCAAATTACTGGATTCGGCTATTTCAGCCACACCTGTTTCTGACAGGTGTATAAAATTGAGCATGCAGCCCTGCAATCTCCATAGACAAACATTGTGAGTAGAATTGCCTTACTGAAGAGCTCAGTGACTTTCAACGTGGCACCGTAATAGGATGTCACATTTCCAACAAGTTAGTTCATCAAATTTCTGCCCTACTAGAGCTTCCCTGGTAAATTGAAAGTGCTGTTATTGTGAAGCGGAAACGTCTAGGAGCAACAACGGCTCAGCCGCGAAGTGGTAGGCCACACAAACTCACAGAACGGGAACGCCGATTGCTGAAACGTGTAACGAATAAAAATCATCTGTCCTCGGTTGCAACACTCACTACCGAGTTCCAAACTACCCCTGGAAGCAACGTCATCACAATACCTGTTCATCATGAGCTTGGGTTTCCATGGCCGAGCAGCTGCACACAAGCCTAAGATCACCATGCGCAATACCAAGCGTCGGTTGGAGTGGTGTAAAGCTTGCCGACACTCTGGAGTGAGGAATCACGCTTTACCATCTGGCCATCAGAAGGATGAATCTGGGTTTGGCAGATACCAGGAGAACGCTACCTGCCCCAATGCATAGTGCCAACTGTAAAGTTTGGTGGAAGAGGAATAATGGTATGTGGCTGTTTTTCATGGTTCGGGCAAGGCCCATTAGTTCCAGTGAGGGGAAATCTTAATGCTACAGCATACAATGACATTTTAGACAATTCTGTGCTTCCAAATTTGTGTCAACAGTTTGGGGAACGCCCTTTCCTGTTTCAGCATGACAATGCCCCCATGCACAAAGTGAGGTCCATACAGAAATGGTTTGTCAAGATCTGATGTGGAAGAACTTGACTGGCCTGCACAGAGCCCTGACCTCAACCCCATCAGACACCTTTGGGATGAATTAGAACGCCAAGTCTCCGCATAAATGCACCTGCACTGTGAGAGTCTCAGAGGTCCGTTAAAAGCGCAGAGAGCATCATGAAGAACAAGGAACACACCAGGCAGGTCCGAGATACTGTTGTGAAGAATTTTAAAGCCGGATTTGGATACAAAAAGATTTCCCAAGCTTTAAACATCCCAAGGAGCACTGTGCAAGCGATAATATTGAAATGGAAGGAGTAACAGACCACTGCAAATCTATCAAGACCTGGCCGTCCCTCTAAACTTTCAGCTCATACAAGGAGAAGACTGATCAGAGATGCAGCCAAGAGGCCCATGATCACTCTGGATGAACTGCAGAGATCTACAGCTGAGGTGGGAGACTCTGTCCATAGGACAACAATCAGTCGTATATTGCACAAATCTGGCCTTTATGGAAGAGTGGCAAGAAGAAAGCCATTTCTTAAAGATATCCATAAAAAGTGTTGTTTAAAGTTTGCCACAAGCCACCTGGGAGACACACCAAACATGTGGAAGAAGGTGCTCTGGTCAGATGAAACCAAAATTGAACTTCTTGGCAACAATGCAAAACGTTATGTTTGGCATAAAAGCAACACAGCTCATCACCCTGAACACACCATCCCCACTGTCAAACATGGTGGTGGCAGCATCATGGTTTGGGCCTGCTTTTCTTCAGCAGGGACAGGGAAGATGGTTAAAATTGATGGGAAGATGGAGCCAAATACAGGACCATTCTGGAAGAAAACCTGATGGAGTCTGCAAAAGACCTGAGACTGGGACGGAGATTTGTCTTCCAACAAGACAATGATCCAAAACATAAAGCAAAATCTACAATGGAATGGTTCAAAAATAAACATATCCAGGTGTTAGAATGGCCAAGTCAAAGTCCAGACCTGAATCCAATCGAGAATCTGTGGAAAGAACTGAAAACTGCTGTTCACAAATGCTCTCCATCCAACCTCACTGAGCTCGAGCTGTTTTGCAAGGAGGAATGGGAAAAAATGTCAGTCTCTCGGTGTGCAAAACTGATATACCCCAAGCGAGACATACCCCAAACTGAGACATACCCCAAGCGACTTACAGCTGTAATCGCAGCAAAAGGTGGCGCTACAAAGTATTAACTTAAGGGGGCTGAATAATTTTGCACGCCCAATTTTTCAGTTTTTGATTTGTTAAAAAAGTTTGAAATATCCAATAAATGTTGTTCCACATCATGATTGTGTCCCACTTGTTGTTGATTCTTCACAAAAAAATACAGTTTTATATCTTTATGTTTGAAGCCTGAAATGTGGCAAAAGGTCGCAAAGTTCAAGGGGGCCGAATACTTTCGCAAGGCACTGTATCAGCATGATGACAGCTACCCTTTCCGGAATTACAATATTCTACAAATATGTTAGTAGCTCACTCCAGATACGTATCTCCCTGGACTCATACACTAAAAGGGAGATTTCGGAGGTACGGATTGGATGCATATAGCGGAGAATATCTTTGCTTCGTATATGAAATTAAGGGCATGCTTACATCCTTAGAAAAAAAGGTGCTATCTAGAACTTAAAATGGTTCTTTGGCTGTCCTCATGTGAGAACCCTTTGAAAAAAACTTTTTGGTACCTGCAATCAAATAACCAATGGAGGCCGTTTTCCTGCCAGTTCATTTTTCAATAATGTTAGTTAGGCTACTCTGGTTATTTCACTCCACACATCAACCACTGTTTGAGGAGCATGCTGTGTGACAGGTGATATTCCCTCCAAACTCTGTATGCTATGGGCTCTCGAAACCCTATTTCTGCAACTACCCAGTGCTTAATTTTGGAAACCAAGAGAAATCTGTTCAGGAAAATTGATAGTATTTGTTGTTTTCACAACAAAACATATTTCATTAAACTGTTGACTGCCCCTCTCTCTGTATGCTTGAGAAATTAATGATGGAGAGAGGAGGAGATGGAAACACACGGTGTAGAGGTATTTTGTAGCTAAAGGTAATGTGTCAGCCAATTAATTATGAAATATAGAAAGAGCCCTATTGTTAGGCTATTCAAAATCAAATTCAAATTCACTATAATTGTAGGCTAACTCTGTCTGCTGCCGTGCACAATCTATGAACCAACAGCATTGCCTAGGCCTATACTTTCTCTCCCAGAGTCATGGATAGAAAGTTTGGAGCTCAGCACAAGGAAACCAGTTCATCCTGCAAGCATAATAATACACTCCACACTCAAAGGAGATTACTAGAATTTGTTTAATTTTAGAGTATATGCTCGACCAAAGACTCAGTTTCAACTTGTTGTTACACTTAAAATGCATCAATAGTAGTGAGATGAATTTTAAAAGCATGAAACTGTTCTGATTACAAGTGTTTAATGTAATTTTCGATTGCATTTGAATTGATGTCAGAGTGGTTAGAGGGACAATTAAACCCTGAGTACCAGGCCATTAGCGACCTAATGGTCATTAGCGAGTTGGGTACTACCAACGCATGTCCAGAGTGCATAAAAGGAGATTACCATGACTCACCGGTCATATGGAATTTTACTGTGACCATGACTCATGATTTACGGTGTGGCTTTAATACTGTCACCACAACAGCCCTACGTGCACACAGTAACAGAGTGGCAAAGACAAGAGAGGATGCTTTCATTATTTTAAAGTGAAACACAGACAAACAGGTAATGAAGGCAGTTTAATGGGATGGAAGGGTAGTCCTGAACATATCCGCTGACAATTATAAAGGGTCTTCCTGTGTGCCAGATTTAAATGGATATGCATGCACACATAGACATGTGTAATGTTTTGTTTGATAGTGGCCGGCGGTTGGTGATTGTGTGGCTGGCACGATCCCATCAGAAACTGAGAAAGGGAGGGAGGTCTGGGTCTCTGATAATCTCAATCCAAATGATTGTTCTTATAACCATAGAAGAAGTTGACTGTTGTTACAAATTAAGTGTATGTACTGTATGTAAAGTTATTTCGGAAAGTATTCACACTTCTTCCCTTTTTCCCACATTTTGTTACGTTAAAGCCTTATTCTAAAATGATTTAAATACAAACATTTCCTCATCAATCTAAACACAAAACCCCATAATGACAAATCAAAACAGGTTTTAAGAAATTGTTGCAAATGAATATACAGTATATACAAAAATGAAATACCTTATTTAGAGTTGAAGTCGTTAAGTTTACATACACCTTAGCCAAATACATTTAAACTCAGTTTTTCACAATTCCTGACATTTAACCCAAGTAAAAATTATCTGTCTTAGGTCAGTTAGGATCACCACTTTATTTTAAGAATGTGAAATGTCAGAATAATAGTAGAGAGAATGATTTATTTCAGCTTTTATTTATTTCATCCAATTCCCAGTGGGTCAGAAGTTTACATACACTCAATTAGTATTTGGTAGCATTGCCTTTAAATTGGGTCAAACGTTTTGGGTAGCCTTTCACAAGCTTCCTGCAATGAATTGGGTGAATTTTGTCCCATTCCTCCTGGCAGAGCTGGTGTAACTGAATCCCTTTTGTAGGCCAACTTGCTCGGTTACGCTTTTTCTGCCCACAAATTGTCTGTAGGATTGAGGTCAGGGCTTTGTGATGGCCACTCCAATACCTTGACTTTGTTGTCCTTATGAAGTATGCTTGGGGTCATTGTCCATTTGGAAGACCCATTTGCGACCAAGGTTTAACTTCCTGACTGATGTCTTGAGATGTTGCTTCAATATATCCAGATAATTTTCCTGCCTCATGAAGCCATCTATTTTGTGAAGTGCACCAGTCCCTTCTGCAGCAAAGCACCCCCACAACATGATGCTGCCACCCCTGTGCTTTACGGTTGGGATGGTGTTCTTTGGCTTGCAAGCCTCCCCTTTTTCCTCCAAACATAACTATGGTCATTATGGCCAAACAGTTCTATTTTTGTATCATCAGACAAGAGGACATTTTTCCAAAAAGTATGATCTTTGTCCCCATGTGCAGTTGCAAATTGTAGTCTGGCTTTTTATTATGGCTGTTTTGGAGCAGTGGCTTCTTCCTTGCTGAGCGGCCTTTCAGGTTATGTCCATATAGGACTCGTTTTACAGTGGATATAGATATTTTCTCCAGCTTCTTCACAGGATCCTTTGCTGTTGTTCTGGGATTGATTTGCACTTTTCGCACCTTTTCGCACGTTCATCTCTAGGAGACAGAGCGCGTCTCCTTCCTGAGCGGTATGACGGCCGCATTGTTTGTACAGATGAACATTGTACCTTCAGGCGTTTGGAAATTGCTCCCAAGGATGAACCACACAGAACAATTTTTTTCTGAGGTATTGGCTGATTTCTTTTGATACAGTGAATTTTAAGTGAAAACAATATGTCTTTAAACAATTGTTGGAAAAATGACTTGTGTCATGCACAAAGTAGAAGTTCTAACCAACTTGCCAAAACTATAGTTTCTTGACAAGAAAATTGTGGAGTGGTTGAAAAACTAGTTTTAAATGACTCCAACCTAAGTGTATGTTAACTTCCGACTTCAACTGTATATAAGTATTCAGACCCTTTGCTATGAGACTCGAAATTGAGCTCTGGTGTATCATGTTTCCATTGATCATCCTTGAGATGTTTCTACAACGTGATTGGAGTCCCCCTGTTTTAAATTCAATTGATAGAACATAATTTGGAAAGGCAGACACCTGTCTATATAATGTCCAACAGTTGACAGTGCATGTCAGAGCAAAAACAAAGGCATGAGGTCAAAGGAATTGTCCGTAGAGCTCCTATACAGGATTGTGTTTAGGCACAGATCAAGGGAAGCGTACCAAGACATTTCTGCAACATTGAAGGTCCCCAAGAACACAGCGGCCTCCATCATTATTAACTCAAAATCAAATAAAATTGTATTAGTCACATGAGCCAAATACAACGGGTGTAAACCTTACAGTGAAATGCTCACCCCATGGCTTTGTTTGGAAAAGTCAATATAATATGGTGTTATGTGCATAGAACCATCCCCTTAGCCTTTCATTCCACTATATCCTATCTAGTCTTTGTGATGTCCCCGTTTAATGATATGGTACTCATCTAATCTGAGGCCACGAGAGCTGTGGGCTGATTGTGGTTGACCCTAAAAGTAATTACAAGGCAGCTTGCCAACACAGGGAATTAGGCTAATGTTTTAGAGAAATAATTAATCACAACTGCCGACTCAGTGGAGATAAATCACCAGAGAGCTAACAAACACATTACAATGGCAGTAATTATCAGATAGACTTTGTTTTTCCAAACACCCCCTACCTAAGGACTTGATGTACTGGGGGCTCCCGAGTGGTACAGCGGTCTAAGGCATTGCATCACACTGCTAGAGGCGTCACTACAGACCCTGGTTCAATTCCAGGCTGTTTCACAACCGGCCATGATTGGGAGTCCCATAGAGCAGCGCACAATTTCCCAGGATTTGTTAGGGTTTTGCTGGGGTATGCTGTCACTGTATATAAGAATTTGTTCTTAACTGACTTTCCTAGTTAAATATACAAATACTCTGAGGTAATTATTATTATTTCTTTCGGAGATGTAGTTGTAGCAATTATGAATAAAGAGTCTTTATAGTAAGCTCATGTAGGTTGGTCATCCTAAATAATAATAATCAACCAAATCAAATAGGAAATGTAGCCTTCCCAAAGTCTCAACTACTTCTTTAACTTAGAAATTACTTTTCTTGGATGGTGTTTTGTTGTCTGAAGAATAAGCTCCTTCTTGTATACATTTTTTATGTAAATGGAGCCTAACTGAGAGGGGAATAAAAATGGTTGTTATATGAATTATCAATTGAAACACCAGTGTAGCATTGCTAACAGAGATTTACTATGAAACTTCCAATTACAAACAAAGACAAGGTTAACGTAGATCAATTTTCATAAACAAAGCATTATGCAAAAGTTAACTGTTAAGTCCACAACCATCTCGATTTGCCACATTGCTGCAATGCTTGCCCAATGTTATAACTTCCCGCCCGGCAATTTCTGTTCCAGAGAAAAATGGAGCTTAACTTCAGTTTTAAATGGAAGAAGCTTGGGACTACTAAGACTCTTTCTAGAGCTGGCCACCTGGCCAAACTGACAATCGGGGAAGAAAAGACTTCGTCAGGGAGGTGACCAAGAACCCTTATGGTCCCTTTGACAGAACTCTAGAGATCCTCTGTAGGGATGGAAGAACCTTCCAGAAGGACAACCACCTCTGCAGCAGTCCACCAATCAGGCCTTTATGGTAGTGCCAGACGGTTAAAAGTCACATGACAGCCCGCTTGGAGTTTTCCGAAAGACACCTAAAGGATTCAAACCAAAATTGAAGTCTTTAGTCTGAATGCCAAGAGTCATCTCTGGAAGAAACATGGCACCATCCCTACGGTGAAGCATGGTGGTGGTAGCATCATGCAGTGGGGATATGTGTCAGTGGCAAGGACTGGGAAACTATTCAGGATCGAGGGAAAGAACAGAGCAAAGTACAGAGATGTAAGTACAGAGATGATGCAAATCATCAGAGATGATGCAAATCAGACCTCTACATTTAAAATACCCTTAAGATATTCGTACAGTAGGCTTATTAGCATTTTTTTGTTCTTCATGTTCCCCTTTTTATCTCTGGGGCAACGGGACTCTGTTCTGTTTATTTATGTTTTATCTGTTGGCCCCAGCCGCGAACTCAGGCTCTGTGTGTAGTTAATCCGACCCTCTCTGCCTAGTCGCCATTTTACCTGCTGTTGTTGTGTTCGCTGACTAGCTGTTGTTGTCTCACCTCCCAATCAAGACCTGTGATTACTTTATGCCTTGCTGTATGTCTCTCTCAAACATCAATATTTTTTATTTTTATTTTTTATTTCACCTTTATTTAACCAGGTAGGCAAGTTGAGAACAAGTTCTCATTTACAATTGCGACCTGGCCAAGATAAAGCAAAGCAGTTCGACAGATACAACGACACAGAGTTACACATGGAGTAAAACAAACATACAGTCAATAATGCAGTATAAACAAGTCTATATACGATGTGAGCAAATGAGGTGAGAAGGGAGGTAAAGGCAAAAAAAGGCCATGGTGGCAAAGTAAATACAATATAGCAAGTAAAATACTGGAATGGTAGATTTGCAATGGAAGAATGTGCAAAGTAGAAATAAAAATAATGGGGTGCAAAGGAGCAAAATAAATTAATTAATTAAATACAGTAGGGAAAGAGGTAGTTGTTTGGGCTAAATTATAGGTGGGCTATGTACAGGTGCAGTAATCTGTGAGCTGCTCTGACAGTTGGTGCTTAAAGCTAGTGAGGGAGATAAGTGTTTCCAGTTTCAGAGATTTTTGTAGTTTGTTCCAGTCATTGGCAGAAGAGAACTGGAAGGAGAGGCGGCCAAAGAAATAATTGGTTTTGGGGGTGACTAGAGAGATATACCTGCTGGAGCGTGTGCTACAGGTGGGAGATGCTATGGTGACCAGCGAGCTGAGATAAGGGGGGACTTTACCTAGCAGGGTCTTGTAGATGACATGTAGCCAGTGGGTTTGGCGACGAGTACGAAGCGAGGGCCAGCCAACAAGAGTGTACAGGCTGCAATGGTGGGTAGCATATGGGGCTTTGGTGACAAAACGGATTGCACTGTGATAGACTGCATCCAATTTGTTGAGTAGGGTATTGGAGGCTATTTTGTAAATGACATCGCCAAAGTCGAGGATTGGTAGGATGGTCAGTTTTACAAGGGTATGTTTGGCAGCATGAGTGAAGGATGCTTTGTTGCGAAATAGGAAGCCAATTCTAGATTTAACTTTGGATTGGAGATGTTTGATATGGGTCTGGAAGGAGAGTTTACAGTCTAACCAGACACCTAAGTATTTGTAGTTGTCCACGTATTCTAAGTCAGCTCCGTCCAGAGTAGTGATGTTGGACAGGCGGGTAGGTGCAGGTAGCGATCGGTTGAAGAGCATGCATTTAGTTTTACTTGTATTTAAGAGCAATTGGAGGCCACGGAAGGAGAGTTGTATGGCATTGAAGCTTGCCTGGAGGGTTGTTAACACAGTGTCCAAAGGGCACTGGGCCAGAAGTATACAGAATGGTGTCGTCTGCTTAGAGGTGGATCAGAGACTCACCAGCAGCAAGAGCGACCTCATTGATGTATACAGAGAAGAGAGTCGGTCCAAGAATTGAACCCTGTGGCACCCCCATAGAGACTGCCAGAGGTCCAGACAGCAGACCCTCCGATTTGACACACTGAACTCTATCAGAGAAGTAGTTGGTGAACCAGGCGAGGCAATCATTTGAGATACCAAGGCTGTCGAGTCTGCCGATGAGGATGTGGTGATTGACAGAGTGGAAAGCCTTGGCCAGATCAATGAATACGGCTGCACAGTAATGTTTCTTATCGATGGCGGTTAAGATATCGTTTAGGACCTTGAGCGTGGCTGAGGTGCACCCATGACCAGCTCTGAAACCAGATTGCAGGTCGCAGTTGCAAATGAGAACTTGTTCTCAACTAGCCTACCTGGTTAAATAAAGGTGAAAAAAATAAAATAATAATAATATTCAGCCAGTATTGTAGTATCATTCTCTCTCTCTCTCTCTGCTCTCCTCTCTCTCTCTCTGAAACGAAAGTAGCTTTGCTCTCTATGTGAGTGCCAGCTCCCATAGCCGCTAGCCTGCCCACCTGCGGCCCTGGTCCCTTGTCTTGTCCACACTCCGCTCGCCAGTCACCTCTCAATTACAATGTGTGATTTTTAACCATTCTGTTATCTTAAGGGTAAAAAATGACCCACCGCTATGTTTAACAGAGGAGAAAACCAACAAAATTATATTTTGTTCAACTTGAAATTTGATTACTTTTCATAGAGTGACCGCAAAATTAGAAAAAGTGAAATATCGCCTTTGTTCATATTTCCATAAAGCTGTACACCACCAGGGTACAAAGATTGTCTTTGGGTTCATTTTTGACCTGACAGTTATGAAATCATTTACACACCGCAAGAAACACACACACACACACACACAATGAGAAATTGCGATTGTGTGCTAATGATTGAACTCAGCCAGCAGCTCCTGAAGAGGAAGGTCACCATGGTTGGCACAGTTAGAAAGAACAAGCCTGAGCTCCCCCTGCACTCCTCGCAACAAGGGGGAGAGAGGCCTTCTCATCAAAGTTTGCCTTCACCACTCTAGTTTCATACCTCCCAAAGAGGAATAATAATGTGGTTTTTCTGAGCAGACTGCACAAAACAGCTGAGATCAGTGATCGTAAGGACAGGAAGCCAGCCATCATCCTGGACTACAACCACAACAAGCGAGGCATGGACAACCTGGACAAGTTGATTGGAACTTACAGCTGCAGGAGGATGACTGCCCACTGGCCCCTAGTCATCTTCCATAACATCATTGAAGTGTCTTCATACAATGCCGTTGTGGTATGGAACAAGATCAACCCCATGTGGATGCCTGATAAGCGGAACAAGATGAGGGTGTTCCTGGAGCAGCTGTGAAAGGCACTTGTAATCACACACATTCAAAAAGGGAGTGCCTCCCCCGCACAGCAGCCCTGCAGCGCTTGTGAAAGCTGTTCAGGGGACTAAATCTTGTCCTGATCCAGCTGGGACAGGCAAGAGGAGGAGATGCCAATTCTGCCCCCCAAAGAATGACTGTAAAACAAATACTATGTGCTGCACATGTGAGAAATACATTAACAAAGTCCATGCACACACACACGTGCATGCTGTCCTACATGTGGTAATTAGAGTTGATTGATTTATGTTCTTCACATTTTTGTTTTGTATCTATTGTCTTATTTTATTCTTCTTCATTGTTGTTGTGCATAGACCTTGTGAGTGGGGGCAATGGTTCAACAAGACTGTTATTGTTTCCGTTCAATAAAATGCATTCCAAACTAATTTCCGGACATTTCTGCTACTTTCTTAAGATATACAAGTGCTAGCACTTGCTAAAAAATATATGTTTACACCTATGCATGCAGTCTTTCTGCATTGTGAAGAGGGAAAACCCAGATATTCACAAGTTTGTGATGAATGACAGGTTGTTTATTTATTCAAAATAGATTTGGGGTTTAAAATTCAATTAAACTGCTTTATTTTATATGTTTGATGAAGGCGGGACATTTTTGACCCTTGGGACAAGGGGAGTATACAGAGCATAATTAACACTTAGACACCTTGCCCACATGCAGCACTAAGGCCATACATTATTCACTTAAAAAATCTAGTCCCAAAAATGGGTCAGTGTGCTAAATTGAATAATTTGGCTACCGTCATACTGTATAACCACCCTATGGCTAATGCCATGGTATTCTTAACAAAAAGTATACATTTAGTCAATATAGATACGAATATTAGGGATTTTAAACTATAAAAAATCTATATACACGGCTCAAAAAAATAAAGGTAACATTTAAACAACACAATGTAACTCCAAATCAATCACACTTCTGTGAAATCAAACTGTCCACTTAGGAAGAAACACTGATTGACAATACATTTCACATGCTGTTGTGCAAATGGAATAGACAACAGGTGGAAATTATAGGCAATTAGCAAGACACCCCCAATAAAGGCGTGGTTCTGCAGGTGGTGACCACAGACCACTTCTCAGTTCTTATGCTTCCTGGCTGATGTTTTGGTCACTTTTGAATGCTGCCGGTGCTTTCACTCTAGTGGTAGCATGAGACGGAGTCTACAACCCACACAAGTGGCTCAGGTAGTGCAGCTCCTCCAGGATGGCACATCAATAAGAGCTGTTGGAAGAAGGTTTGCTGTGTCTGTCAGCGTAGTGTCCAGAGCATGGAGGTGCTACCAGGAGACAGGCCAGTATATCAGGAGACGTGGAGGAGGCCGTAGGAGGGCAACAACCCAGCAGCAGGACCGCTACCTCCGCCTTTGTGCAAGGAGGAGCAGGAGGAGCACTGCCAGAGCCCTGCAAAATGACCTCCAGCAGGTCACAAATGTGCATGTGTCTGCTCAAACGGTCAGTAACAGACACCAAGAGGGTGGTATGAGGGCCCGACGTCTACAGGTGGGGGTGGTGCTTACAGCCCAACACCGTGCAGGACGTTTGGTATTTGCCAGAGAACATCAAGATTGGCAAATTCGCCACTGTCGCCCTGTGCTCTTCACAGATGAAAGCAGGTTCACACTGAGCACATGTGACAGACGTGACAGAGTCTGGAGACGCCGTGGAGAACATTCTGCTGCCTGCAACATCCTCCACCATGACCGGTTTGGCGGTGGGTCCGTCATGGTGTGGGGTGGCATTTCTTTGGGGGAACGCACAGCCCTCCATGTGCTCGCCAGAGGTAGCCTGACTGCCATTTGGTACCAAGATGAGATCCTCAGACCCCTTGTGAGACCGTATGCTGGTGCGGTTGGACCTTCGTTCCTACTAATGCAAGACAATGCTAGACCTCATGTGGCTGGAGTGTGTCAGCACTTCCTGCAAGAGGAAGGCATTGATGCTATGGACTGGCCCGCCCGTTCCCCAGACCTGAATCCAATTGAGCACATCTGGGACATCATGTCTCGCTCCATCCACCACAGATTGTCCAGGAGTTGGCGGATGCTTTAGTCCAGGTCTGGGAGGAGATCCCTCAGGAGACCATCCGCCACCTCATCAGGAGCATGCCCAGGCGTTGTAGGGGGTCATACAGGCACGTGGAGGCCACACACACTACTGAGCCTCATTTTGACTTGTTTTAAGGACATTACATCAAAGTTGGATTAGCCTGTAGTGTGGTTTTCCACTTTAATTTTGAGTGTAACTCCAAATCCAGACCTCCATGGGTTGATAAATTTGATTTCCATTGATAATTTTTGTGTGATTTTGTTGTCAGCACATTCAACTTTGTAAAGAAAAAAGTATTTAATACGAATAATTCATTCATTCAGATCTAGGATGTGTTATTTTAGTGTTCCCTTTATTTTTTTGAGCAGTGTAGTTCATTGAGGTGTATCAGTATGAACTTGCACTGTTGTGATTGTTACAGATTAGAGAGGTGGATTTAGAGTCCCTCCCAAATGGCACCCTATTCCCTATGTATTGCATTGCTTTTGACCAGCTCTGGTCAAATGTAGTGCACTATGTAGGGAATAGGGTGCTATTTGGGATGTAATTGTGGACTTTTAACAACAACAACCACAGGAGCCTTTCTTTGCCGCCTGACAATGTATCTGGTGAGCTGTTTTTTCTCTTTCATACTAATTTCGCAAAATATTCTCCTTTAAAATGCTCATATCCTTAGTCACAAAATGTTCATAGCATGACTTGAAATGTTGAACGCTGTATTCTCTTCCTACAAGTTATTTCTCTCCTAATGTATTTTAGATGTGCAAACAGACCCGTGTTAATGAGAAAATGGGATGGTTATTAATCTGCAAGCTTGTATTTTAAAATGTGCTTTTTGCAGCATTTCACACCATACTTCCATCAGATGCTTCTCTCTCTATTCCACTCTCTTTTCTCCTTGAGATGTCAATGGATGCTCTAATCTTTAGCTCTATAAGGCCATGGTAACATGGTGGAAGACAAAGTAGAGCTACATTAAGTATATAAAGATAGAAATGTTTGTCTTCCTACAGAGTGGCAGATCTAGGCTGGACACTCATGGCTCTTTTTTAACAAACCTAACGCAATGGTAAATCTACGTGCTGTCAGTAGCGCTATAGGTCCGGGGATGTGTCAGAAATATTTTAGCTATTTTCAGTTGGAATTACAAGCACAATAGCTGCAGGTGGCCCGAAAGACCTGGGTTTTGATTACAGTGATTCTTGAAGCACTATCTTTGAAACCGTCAACACTTGTAGCCAATGCATTTACCCAGTGTGCCAAACTGAATGCACGTTCTCTGCTTTACACCCAGTCTATCATTTTATAACATACTTTTTGCAAACTGTAAACATAGCTCACTGCTTTATACTCAGTTTGCAATTTAATAACACACTTCTAGCAAAACTGTAAACATTGGTCTACTACATTGGTACACTATTTTGCCAATTGCCTTTCCACATTGACACATGTGAAAACACTTTTAGATAATGAGTTCATGTACACATCAGAACTTGAACACTATAAATAGGCCACAGGGAAACATTTGGTTTGGACAACAATGGAGGCCAATATTGGACAGAGAGTAAGAGGGGTGAGAACTAGAGGAGGACGAGAAGGAGGAAGAGGAGGATGAGGAGGACAAGGAGGTCAAGAAGTAAGATGAGGAGGATGAGGATGAGAAGGAAGAGGTGAAGTAGGATTGGGGAGAAGGAGAGGACGGTGAGAGGAAGGGGAGTCAGGAACACAAAAACTGATGAAATCATTGTTGACAACCATGGGATGAGCATGAGGGAGGCTGGGCAATGGGTTCAACCAAATCTGAGCCGCTATACTGTTGCAGGTATCATCCGGATATTTTGAAATGAGAACCAGTAAGTAACCATAAGTGCTCTAGTCTCATTGGTACAGTAATATGAAGGATCTATCACTAAAACTGGTGGAAGATGTTGACTGTTCACTCCATAGTACGAGACCCATATTGTAAATGTGGTCATTGCAAATATAACTGCATTCAGACTCAGAGAAATGCAGGACCACATAACGGTAGATAGCACTATTTTCCAAATGGTCAACAGAGTGAGTCTCTCTGCACTGTATCATCTACTGAAGATTTAGGATGAAGCAGCTGTACAGACTCCCTTTTGAAAGAAACTCAGACTGTGTAAACAACTGATATTTGAATATGTGCAGTTAAGCTATACTATCCTATCATTGGTACTGGATCTGGGAGTGTATGGTGATAAATCATATTGTCAATCTCTGTCTTTTCGTACTGTGCAACATTGCAACATCTATGGAAACTGGAAACTGGAAACAACATATCCTGAGGCTGCATTCATTGTAGCTGGGGATTTTAACAAGGCTAATCTGAAAACAAGACTCCCTAAAGTCTATCAGCATATCGATTGCGCAACCATGGCTGTTAAAACCCTGGATCATTGTTATTCTAACTTCGCAACGCATATAAGGCCTTCCCCCGCCCTCCTTTCGGAAAAGCTGACCACGACTCCATTTTGTTGCTTCCAGCCTACAGGCAGAGACTAAAACAAGAAGCTGAGACTAAAAACAAGAAGCTGTTCAACGCTGGTCCGACCAATCTGATTCCACGCTTCAAGACTGCTTCGATGTTCCGCATTGCGTACAACAACAACATTGACGAATACGCTGATTCAGTAAACGAGTTCATTAAAGAGTGCAACGGCGATGTTATAACCATAGCAACGATTAAAACATTCCCAAACCAGAAACAGTGGATTGATGACAGCATTCGCACAAAACTGAAAGCATGAAGCACTGCTTTTAACCAGGGCAAGGTGACCGGAAACATTACCGAATACAAACAGTGTAGCTATTCCCTCCGCAAGTCAATCAAACAAGCTAAGTGTCAGTATAGAGACAAAGTAGAGTCGCAATTCAATGGCTCAGACACAAGAGGTATGTGGCAGGGTCTACAGTCAATCACGGATTACAAAAAGAAAACCAGCCCTGTCGCGGACCAGGATGTCTTGCTCCCAGACAGACTGAATAACTTTTTTGCCCGCTTTGAGGACAATACAGTGCCACTGACACGGCCCGCAACCAAAACATGCGGACTCTCCTTCACTGCAGCCGAGGTGAGTAAAACATTTAAACGTGTTAACTCTCGCAAGGCTGCAGGCCCAGACGGCATCCCCAGCCGCGCCCTCAGAGCATGCGCAGACCAGCTGGCTGGTGTGTTTACGGACATATTCAATCAATCCTTATCCCAGTCTGCTGTTCCCACATGCTTCAAGAGGGCCACCATTGTTCCTGTTCCCAAGAAAGCTAAGGTAACTGAGCTAAACGACTACCGCCCCGTAGCACTCACTTCCGTCATCATGAAGTGCTTTGAGAGACTAGTCAAAGACCATATCACCTCCACCCTACCTGACACCCTAGACGCACTCCAATTTGCTTACCGCCCAAATAGGTCCACAGACGATGCAATCTAAACCACACTGCACACTGCCCTAACCCATCTGGACAAGAGGAATACCTATGTGAGAATGCTGTTCATCAACTACAGCTCAGGATTTAACACCAAAGTACCCTCCAAACTCGTCATCAAGCTCGAGACCCTGGGTCTCGACCCCGCCCTGTGCATCTGGGTACTGGACTTCCTGACAGGCCGCCCCCAGGTGGTGAGGGTAGGTAACAACATCCCCACCCCGCTGATCCTCACCCCTGGGGCCCCACAAGGATGCGTTCTGAGCCCTCTCCTGTACTCCCTGTTCACCCACGACTGCATGGCCACGCACGCCTCCAACTCAATCATCAAGTTTGCGGACGACACTACAGTGGTAGGCTTGATTACCAACAACGACGAGACAGCCTACAAGGAGGAGGTGAGGGCCCTCGGAGTGTGGTGTCAGGAAAATAACCTCACACTCAACGTCAACAAAACAAATGATTGTGGACATCAGGAAACAGCAGAGGGAGCACCCCCCTATCCACATCGATGGGACAGTAGTGGAGAGGGTAATACGTTTTAAGTTACTCGGCGTACACCCACACAGACAGCGTTGTGAAGAAGGCGCAGGAGGCTGAAGAAATTCGGCTTGTCACCAAAAGCACTCACAAACTTCTACAGATGCACAATCGAGAGCATCCTGTCGGGCTGTATCACCACCTGGTACGGCAACTGCTCTGCCCACAACCGTAATGTTCTTCAGAGGGTAGTGAGGTCTGCACAACACATAACCAGGGGCAAACTACCTGCCCTCCAGGACACCTTTGGCCCAGGAAGGCCAAAAAGATCATCAAGGACACCAATCATCCGAGCCACTGCCTGTTCACCCCGCTATCATCCAGAAAGCGAGGTCAGTACAGGTGCATCAAAGCAGGGACCGAGAGACTGAAAAACAGCTTCTATCTCAAGGCCATCAGACTGTTAAACAGCCACCACTAACATACTGACTCAACTCCAGCCACTTTAATAATGGAAATGTATGTAAAAAAATGTATCACTAGCCACTTTAAACAATGTCACTCAGTATAATGTTTACATACCCTACATTATTCATACCCTACATTACTCATACTCATATGTATATGTACATACTGTACTCTATATCATCTACTGCATACACTTGTGTGTATAAGGTAGTAGTTGTGGAATTGTTAGGTTAGATTACTCGTTGGTTATTACTGCATTGCCGGAACTAGAAGCACAAGCATTTCGCTACACTCGCATGAACTTTTTAGGGATAGGGGGCAGCATTTTCACTTTGGATGAATTGCGCGCCCATAGTGACCTGCCTCCTACTCTGTCCCAGTTGCTAATATATGCATATTATTATTACTATTGGATAGGAAACACTCAGAAGTTTCTAAAACTGTTTGAATTATGTCTGCTAGTATAACAGAACTCACATGGCAGGCAAACTTCAAAAAAGGAAGTGGAAATTCTGGGGCTGGTTGATTTTCAACTCATCGCATATTCACATCCCAATAAGATATGGATCTTTTCGCACTTCCTACGCCTTCCACTAGATGTCAACAGTCAGTAGAACGTGGAATGAAACCTCTAGTCTGATGTGGGACCGGATGGCAGCTATTTGAGTCAGTGGTCTGGCAGAGTGCCAGTTCCTGATCATGCGCATTACTCATGATATCGCCTTGCGTTCCATTACTCTGTAGACAAAATCGAATGCTCCAGTTGGAACTTTATTGGATATATATGATAACAACATCCTGAAGATTGATTCTCTACTTAATTTGACCAGTTTATTCGACCTGGAATATAACTTTTTGAAGTTTTTGTCCAAGTTCGCCTGGACTGTCGTCAACGTTTGGACATGTGAACTAAACGTGCTAGCAAAAGTAACTAATTGGACACTAGTAATGGACATTATCGAACAAAACAACAATTTATTGCGGTACTAGGATTCCAGGCACTGCAAATAAGAATTTGTTCTTAACTGACTTGCCTACTTAAATAAAGGTTAAAAAAAATTCGGATGAAAGATCATTAAAGGTAAGGGAATATTTATGATGTTACTTCGTATTTCTGTTGACTCCAATATGGCGGAGAAATGTTGTGCACCTCTGAGCGCCGTCTCAGATTATTGCATGGTATGCTTTTTCCGTAGAGTTTAAAAAAAATCTGACATACACAGCGGTTGCATTAATTCTTGGATATAGGGGGCGCTATTTTAATTTTTGGATGAAAAACGTTCCCATTTTAAACAAGATATTTTGTCACGAAAAGATGCTCGACTATGCATATAATTGAGAGCTTTGGAAAGAAAACACTCTGATGTTTCCAAAACTGCAAAGATATTGTCTGTGAGTGCCACAGAACTGATGTTACAGGCGAAACCCAGATAAAGATCCAATCAGGAAGTGCCGCATTTTTTGAAACAGCCTCATGCCAATGAGTCCTTATATGGCTGTGGAGCAGCTAGGAGTCAGCTTGTGTTTTCCACGTTTTCCCCAGGGTGTCTGCAGCATTGTGACGTCTTTTTAGGTATTTCCATTGGAGAATGGCTGTAAGGGACCATATATAGCATGTGGTCACATGGTGTCTCCCGGAGAAAACGTTGCGTAAAATACTGAGGTAGCCATTTTTGCAATAGTTTCTTATGAGAAACCAACTGCCTCCACGGATATATTATTGAATACATATTTTAAAAACACTTTGAGGATGGATCCTAAACAACGTTTGCTGTGTTTCTGTCGATATTATGGAGCAAATTTTGAAAAAAGTTCGGTGTTATAGTTGAAGTATTTTCGGTCGATTTCTCAGCCAAGCAGGATGAACAAAGGTGACGTTTTTCGCCTCCAAAAATATTATTTTTGGAAAAAAGGAACATTTGATATCTAACTGGGAGTCTCCTGAGTGAAAGCATCTGAAGTTCTGCAAAGGTAAATGATTTAATTTGGTTGATTTTCTTATTTTTGTGAAAATGTTGCCTGCTGCCAGCATTCAACCGGGTAAGGTTGGGCAGGCTCGGTGCTCAAGAGCTCCAGTGCGCCTGCACGGCCCGGTCTATCCGTCACCACCTCCACGCACCAGCCCTCCGGTGGCAGCCCCCCGTACCAGGCTGTCTCTCCGGCCCATCCTTACAGGGGCTTCCTCCTCTCCAGCGCTACCAGAGTCTCCCGCCTGTTCGGCGCTACGAGAGCTACTCAGTCCGACGCTTCCAGAGCCTTCCTCCTCTCCAGCGCCGCCAGTGCCGCTTGTCAGCCCAGCGCCGCCAGTGCCGCCCGTCTGCCCAGCGCCGCCAGTGCCGCCCGTCTGCCCAGTGCCGTCAGTGCCGCCCGTCTGCCCAGTGTCGCCCGTCTGCCCAGCGCCGCCAGTGCCGCCCGTCTGCCCAGCGCCGCCAGTGCCGCCCGTCTGCCCAGCGCCGCCAGTGCCGCCCGTCTGCCCAGCGCCGCCAGTGCCGCCCGTCTGCCCAGCGCCGCCAGTGCCGCCCGTCTGCCAGGAGCCGCCAGTGCCGCCCGTCTGCCAGGAGCCGCCAGTGCCGCCCGTCTGCCAGGAGCCGCCAGTGCCGCCCGTCTGCCAGGAGCCGCCAGTGCCGCCCGTCTGCCAGGAGCCGCCAGTGCCGCCCGTCTTCCAGGGGCCGCCAGTGCCGCCCGTCAGCCAGGGGCCGCCAGTGCCGCCCGTCAGCCAGGGGCCGCCAGTGCCGCCAGTCAGCCAGGGGCCGCCAGTGCCGCCCGTCTGCCAGGAGCCGCCAGTGCCGCCCGTCTGCCAGGAGCCGCCAGTGCCGCCCGTCTGCCAGGAGCCGCCAGTGCCGCCCGTCTGCCAGGAGCCGCCAGTGCCGCCCGTCTGCCAGGAGCCGCCAGTGCCGCCCGTCTTCCAGGGGCCGCCAGTGCCGCCCGTCAGCCAGGGGCCGCCAGTGCCGCCCGTCTTCCAGGGGCCGCCAGTGCCGCCCGTCAGCCAGGGGCCGCCAGTGCCGCCAGTCAGCCAGGGGCCGCCAGTGCCGCCAGTCAGCCAGGGGCCACCAGTGCCGCCAGTCAGCCAGGGGCCGCCAGTGCCGCCAGTCAGCCAGGGGCCGCCAGTGCCGCCAGTCAGCCAGGGGCCGCCAGTGCCGCCAGTCAGCCAGGGGCCGCCAGTGACGCCAGTCAGCCAGGGGCCGCCAGTGCCGCCAGTCAGCCAGGGGCCGCCAGTAAGCCAGGGGCCGCCAGTGCCGCCAGTCAGCCAGGGGCCGCCAGTAAGCCAGGGGCCGCCAGTGCCGCCAGTCAGCCAGGGGCCGCCAGTGCCGCCAGTCAGCCAGGGGCCGCCAGTTAGCCAGGGGCCGCCAGTGCCGCCAGTCAGCCAGGGGCCGCCAGTGCCGCCAGTCAGCCAGGGGCAGTCAGTGCTGCCAGTCAGCCAGGGGCCGCCAGTCAGCCAGGGGCCGCCAGTGCCGCCAGTCAGCCAGGGGCCGCCAGTGACGCCAGTCAGCCAGGGGCCGCCAGTGCCGCCAGTCAGCCAGGGGCCGCCAGTAAGCCAGGGGCCGCCAGTGCCGCCAGTCAGCCAGGGGCCGCCAGTGCCGCCAGTCAGCCAGGGGCCGCCAGTTAGCCAGGGGCCGCCAGTGCCGCCAGTCAGCCAGGGGCCGCCAGTGCCGCCAGTCAGCCAGGGGCAGTCAGTGCTGCCAGTCAGCCAGGGGCCGCCAGTCAGCCAGGGGCCGCCAGTGCCGCCAGTGCCGCCAGTCAGCCAGGGGCCGCCAGTGCCGCCAGTCAGCCAGGGGCCGCCAGTGCCGCCAGTCAGCCAGGGGCCGCCAGTAAGCCAGGGGCCGCCAGTGCCGCCAGTCAGCCAGGGGTCGCCCGAGCAGCTTCCCCTCTGTCCAGAGCAGCTGCCGCCCCTCTGTCCCGAGCAGCCGCCCCTCTGTCCCGAGCAGCTGCCGCCCCTCTGTCCCGAGCAGCTGCCTCCCCTCTGTCCCGAGCTGCTATCGCCCCTCTGTCCCAAGCTGCTGCCGCCCCTCTGTCCCGAGGAGCTACCCCTCTGTCCCGTGCAGTTGTCCCTCTGTCCCGAGCAGCTGCTTCACCTCTGTCCCGAGCTGCCCCTCTGTCCCAAGCAGCCCCTCTGTCCAGTGGGGTCATTGAGAGGGGTGGCCATGGTGAGAAAGCCACAGAGGCAGACAATAAGGCGGACTAAGACAATGATGAAGTGGAGTCCGCGTCCCGTGCCAGAGCCGCCACCACGGACAGACGCCCACCCAGACCCTCCCCTATAGGTCAAGGTTTTGCGGCCGGAGTCCGCACCTTTGGGGGGGGGGGGGTACTGTCACGTTCTGACCTTGATTTTCCGTTGTTTTGTATTTATTTAGTATGGTCAGGGCGTGAGTTGGGTGGGCAGTCTGTTTGTTTTTCTATGTTTTGGGGCATTTCTATGTTTTCGGCCTAGTATGGTTCTCAATCAGAGGCAGGTGTCATTAGTTGTCTCTGATTGAGAATCATACTTAGGTAGCCTGGGTTTCACTGTGTGTTTGTGGGTGATTGTTCCTGTCACTGTGTTTGTTGTCACAGGATAGGCTGTATAGGTTTTTCACGTTCCATTTGTTGTTTTGTAGATTTAAGTTATTTCATGTATCGTTCATTTTCCATTAAAGAACATGAGTAACCACCACGCTGCTTTTTGGTCCGCTTCTCCTTCTACAGACGAACGTCGTTACACCCCTTTATTCGAGGTCTCCCTAGTGGCGCAGTGGTCTACGGCATAGCTATGCCACTAGAGATCCTGGTTCAAGTCCAGGCTCTGTCTCAGCCAAACATGACCGGGAGACCCATGGGGTAGTGCACAATTGTCCCAGCGTCGTCCTGGTTAGGGGAAGGTTTGACCAGATGTGCGGCTTGGCTGGGTTGTGTTTCGGACGATGCATGCCTCTCGCGAGTCCGTAAGGGAGTTTCAGCAATGAGATAAGACTGCAACTTCCAAATGGATACCATGAAAAGTGGTAAAAATAAAAAAAACTTTATTCATATAAGCTACTTAGCTAATGGCCAGGAAACAAATATGCACTTATTCGATGCTATTAAACAAGATTTGATTAAGGGGAGGGTAGGCTATTCTTGGTTTTTGATCAAATTAAACTAAATGGGGGGATCAATAACTGTTTCTAAATACAAGATTCACCGGCACATCTCTCTTCCATGGTCAATGTGCGCTGTAAGTCATGGCTGGATTATCATGGTTCCTCCTCGCACCAGTGGGCGGCAGAGACTGTTCTATAGACTTTTATTGGCCTCAGGTGTGTCTTTATGATTGTGTCCCTGTTAAAAGAGATGTATTTTCTGTGGTTCTTTGTAGAAGCTTGAATTGTTTACCGTGATCGTTCGTTTCCTGAGGTTTCGAGACATAGTGTTTGTTGATTTTCAATTGTACTGTGATCCTGTGGCTACCGTATCTCAGCAAAGTATAATGTTTATCCTTAACCACTGATTCCTCATCTGGTCTCTGTATTCACCTGGGTCCAACCTTATCACGTCACAGCAAGCTTCTGCCACAACATGGAACCGGCAGAGATTACCCAGATGTGGAATGTGGCAGCACACAAAGGAGTTAATTAATCAATTAATTAATTAATTGGGATGGCAGCAAGAACAGCTCCCCCAAATCTCCGGGACCCCTTGGGCACTTGTCGAGTCCCTCCAATCATGGCTCGTCCCCAACCCAGGAGGAGCCAATGCTCAGGTCTCAGGGAACCTGCACAGGTAAACAAAGATCCAAGCCCACGAGTGGTATGTCGGCCACCCATCATCATCTCATCATCTCTCTACTCTCAGGCAAGGCCCTGGTGTGAGCAACGGTGAGCTGCAACAATTCTTCGACCACCCAGAGGACGAGAAGCAGCCAGCCGACTGTTCAACCTCCTCCAAGGGACCAGACCAGTGGCTGACTTCGCCATTGAGATCTGCACCCTCGCCGCCGAGAGTGGCTGGAATACAGAGTACCTGGTTACCTCTTTCCACCAGGGTCTGTCTAACTCCATCAAAGATGAACTGGCCGCTCGGGAACTGGGAGAGGACCGAGTCCCTGAGTCCCTGATAACGCTGGCAATCAGGCTTGACAACCAGGAACGAGTGAGACAGCACCCTTTTAACACCACTCCAGCATTCCTGTTTCCTGAGTACCCCAAGACCACCGAGCCCAGCGTGGAGGATCCCATGCAGCTGGGTTGCACACTTCTGATCCCACGGGAGGGTGACAGGTGAATGGCTGCTGCCTCTACCTGCTTAGAGCTGACGGAAAACCCGATGTCAAAATAATTACAACATACCAAAAAGATCCATTTATCAAAATAAAATGAGAAATATTTGTATTTTTAAATGTCTTGAATTAAAATAAATGTCATTAACTTGTTTTTCAACCACTCCACAAATGTCTTGTTAACAAACTATAGTTTTGGCAAATCGGTTAGGACATCTACATTGCGAATTACAAAAACATTTTCCAACCATTTTTTACAGACAGATTATTTCACTTATAATTCACTGTGTCACAATTCTAGTGGGTCAGAAGTCTACACACACTAAGTTGACTGTGCATTTAAACAGCTTGGAAAATTCTAGAAAATGATGGCTTTAGAAGCTTCAGAAGCTTTAGAAGCTTCTGATTGACTCAAATGATTTTAATTAGCTTATTGGAGGTGTACCTGTGGATGTATTTCAAGGCCTACCTTCAAACTCAGTGCCTCTTTGCTTGACATCATGGGAAAATCAAAATAAATCAGCCAAGACCTCAGACAAAAAATTGTAGACCTCCACAGGTCTGGTTCATCCTTGGGAGCAATTTCCAAATGCCTGAAGGTCCGACGTTCATCTGTACAAACAATATTACGCAAGTATAAACACCATGGGACCACGCAGCCATCATACCACTCAGGAAGGAGACGCGTTCTGTCTCCTAGAGATGAACGTACTTTGGTGCGAAAAGTGCAAATCAATTATAGAACAGCAGCAAAGGACCTTGTGAAGATGCTGGGGGAAACAGGTACAAAAGTATCTATATCCACAGTAAAACGAGTCCTATATCGACATAACCTGAAAGGTCCATCAGCAAAGAAAAAGCGACTTGTCCAAAACCTCCATAAAAAAGCCAGACTACAGTTTGCAACTGCACATGGGACAAAGATCGTACTTTTTTGGAGAAAAGTCCTCTGGTCTGATGAATCAAAAATCGAACTGTTTGGCCATAAAGACCATCGTTATGTTTGGAGGAAAAAGGGGGAGGCCTGCATGCCTAAGAACACTAGTCCCAAACCAGTCCTCTAGCACAGGGGTGGCAGCATCATGTGGTGGGGATGCTTTGCTGCAGGAGGGATTGGTGCACAAAATAAATGGCATCATGTGGAAGGAAAATGATCAAATCAAATGTATTTATTTAGCCCTTCTTACATGTACAGAAACCCAGCCTAAAACCCCAAACAGCAAGCAATGCAGGTGAAGAAGCACGGTGGCTAGGAAAAACTCCCTAGAAAGGCCAAAACCTAGGAAGAAACCTAGAGAGGTTGGCCTGCCTTCTTCTGGCTGTGCCGATCGGAGATTATAACAGAACATGGCCAAGACGTTCAAATAATAATAATCACAGTAGTTGCTGAGGGTGCAACAAGTCAGCACCTCATGAGTAAATGTCAGTTGGCTTTTCATAGCCAATCATTGAGATTATCTATACCGCTCCTGCTGTCTCTAGAAAGTTGAAAACAGCAGATCTGGGACAGGTAGCACGTCCGGTGAACAGGTCAGGGTTCCATACTCGCAGGCAGCACACTTGAAGCTGGTGCAGCAGCACAGCATGCAACATCTCAAGACATTAGTCAGGAAGGTAAAACGTGGTCGCAAATGGGTCTTCCAAATGGACAATGACCCCAAGCATACTTCCAAAGTTGGCTTAAAACCTCTTAGAGCTACCCCAATACTTTTTCCATTTCCGCATGAAGACATACCCAAATCTAACTGCCTGTGGCTCAGGCACAGAACCAAGGATATGCATATCTTGGTATAATTTGAAAGAAAACACTCTGAAGTTTGTGTAAATGTGAATTGAATGTAGGAGAATATAACACAATAGATCTGTTTTTTATAATATAATGGAAAAAAAAGTTTTTTATTTTTATTGTTGTATCATCATCTTTAAAATGAACAAGAAAAACCAAACATTCAGATAGGATGATGGGGACAATTTCAGTAAAAAACATAAGAGGTTAACAGTACTTGTGCAACGTTTCGGAATGATAACTTACAAAATGAGTGTGCTACATGACATTTATCATGAAGTCACCCATGTGTCCCACAAAAGAAGTCCAAATGTCCAAAGTGGCCAAAATGGTGAAGTGATACATTTTGAATGGAATAACTATATACAAAATACCAACATGGTATTCTAACACATCCCCTCCCAAAATTGAGAAAAAACATGAAAAAAATATGTAAATTTACAAAATAACACTTTCAATATTTGGAGGACCCTCAGTCCTCTACACAAAATTGTGCTGCTGATGCCAGGTGCCATAGCAGTCTCTTCCTGCGGTAAAGCAGAGGGTCACCAAGCATGTGGTGCAGGTGATGGGGGACTTCATTTTGCAAAGAACACAGCGACGCCTCCATGCTGTGCCCTTTTGGCCCTGAGGCACATCCATGCCTGCAGAAATACATTTTGGCAGATGAACACCACTTGTGGCAGGAGCTGGATGAACCAGGCATGGACACCTTGGCACTGGGGGCTCCCATTCAGAGTCAGTGTCACTGTGAAAGAAAATGTTCACTTAGAATAGTTTCACATATGAGCCCTGTATCAACAGGTATAATAAACAGAAATATATAGAGTACAGGGAACATAAGGTTGAATATATTATTATAGACCTGCTAAATCTACTGTCTCATTTATATTATGACATTTCAGCTAGATCTACTGTCTCTATTATATTACAACAGACCAGCTGTCTCCATTTCACTTTGGCCATTGTTGTGGACCTGCCCTCTCCTCCTTACAACATTTTCAGACAAGATAGAACTGCCAAAGGGGGCGGTGTTGCAATCTACTGCAAAGATAGCCTGCAGAGTTCTGTCCTACTATCCAGGTCTGTACCCAAACTATTTGAACTTCTACTTTTAAAAATCCACCTCTCTAAAAACAAGTCTCTCACCGTTGCCGCCTGCTATAGACCACCCTCTGCCCCCAGCTGTGCTCTGGACACCATATGTGAACTGATTGCCCCCCATCTACAGTATCTTCAGAGCTCGTGCTGCTAGGCGACCTAAACTGGAACATGCTTAACACCCCAGCCATCCTACAATCTAAACTTGATGCCCTCAATCTCACACAAATTATCAATGAACCTACCAGGTACCTCCCCAAAGCCTTAAACACGGGCACCCTCATAGATATCATCCTAACCAACTTCCCCTCTAAATACACCTCTGCTGTCTTCAACCAAGATCTCAGCGATCACTGCCTCATTGCCTGCATCCGTAATGGGTCAGCGGTCAAACGACCTCCTCTCATCACTGTAAAACGCTCCCTGAAACACTTCAGCGAGCAGGCCTTTCTAATCGACCTGGCCAGGGTATCCTGGAAGGATATTGACCTCATCCCGTCAGTAGAGGATGCCTGGATATTTTTTTTAAAATGCCTTCCTAACCATCTTAAATAAACATGCCCCATTCAAGAAATTTAGAACCAGGAACAGATATAGCCCTTGGTTCTCCCCAGACCTGACTGCCCTTAACCAACACAAAAACATCCTATGGCGTTCTGCATTAGCATCGAACAGCCCCTGTGATATGCAGCTGTTCAGGGAAGCTAGAAACCATTATACACAGGCAGTTAGAAAAGCCAAGGCTAGCTTTTTCAAGCAGAAATTTGCTTCTTGCAACACTAACTCAAAAAAGTTCTGGGACACTGTAAAGTCCATGGAGAATAAGAACACCTCCTCCCAGCTGCCCACTGCACTGAAGATAGGAAACACTGTCACCACTGATAAATCCACCATAATTGAGAATTTCAATAAGCATTTTTCTACTGCTGGCCATGCTTTCCACTTGGCTACTCCTACCCCTGTCAACAGCACTGCACCTCCAACAGCAACTCGCCCAAGCCTTCCCCATTTCTCCTTCTCCAAAATCCATCCAGCTGATGTTCTGAAAGAGCTGCAAAATCCTGACCCCTACAAATCAGCCGGTCTAGACAATCTGGACCCTTTCTTTCTAAAATTATCTGCCGAAATTGTTGCCACCCCTATTACTAGCCTGTTCAACCTCTCTTTCGTGTCGTCTGAGATTCCCAAAGATTGGAAAGCAGCTGCGGTCATCCCCCTCTTCAAAGGGGGGGACACTCTTGACCCAAACTGCTACAGACCTATATCTATCCTACCATGCCTTTCTAAGGTCTTCGAAAGCCAAGTCAACAAACAGATTAACGACCATTTCAAATCTCACCATACCTTCTCTGCTATGCAATCTGGTTTCAGAGCTGATCATGGGTGCACCTCAGCCACGCTCAAGGTCCTAAACGATATCTTAACCGCCATCGATAAGAAACATTACTGTGCAGCCGTATTCATTGATCTGGCCAAGGCTTTCGACTCTGTCAATCACCACATCCTCATCGGCAGACTCAACAGCCTTGGTTTCTCAAATGATTGCCTCGCCTGGTTCACCAACTACTTCTCTGATAGAGTTCACTGTGTCAAATCGGAGGGTCTGTTGTCCGGACCTCTGGCATTCTCTATGGGGGTGCCACAGGGTTCAATTCTTGGACCGACTCTCTTCTCTGTATACATCAATGAGGTCGCTCTTGCTGCTGGTGAGTCTCTGATCCATCTCTACGCAGACGACACCATTCTGTATACTTCCGGCCCTTCTTTGGACACTGTGTTAACAACCCTCCAGGCAAGCTTCAATGCCATACAACTCTCCTTCCGTGGCCTCCAATTGCTCTTAAATACAAGTAAAACTAAATGCATGCTCTTCAACCGATCGCTACCTGCACCTACCCGCCTGTCCAACATCACTACTCTGGACGGCTCTGACTTAGAATACGTGGACAACTACAAATACTTAGGTGTCTGGTTAGACTGTAAACTCTCCTTCCAGACCCATATCAAACATCTCCAATCCAAAGTTAAATCTAGAATTGGCTTCCTATTTCGCAACAAAGCATCCTTCACTCATGCTGCCAAACATACCCTTGTAAAACTGACCATCCTACCAATCCTCGACTTTGGCGATGTCATTTACAAAATAGCCTCCAATACCCTACTCAACAAATTGGATGCAGTCTATCACAGTGCAATCCGTTTTGTCACCAAAGCCCCATATACTACCCACCATTGCGACCTGTACGCTCTCGTTGGCTGGCCCTCGCTTCATACTCGTCGCCAAACCCACTGGCTCCATGTCATCTACAAGACCCTGCTAGGTAAAGTCCCCCCTTATCTCAGCTCGCTGGTCACCATAGCATCTCCCACCTGTAGCACACGCTCCAGCAGGTATATCTCTCTAGTCACCCCCAAAACCAATTATTTATTTGGCCGCCTCTCCTTCCAGTTCTCTGCTGCCAATGACTGGAACGAACTACAAAAATCTCTGAAACTGGAAACACTTATCTCCCTCACTAGCTTTAAGCACCAACTGTCAGAGCAGCTCACAGATTACTGCACCTGTACATAGCCCACCTATAATTTAGCCCAAACAACTACCTCTTTCCCAACTGTATTTCATTTATTTATTTATTTTGCTCCTTTGCACCCCATTATTTTTATTTCTACTTTGCACATGCTTCCATTGCAAAACTACCATTCCAGTGTTTTACTTGCTATATTGTATTTACCTTGCCACCATGGCCTTTTTTGCCTTTACCTCCCTTCTCACCTCATTTGCTCACATTGTATATAGACTTGTTCATACTGTATTATTGACTGTATGTTTGTTTTACTCCATGTGTAACTCTGTGTCGTTGTATCTGTCGAACTGCTTTGCTTTTTCTTGGCCAGGTCGCAACTGTAAATGAGAACTTGTTCTCAACTTGCCTACCTGGTTAAATAAAGGTAAAATAAAATAAAAATAAAAAACAGCCTCAAATAGGCTATTTCATTTCACAAACAAAATATTATTAATTTCAAACAAAGGGATTAGCACGAGAAGAACTTACCAGTCCAAAACAATGTCCTCTCCGTTCAAAAAATATTCCTCCATTTGGGAATCGCTAAATTAATCGTCCTGTATCAATTTCTTCTAAAATTGTGTGTACATCTGCGCTTTACCAAAACAATGCTGTGCACAACATGCGTGGCTCCTTCCGGTATGAATCGTCAATAGCAAATGAACTTCTTTATGCCAGAGTTTACTTCACGGGTTGGTCTTCAAACACGTAAACATTAGATATTGTCGTTTACCTCAGCTCATGGGCTATCTACCCAGCTAGATTTCAAGACGATCAGTGGTCATTGGGTTAAAATACAGTCAATCACCGAAACAGCGGTCATATCATTGGTGCACAATGATGTCATTACTTGTTGTTTTCAAATCGGTTTCTTTCAGTCAATACGTCCCGCGAAATGACCCATCAGGTTTGGTTGTGTTACAAATAAACCAGTTGATTGCAATGATACCAAACATGACTGGAAAAGTCACATTTTGTGTGTGTATTTACCTCGAACGTGTCGTCGAAAATGGAATGAGACGGAATTCACGACACAAGCGGTTCACAAAATGTTTCGTGTTAGGCCATAAAATTGATTTTATCAAACAAAAGACCATTCATTGTGTAACAATGAGCATTGTTATTGCAAAAAGACAAACCTGACTCAGTTACACCAGCTCTGTCAGGAAGAATGGGACAAAATTCACCCGACCTATTGTGGGAAAATTGCGGAAGGCTACACGAAACATTTGACCCAAGTTAAACAATTTAACTTCTTGAGTGTAGGGGGCAGGATTTTCGTTTTTGGCTACAAAACGAACCCATTTGAAACTGCCTATTTCTCAGGCCCAGAAACTAGTATATGCATATCATTGTCAGATTAGGATAGAAAACACTCTAAAGTTTCCAAAACTATCAAAATATTGTCTGTGAGTATAACAGAACTGATATTGCAGGCAAAAAAACTGAGGAAAATCAAACCAGGAAGTGGCTTCTATTTTGAAAGCTCCATGTTCCATTGCCTGCCTTCGCTCCATTTAAAGGGATATCAACCAGAATACTTTTCCTATGGCTTCCTCAAGGTGTCAACAGTCTTTAGACATAGTTTCAGGCTTTTATTTTGAAAAATGAGCATGAAAGATAACATTGCGTCAGTGGATAGCTGGGTGTTCACAGACTTTTGCTTGCGCAACAGAGTGGGGCAGCCATTGTCTCTCCCTCTCCTATTGAAAAAGAGACAGTCCCGGTTGACATACTATCGATTATATATTTTTAAAAACAACCTGAGGATTGATTATAAAAAACTTTTGACATGTTTTTGTGGACATTACTGATACTATTGGGAATTTGTCTGCGATGTCGTGACCGCTCGAGCCTGTGGATTTCTGAACATAACGTGCCAAACAAATGGAGGTGTTTTGGATATAAAAATAATCTTTATGAAACAAAAGGAACATTTATTGTGTAACTGGTATCTCGTTAGTGCAAACATCCAAAGATCATCAAAGGTAAGTGATTTAATCTATTTATTTTCTGACTTTCGTGACCAATCTACTTGGCTGCTAGGTGTTTGTAATATTTTGTCTACTGAGAGAGATGTTCTTACATAAACGCTTGTTATGCTTTCGCCAAAAAGCTGTATTGAAATCTGACATGCCAGGTGGATTAACAACAAGCTAAGCTGTGTTTTGGTATATTGCACTTGACATTTCATGAAAATTAAATATGTTTAGTAATTTAATTTAAATTTGGCAGCGGGTTTTGATGAAAATGATCCCGCTAACGGGATGGGTGCGTCAAGATGTTTTAAATGCACTGCTACCCAATACTCAGTGAGTGTATGTGATCTTCTGACCCACTGGAAATTTGATGTGGAAATGCAACCTGAAATAAATCATTCTCTCTACTATTGTTCTGACATTTCACATTGTTAAAATGAAGTGGTGATCCTAACTGACCTTAGAGAGGGATTTTTTACTTGGATTAAATGTCAGGAATTGTGAAAAACTGAGTTTAAATGTATTTGGCTAAGGTGTATGAACGCTTCCGACTTCAACTGTATATATACAACATGTCTTACCGACCTGTTATAAGATGCAAGAGGCATCACTGCAGTCCCTGGTTCGAATACAGGCTTTATCACATCCGACCGTGATTTTGAGTCCCATAGGCAGTGCACAATTGGCTCAGCTGGGAAGGTTTGGCTGGTTGGGATGTCCTAGTCCCAAAAATAGGCAAGGTGGGCCAATGGTTGCTCTCCCTCTAAAAACATAAATAAATATTTTGGCCTTTATAAATATTATTTTGGCCTTTATTCAGATTACAATTTTAAACAAAATAATCTCCAAAATCATGTTTTTTATAGCCTGATACTTTGTGCAAGGCAATTCAAAATTGGCGCAGCAGTCAAAGACACTGTATCACAGTGAAAACTGAGTTGCTACAGATGCTGGTTTAATACCCATGCCAACCGCCACCGGGAGACCCATTAGGTGGCTTTTGGTTTCTCTCCCTCTAAAAACAAAAATAAATAATTTTAAATAACAAACTGAGTGAGAATGCCTCACCCTATGTTCAAGAATGACCTTTTTCTCGCTCACTCTATGTTAAATGAAAATGAAATCATCTCCAAAATATAGTTATTTTTTTAACAAAGTGATTATTATTTTTCATTAATTTAGAATTATATAAAAGCCCCTTAGATATTCTCAAATATCAGATTTGTCCTAACAAAAAATGCATAAAAAAAAGCATATTGAAGTTAGTACTCCTCTTAATACTGTAGCCTACTACTGACCGTCACGTTGTACAGTGCCATATTTTCCGTTCCATCCTAATGGAAACCTTGACATTTTCATTTTTTGTTTTCCTTATAATATAAACACCTGCATTTTAAGCAAATTAATCATGCACAATTTCATCAAATCAATCCCATATTCTATGTTCTTACTAAAAAAGGTTTTCAATGATCTTGCACAGCTACTATTGAAGACTGTCAAACGCATCTCAAAGATGCCCTCTGTTGGTCAAACTAGAACTAACTAGCATTAATGTTAACAATGGCTGACAATTAAATACCGTGCCATAAAATTCTGCGGCAGTATGACACAAAATGTAACTTCTTATGGCTGCAATCCTGTTAACGGGAGCGATTTGACAACAGCCAGTCAAAGAGTAGGGTGCCATTTTCAAAACATCAAAAATCTCATAATTAACATTCCTCAAACATACATGTATCTCATACCATTTTAAAGCTATTCTCATTGTTAATCCCACCACAGTGTCCGCTTTCACATATGCTTTACAGCAAAGGCACAACAAACGATTATGTTAGGTCACCACATAGCCACAGAAAAACACAGCCATTTTTTTCCAGCCAAAGTGAGTAGTTTCAAAAAGCAGAAAATAGAGATACAATTAATCACTAACCTTTGATGATCTTCATCATATGACACTACTAGGACTTCATGTTACACAATACATGTATGTTTTGTTTGATAAAGTTCATATTTATCAAAATATGAGTTTATATTGGCGCGTTACATTCACTAGTTCCAAAAACATCCAGTGATTTTGCATAGCCATTCAACAGAAATACTCATCATGAATGTAGATGATAATACAAGTTAAACACATGGAATTATAAATATACCTCTCCTTAATGCAACCGCTGTGTCTGATTTAAAAAATAACTTTACAGGATAAGCCAGCCCTGCAATAATCTGAGACGGCGCTCAGAAATATTTGTCATAATAGCCGCCATGTTTACATCAACATAAACAAGAAATTACATAATAAATATTCCCTTACCTTTGATGATCTACATCAGAAAGCACTCCAGGAATCCCAGGTCCACAATAAATGTTTGTTTTGTTCGAAAATGTCCATTATTTATGTCCAAATACCTTCTTTTGTTAGCGTGTTTGGTATACATATCCAAACGCTCATTCTGGTCAGCGTTATATCGGACAAAAACTTCAAAAAGTTATATTACCGGTCTAAGAAACATTTCAAACTAAGTACAGAATCAGTCATTAGGATATTTTTAACATATAGCTTCAATTAAGTTAAAACCGGAGTACTCCTTCTTGTCTTCGTGAGCAATGGAACGCAAGTGACTACCATGAGGAATAAGCATGATCAGAAAATGGCTGACTGCCAGACACCTGATGATTCTGCTATCATTCACTCCCACAACACCATAGAAGTCTCATTATAATTTATATTGATAGTTGACATCTAGTGGAACCCCTAGGCAGTGCAACATCATTAATATCTCAAGTTTGGGGACTCTGGTGAATACATACAAAGATCAGATTTCTGACTTCCTGTTTTGATTTCAACTCAGGATTTTGACTGCCATATGAGTTATGTTATACTCACAGACATCAAAATACCAATACTACTAATAATATGCATATATTAGCAGACTGAGGAGCAGGCCGTTTACTTTAGGCACCTTATTCATCCAAGCTACTCAATACTGCCCCCCAGCCATAAGAAGTTAAAGGAGGAACCACTGTAGTTACAATGTAAGTACACTGCAACCTTTTTGCTGTTTTGTGGAAAAAGTAGGTATACTGTAACAGTTTGACATCCCTTCAGGTGCTAGTTAGACCCATATAATGACAGCTTTGTAGACACAATGTGTCAGGCTCCATGCCTCTCTGCTCTACCATCTCCATCTCACCCCAGGTCCACACACCGCAAGGACATAGAGAGGCTATACTTACTGCCTCTGTTCCTCCAAAGATAAACAGTTCCCTCTTTCGATCTCTGTCACTGTCTGTGTACATTAGTCTCTTTCAATCTCTCTCTCTCTCTCCACTTTTCTTTATCTCTCATCATTTACCCTTTCTAAAATGGATGTTACTAGCTCCTGCTCATCTGCTCCTCTCTTCCAGCTGTTCTCTGAGCAAAGATATGTAGAATAGAGAGAGGATGTTCTTCTTGGAGGTCCATTTGAAGGGAGAGAATAAACCTCAAAATAAACCAGAGAAAAACTTTATTATATACTGTGTTTATCCTGAAAACATCAGAGATCTTCAGGCCTCTGAAATAATTTTAAATAATGCTTGTTATGAGGACGGACTCCGCTCTTAGCTGTCGGTCATGAAAAATATTCTCTAATTGCATCGCTGTCTGAATGGTAGTTTTGATGGAAGAAAATAGGGAACTATACACTAATACTATGTGAAAAGACACCCTAATCGCCCTTTCAATTAAACTGTCTTGCTACGTCTTCACCCACAGAGACAAAAATCATTTTCAGAAACTCCCAAGCCACCCCCCACCTAGCATCAAAGTTTCTCCTCACAGTTTATATTCTCATTAGTGTTTAGTCTCGCACAAAAGGTTTGTGAGAAGATGCATTTTAAAAGCCAGTAATGCGAGTTTCCTTTTATTTAGGTCATTAATTAATGTTTTAACTTTTTGCAGATGAGCTGCCTCAATAGCACACAATGTGTTAATATACAGGAGAGCTCTCTGTAGTACAAAAACACATTGCTCAGGGACTTACATTAGCTTTCCCCTAATCCTCATACAGAGCCCTACTTTTGACCAGAGCCCTATAGGGAATAGTGTGCCATTTGGGACGCACATTATTCTCCCTCCAGGAGTCTAGCTGTCTGAATGCACTGTGCCAAAGTGTATAATGAAAGCTTTTCCTTTTCAAGGAGCTCCAAAAAAAATTATTATTTATCAAAGGTGCACCAGCTGAGCCAGATAAATCAGCAAAAGCAAAAGGGGGTTAAAAAAAAGGAAAACACTTGTAAGATGAATGATTCAGGCAGGGGAAATGTTTCTCTCTACAGGTGGTGCTTGAGTGGGGTATATTCATTAGAAACCGAATGGAAGAAAGCAGACTGAAACATGGAGGGATTACCTGAACATATCCAGTAAGAAACATGTATTTTCCTTTTCCACTGCAAAACTTTTTAAGGCCTCAGTTTTGTGCGTTAATGATCACGGTTGGGGTGTAACATCCGTTACATGTATTTAAAAGTAATCCTTGCATGTAACGGACAAAAAAAAAAACTTTAATGTAATCTGTTACTCTACCAGCAAAAATATTGTACTCTGATTACAGATACTTTAGAGTTTATTAGTTGAGTTTAACTAGTTTATTACTACTAGGACTACTTTTAGATTCAAATAGGATATTTGTCGCCTTGTGTTTTCGCCATGATACTCAAATCAGCATTGAAAAAAGTTTCATGTTATACGAGTCTGACTGAAAATCAGAGACCAGTAGGATGACAAATCAGAGACCAGTAGGATGACACACCAAATGCATGTGAGTAATCGGGGAAAAAAGAAAAGAGCAGGAATAGGTTTTTGAAGGCTACAGTCCAAGTTATGTCTTCCAATGCTGCGACTGCTGTCGACATCCAAAGATTATCCAACCTCAATAAATGCTTGGTGGTGTAGCTTACAGGCCGGGGACACACTGTATTATTGATATCTACATGGTGCCTTGTTGTGAATCACACTACTGCTCTCTCATTTAGCTATTTGCGCCTTACGGATTGTGGTTGATGGCTGTACACAAAAGTACATGTGTATTTTAGCCCAATAATGGTTCAATTGAATATGTTTAAGCTGCCTATCAATCACTGTTTTTGAGACCAGTGACAGACAGTGAAATATGCGTTCTTGCAACAGCTGCATAGTGCGGATCTAAACTCTGTGGTATTGTGCTCCAGTCCATACTGCCAAAAACAAGTTTAATTTAAGACCACAAGTGGGTTTTTTATTGCTCAATCTAATTCATGCTGATTCAAAAAAAACTGTGACATGCTCAAACTCATTCACTTTTGATAGACTTAAACAGCTGCAAATGATTGAGAAATCAAAATGTCACCAACAAAAGTGTAAATCAAGGCCTTTGGCAAATGCAGCATATGGCATACATTTTTCACATGCAAACAGCACTTTTCTGTAGTGCTCAAAACATACCATTCCATGAGAGCAGCATTTGTTTTTCAACTCGAAGCAATGAGCCCAATCAGAAGTCTACGACATCAAAATCATAAACAACAGAGTAGGCTAATAAGTCCTATTCTAATCGTATAATTATATGTAGTAGAAAGCAATGGGTTAGAAGAAGTTTACATATCACACCCATAAAGTAAAAAGCAACATCAATTTATGGCCAAGACGATGTCCAGAGCATACCCATGATTTTGCAAAACGATGTAAGTCAATAAGTCATCATTTTAGTCAAAGTCAGGTAGTCCTGGGGCATGGTACTAGGGCTCAGGTCAGTTGAAACTGGAGCACTATACATTGATGAGAATGTCTCAGATGACAACCGAACTGACATCATATTCATTAAGTACCATTGCATATGTTCAATTGGTCAGACTACCAGAAGATGGTTAATTTCCCCCCACCTTCTGATGTTCCCAGAATCTCTATGTTAACCAAGGGGATTTCAAATGTAACATCAGTAGGGTAGAGAGAGGAAAAGGGTGGGGAGAGGTATTTATGACTGTCATAAACCTACCCCCAGGCCAACGTCATGACAAAGTGGTATAAAGAAGTTAGCCCTATTTGGTGAAAGACCAAGTCCATGTTATGGCAAGAACAGCTCAAATAAGCAAAGGTAAATGACAGTCCATCATGAAGGTCATGAAGGTCAGTCAATCCGGAAATGTAAAGAACTTTGAAACTTACTTCAAGTGCAGTCCCAAAAACCTTCAAGCGATAAGATTAAACTGACTCTCATGAGGACCGCCACAGGAAAGGAAGACCCAGAGTTACCTCTGCTGCAGAGGATACGTTCATTAGAGTTAGCAGTCTCAGAATTGCAGCCCAAATAAATACATCACAGAGTTCAAGTGACAAACATCAACTGTTCAGAGGAAACTGTGTGAATCAGGCATTCATGTTCGAATTGCTGCAAAGAAACCACTACTAAAGGGCACCGATAAGAAGAGCCTTGCTTGGGCCAAGAAACACGAGCAATGGACATTAGAACATTGGAAATCTGTCCGTTTGTTTGATGAGTCCACATTTGAGATTTTTGCTTCCAACCTCTGTGTCTTTGTGAGATGCAGAGTACGTGAACGGATGATCTCTGCATGCGTAATTCCTACCATGAAGCATGGAGGAGGTGTGGAAGTCCTTTGCTGGTGACACTGTCTGTGATTTATTTAGAATTCAAGGCACACTTAACCAGCATGACTACCACAGCATTCTGCAGCGATAAGCCATCCCATCCGGTTTGCGCTTAGTTAGATTAGCATTTTAATTCAACAGGACAATGACCCAACACACTTCCAGGCTGTGTAAGGGCTATTTGACCAATAAAGAGAGTGATGGAGTGCTGCGTCCGATGACCTGGCCTCCACAATCACCCAGCCTCAACCCAATTGAGATAGTTTGGGATGAGTTGGACCACAGAGTGAAGGAATAGCAGCCAATATGTGCTCAGCATATGTGGGAACTCCTTCAAGACTGTTGGGAAATAATTCCAGTTGAAGCTGGTTGAGAGAATGCCAAGAGTGCAAAGCTGTCATCAAGGCAAAGGGTGGCTACTTTGAAGAATATAAAATGTAAAATATTTGTTTAACTTTTTATGGCTGCAGGGGCAGTATTGCGTAGCTTGGATGAAAAGGTGCCCATTGTAAGCGGCCAGCTCCTCAGTCTCAGTTGCTAATATATGCATATTATTATTAGTATTGGATAGAAAACACTCTAAAGTATCCAAAACTGTCAAAATATTGTCTGTGAGTGTAACAGAACTGATATTGCAGGCGAAACCCTAAGGAAAATCAAAACAGGAAGTGGCTTCTATTTTGAAAACTCCATGTTCCATCCTTTGTTGGATTTAAAGGGATATGAACCAGATTAATTTTCCTATCGCTTCCTCAAGGGGTCAACAGTCTTCAGACATAGTTTCAGGCTTTTATTTTGAAAAATGAGCCAGAACGATAACATCGCGTCAAGTGGTCACATGAGTTTTGCTCGCGCAACAGAATTTGGACAGCCATTGTTTTCCCCTCTCTTACTGCGAAAGACATTTGCGGTTGATATATTGCCGATTATATATTTTAAAAACAACCTGAGGATTGATGATAAAAAACGTTTGAAATGTTTCTGTGGACATTATGGAAACTATTTAGATTTTTTGTCTGCGTTGTCGTGACCGCTCTTTCCTGTGGATTTCTGAACATAACGAGACAAACAAACGGAGATATTTTGGATTTTAAAATAATCTTTATGGAACAAACAGAACATTTGTTGTGTAACTGGGAGTCTCGTGAGTGAAACCATCTGAAGATCATCAAAGGTAAACGATTAATTTGATTGCTTTTCTGATTTTCGTGACCAAGCTTCCTGATGCTAAGTGTACTTAATGTTTTGTCGTGCGAACGATAAATTTACACAAACGCTTGGATTGCTTTCGCTGAAAAGCACAATTTCAAAATCTGACACGACAGGTGGATTAACAAAAGGCTAAACTGTGTTTTCCTATATTGCACTTGTGATTTCATGAATATAAATATTTGTAGTAATATTTATTGAATGTAGCACTATGCTATTCAGCGGTTGTTGATGACACTTATCCCGATATCGGGATTGCAGCCATAACAAGTTAACACTTTTTGGATGATTACACGATTCCATATGTGTTATTTCAGAGTTTTGATGTTTTCTCTGTTATTAAACAATTTAGAAAATAATAAAATGAAGAAAAACCCTTGAATGAGTATGTGTCTCCAAACTTTTGACTGGTACTGTATATACTGCAGAGTTCTATCTTACTATCCAGGTCTGTACCAAAACAATTCAAGCTTCTACTTCTAGAAATTCACCTTTCCAGAAACAAGTCTCTCACCCATGCCGCTTGCTATAGACCACCCTCTTTCCCCAGCTGTGCCCTGGACACCATATGTGAAATGATTGCCCCCAATCTATCTTCTGAGCTCATGCAGCTAGTTGACCTAAACTGGGACATGCTTAAAATCTTGGAACTACCCATCCCGGATCCGGGAGAATTGTCATCAACTGACACTAATTAGTATAACGCAACGGACAAAAAATATTCCTAGAAAATATTAATATTCATGAAATCACAAGTGAATTATAGTGAAACACAGCTTAGCCTTTTGTTAATCACCCTGTCATCTCAGATTTTTAAATTATGCTTTCCAGCCAAATCAAGACAAGCATTTGTGTAAGTTTATCAATAGCCTAGCATAGCATTATGTCCAGTTAGCAGCAGGAAGCTTGGTCACAAAAATCAGAAAAGCAATCAAATTAACCGTTTACCTTTGATGATCTTCGGATGTTTTCACTGATGAGACTCAGTTAGACACCAAATGTTAATTTTGTTCCATAAAGATTATTTTTATAGCCGAAATACCTCCGTTTGTTCTTCACGTTTGGTTGAGAAATCCACCGAAAACTGCGGTCACGACAACGCAGAAAAATATTCCAAATTAGATCCATAATAGACAGAAACATGGCAAACGTTTTTTATAATCAATCCTCAAGGTGTTTTTCAAATATCTATTCGATAATATATCAACCGGGTCAGTTGGCTTCTTAGTAGGAGCGAGAGAAACAATGGCCGCATTTGTCTATTACGCACATATCACTCTGAGAGCCACCAGCTGACCACTGACGCAATGTTGTCACTCACGCTAATTTTTCAAAATAAAAGCCTGAAACTATGTCTTGTGACACTAGACACATTAGGGAAGCAATAGAACAAGGAATCTGGTTGATATCCCTTTCACTGCTCAATAGGGACGCATAGGAACGCAGAGGTTTCTAAATAAGAGTCACTTCCTGATTGGATTTTTCTCAGGCTTTCGCCTACAATATCAGTTATGTTATACTCACAGACAATATTTTTACAGTTTTGGAAACTTTAGAGTGTTTTCTATTCTAAGCTGTCAATTATATGAATATTCTATTATCTGGTCCTGAAAAATAGACCGTTTACTTTGGGAATGTTATTTTTCCAAAAATGAAAATAGTGCCCACTAGTTTCAAGAGGTTATTAACACCCCGGCCATCCTACAATCTAAGCTTGATGCCCTCAATCTCACACAAATTATCAATGAACCTACTAGGTAAAACCCCAAATCCGTAAACTCGGGCAGCCTCATAGATATCATCCTAACTAACTCACCCTCCAAATTCACCTCTGCTTTTTTTAACTAAGATCTCAACGATCACTGCCTCATTGACTGCATCCGTAATGGGTCTAAACTGACCTAAACGACCACCCCTCATCAATATCAAATGCTCCATAAAACACTTCAGCGAACAGGCCTTTCTAATTTACCTGACCGGGGTATCCTGGAATGACATGGACCTCCTCCAGTCAGTAGAGGATGCCTGGTTATTCTTTAAGAGTACCTTCCTCACCATCTTAAATAAGCATGCTCCATTCAAAAAAAATTTAAACCAGGAATAGATATAGCACTTGGTTCACTCTAGACCTGTCTGCCCTTGACCAACACAAAAAAATCCTATGGCGTTCTGCATTAGCATCGAATATCCCTCGTGATATGCAACTTTTCAGGGATGTTAGGAACCAATATACACAGGCAGTTAGGAAAGCTAAGGCTAGCTTTTTCAAACATAAATTTGCATCCTGTAGTACTAACTCAAAAAGTTCTGGGACACTGTGAAGTCCATGGAGAATATTAGCACCTCCTCCCAGCTGCCCACTGCACTGAGGCTAGGAAACACTGTCACTACCGATAAAGCCACAACCATTGAGAATTTCAAGAAGCATTTTTCTACGGCTGGCCATGCTTTACACCTGGTTACCCCTACCAGGGACAACAGCCCTGCGCTCCCCACAGCAACTCGCCCAAACCTCCCCCACTTCTCCTTCACCCAAATCCAGATAGTTTATATTCTGAAAGAGCTGCAAAATCTGGACCCCTACAAATCAGCCGAGCTAGACAATCTGGACCCTCTCTTTCTAAAATGATCTGCCAAAATTGTTGCAGTCCCTATTACAAGCCTGTTCAACCTCTCTTTCGTACCGTCTGAGAATCCCATAGATTGGAAAGCTGCCGCAGTCATCCCCCTCTTCAAAGGGGGAGACACTCTAGACCCAAACTGCTACAGACCCATATCTATTCTACCCTAACTTTCTAAAGTCTTTGAAAGCCAAGTTAACAAACAGATTACCGACCATTTCGAATATCACCGTACCTTCTCCGCTATGCAATCTGGTTTCAGAGCTGGTCATGGGTGCACCTCAGCCACACTCAAGGTCCTAAACGATATCATAACTGCCAATGATAAGAGACATTACTGCGCAGCCTTATTCGTCGACCTGGCTAAGGCTTTCGACTCTGTCAATCACAACATTCTTATTGGAAGACTCAACAGCCTTGGTTCACCAACTACTTCTCCGATAGAGTGCAGTATGTCAAACCGGAGGGCCTGTTGTCCGGACCTCTGGCAGTCTCTATGGGGGTGCCACAGGGTTTAATTCTCGGGCTGACTCTCTTCTCTGTATACATCAATGATGTCGCTCTCGCTGCTGGTGATTCCTTGATCCACCTCTACGCAGACGACCCCATTCTGTATACCTCTGGCCCTTCATTGGAAACTGTGTTAACTAACCTCCAGATGTGCTTCAATGCCATACAACTCTCCTTCAGTGGCCTCCAACTGCTCTTAAATGCAAGAAAAACTAAATGCATGCTCTGCATCCGTTCGCTGTCCGCACCTGCCCACCCATCCAGCATAACTACTCTGGACGGTTCTGACTTAGAATATGTGGACAACTACAAATACCAAGGTGTCTAGTTAGACTGTAAACTCTCCTTCCAGACTCACATTAAACATCTCCAATCCAAAATTAAATGTAGAATTAGCTGCCTATTTCGCAACAAAGCATCCTTCACTCATGCTGCCAAACATACCCTCGTAAACCTGACCATCCTACCAATCCTCGACTTCGGCGATGTCATTTACAAAATTGCCTCCGACTCCCTACTCAACAAATTTGATGCAGTCTAACACAGCGCCATCCGTTTAGTCACCAAAGCCCCATACACTAGCCACCACTGCGATCTGTTTGCTCTCGTTGGCTGGCCCTCGCTTCATACAAGTCTCTGCTAGGTAAAGCCCCACCTTATCTCAGCTCACTGGTCACCATAGCAGCACAGACCCGTAGCACGCGCTCCAGCAGGTATATCTGACTGGTCACCCCCAAAGCCAATTCTTCCTTTGGCCTCCTCTCCTTCCAGTTCTCTGCTGTCAATGACTGGAACGAACTGCAAAAATCTCTGAAGCGAGACCCTCACTAGCTTTAAGCACAGGCTGTCAGAGCAGCTCACAGATCACTGCACCTGTACATAGCTCATCTGTAAATAGCCCATCCAATCTACCTCATCCCCATGCTATATTAGTTTATTTATCTTGCTCCTTTGCACCCCAGTATCTCTACTGCACATTCATCTTCTACACACCCTACCATTCCAGTGTTTAATTGCTATATTATATTTACTTCGCCACCATGGCCTATTTATTGCCTTACCTCCCTTATCCTGCCTCAGTTGCACATGCTTATAGATTTATCTACTGTATTATTGACTGTATGTTTGTTTTACTCCATGTGTAACTCTGTTGTTGAATGTGTCGAACTGCTTTGTTTTATCTTGGCCAGGTCGCAATTGCAAATGAGAATTTGATCTCAACTAGCCTACCTGGTTAAATAAAGGTGAAAATTAAAAAAAAAAAAAAGCAACGGTGTGGCTAGTTCAGCCACACCGTTGCTGACAGGTGTATAACATCGAGCACTCTCGATGCAATCTCTAAAGACAAACATTGGCAGTCCTCTTACCAATATCTGAACAAGAAAGCCTCATCAAAATTGCAACACGCGGTTCTGTGAAAATTGAATTTAATCAGAAGCCACGGCCAGACTTCTGGATCGGGCTGCACCCAGACTTTCTTGCCTTGGCAAATCACGCTATTAAGGCACTGATGCCCTTTGCAACCATATACCTATGCGAGAGTGGATTCTCGGCCCTCACTAGCATGAAAACTAAATACAGGCACAGACTGTGTGGAAAATGATTTAAGACTGAGACTCTCTCCAATACAACCCAACATTGCAGAGTTATGTGCATCCTTTCAAGCACACCCTTCTCATTATCCTGTGGTGAGTTATTCAAAATGTTGATGAACAAATAAGGTTTTACATGTAAGATGGCTAAATAAAGAGCAGAATTATTGATTATTATTATATTATTTGTGCCCTGGTCCTATAAAAGCTCTTTGGCACTACCCACAAGCCAGGTTGTGACAAAAACACACTCATTCTTATGGTTAATAAATGTATCGTGTGGTGTGTGGTGGCAGGCTTACAATTATGGCTAAAAACAACATTTGAGAGTGCACTGACCCTGGTGCTAGAGTGGGTATGCAGCTGTAGGTTGAATGTTTGAAGGGCTACGGGACTACAAAACATTTGGGAATCACTGTGCCACAGCATACAATGACATTCTAAAAAAGTCTGTGCTTCCAACTTTGTGACACAGGATTGGGGAAGGTCCTTTCCTGGTTCAGCATGACAATGCCCCTGTGCACAAAGTGTGATCCATACAGAAATGGTTTGTCGAGATCGGTGTAGAAGAACTTGACTGGCATGCACAGAGCCCTGACCTCAACTACATCAAACACCTTTGGGATGAATTAGAATGCTGACTGCCAGACCTAATGGGTCAACATCAATGCCCGGCCTCACTAATGCTCTTGTTCCTGAATGGAAGCAAGTTCCATCAGTAATGTTAAAACATCTATTGGAAAGCCTTCCCAGAAAAGTGGAGGATATAGCTGCAAAAGTGTTGTAGCAGCGAAGGGGGGACCAACTCCATTGTATTGCCCATGATTTTGGAATGAGATGTTCAATGAGCAGGTGTCCACATACTTTTGATCATGTAATGTACTTCAAAAAAAGGTTTTACCTGGTACTGGGGGACCTTCAGAGAAGTCTTCTGAGGTTTGTGGGTGTTCTAGAGCTCAACAACGAACATGTACAGTATGTGTTCGTGCGAGTCTCACTTTTCCACAAAGGGGTCATATTACTGTGTACCCCAAACTGTTTGGATGCTACAGACAGAAGTTGGTAGCTGTACCGACTTCAGATGAATCCCAAGATACTCGTGGGGGTCATAGAGCAAAACGGAGAACATATTCGTTTTTGTGAGGGTCTCATAATTTGGACGATAAATCAAATCAAATTTGATTTGTTACATGCCGAATACAACAGGTGTAGACTTGTTGTATGGGAGTTAAAATCATAATTTTTCTAACTAAACTAAAGGAGAAAAAAGTACCACAATAAAACAACAATAACGAGGCTATATACAGGGGTTACAGGTATCGAGTCAATGTGTGGGGCTACCGGTTAGTGAAGGTAATTGATGCAATATGTACATATGTACAATATGTAAATAAAAATGCAATTCAGATAGTCCGGTTAGCCATTTGATTAATTTTTCAGCAGTCTTATGGCTTAGGGGCAGAAGCTGTTAAGGAGCCTTTTGGACCTAGTCTTGTTACTTCAGTACTGCTTGCCGTGCAGTCGCAGAGAAAGCAGTCTATGACTTGGATGGCTGGAGTCGTTGACAATTATTTGGTCCTTCCTCTGACACTGCCTAGTATAGAGGTCCTGGATGGCAGGAAGCTTGGCCCCAGGGCCCTACGCACTACCCTCTGTAGCACCTTTTGAGGATCTGGGGACCCATGCCAAATCTTTTCAGTCATCACAACTGTCTTAGTGTGTTTGAACCGTGATAGGGTTTTGGTGATATGGCCACCAATGAACTTGAAGCTCTCTACCCACTCAACTACAGCCCGACAATGTGGATAGAGTGTGTTTGGCCCTCTTTTTCATGTAGTCCACATTCAGCGGCTTTGTCTTGCTCACGTTGAGGGAGAGGTTGTTGTCCTGGCACCACACTGCCAGGTCTCTGACCTCCTCCGTATAGGCTGTCTCATCGTTGTCGGTAATCAGGTCTACCACCGTTGTGTCGTCAGCAAACTTAATTATGGTGTTGGAGTCGTTCTTGGCCACACCGTCGTGGGTGAACAGGGAGTACAGGAAGGAACTAAGCACGCACCCCTCAGGGGTGTTTTGATCATCAGCATGTGTTGTTGCCTAGCCTTACCACTTGGGGGCAGCCCATCATGAAGTCCAGGATCCAGTTGCAGAGTGAGGTGTTTAGTCCCAGGGTCTTAGTGATGAGCTTTGGTGTTGTACGCTGATCTGTAGTCAATGACCACCTTTCTTACATAGGGGTTATTTTTGTCCAGATGGGAAAGGGCAGTGTAAAGTGAATTTTGAGCTTGCGTCCTTTGTGGATCTGCTGGGGCGGTATGTCAAATGGAGTGGGTCTAGGGTTTCCGGGATGATGGTATTCATGTGAGACATGACCAGCATTTCAAAGCACTTCATGGGTACCGACCTGAGTCCTACGGGGCGGTAGTCATTTAGGCAGGTTACCTTGGCATTCTTGGGAACAGGGACTATGGTGATTTTCTTGAAACACCCAAGTATTACAGACTCTGTCAGGGAGAGGTTGAAAATGTCAGTGAAGACACTTGCCAGTTGGTCCGCGCATGCTCCGAGTACACGACCTGGTAATCCGTAACTGGCCTTGTACATTTGGACCTTTTTGAAAGGTCTTGCTCACATCGACAACGGAGAGCGTCATAACACAGTCATTCGGAACAGCTGGTGCTCTCATGCATACTTCAATCGCTACAGACAATTAGACCGATTTTCGGTCTTCTCCCCCCCAGATTATGTTGGGGATATTTTTATTATTAGATTTCCGCGGGGCAGCGGAAATCCACCATTGGGGGTTAAAGGGAAAGTAATTGAATAGTAACTGAAAGTAATCAGATTATTTTACTGAGTTTGGGTTATCCAAAAGTTAGGTTTCTGATTACAATTTTGGACAGGTAAGTAGCAACTGTATCGTATTACATTTAGATTACAACCCGCCCAACCCTGCTACTGAATATGACCCTAATGTGTTTTTCCTGAGGTAATGAAGCTTGTTGGACAGACCAGTGATGGACTGTGGTGCAGAAATAAAAGAGGAGTACGCCTAAGTATTTGAGGATGTGTACAAAATGGAACTCTATTCCCTGAATAGTGCACTACATTTGACCAGTGCCAATAAGGGATAGGGTCCCATTTGGGACACATCCCTAAATCAGGACTAGCGTATTCCACAGGGGTTGCAGCAACTGGTTAGTAGTGATCATCATCAAGCTCTATGGTAGAGTGAGTGGGCGTCTCTAATGGTATGTCTATGAGAGCGTTCAGTCACATCGAAAACATACAAATCTACCAGAAAAAAAGATTTGTGTTTTTCTATTTAGGTTGGTTGAGCTGAGAAGAATTTGCATGAGGATTTTAACCACCTAGACAGTAGAGGTTGCATTTTCAACTGAAAACGTTTTTGAGTGTTATAGTATTTTGACAGGAAACTCATGAGCGAATGAAAAAATGGTGACAATTATGTTGATGTAGCAGTCAATTTAGATGTTGAGATGCAAGCACAGATCATCAGTTTCAATATAGAAAGCTGTTTACAGTTTGTACCTTAGAGATCAACATGTTATTTCAACCTCTTAACTCAGCATGTGACTAAATGACAAGGTAACTTGATATTCAGTCTAGTCTCTGAGAAGTGAACATGGGCTGAGTTATAAATGGCAGTCTATTACCTGTATAGTACACTACCTTTGGGATGCACACATGTCCACACATTCACCATGCATCAACACACAAAACTACCTGTGTCAAAACGTACAGGCTACAACACCCTCTCCTCCTCCTCCTCCTCTCCTCATTCGGTCTCTTCCTCTGAACAAGAGCCAACAGGTCACCTGGTGGGGTAGCTAAAGTAGTCTGAGGACAAGTGAAATACAATCTATTTCAGCATGCAAAAAATAAAACATCTGTTGTTTGTTTGATTTTGTCTCTGTCTCACCTCAGGGGTCTGTATCACGACTCTTCTTGACCGTTAATGATGTCAAAGTAGAGGATAACAGTATGATTATTCCGCATGGCCGGAGCACCTCTTTAGCGGCGGAGATCTGTCATATCTTAAATGACTGTTGATTGCAGGGCTCGGGGCCTGGAGTTGAAAACTAAAAGCCTTGTCGCCTCTGAATAAGTTTTATTATCGCGACAGGGGGGAGGTGGTGAAAAGCCCTCTCCTATTCATCAGAGAGCATTCAGACCAAGCATATTTAACCACATAAAGGAGAGAAAATAGCTAGGTAAATAACACCGACCGGGGTAAAGATTTCTCCCATCTTGACAGACTTAAGTAGCCCTATTACATGATGGCCGCTCTGGCTTTCATCTATTACATCAAGGCGGTAGAAAAGAAAATTACAATTGTTATACCCCATCTGATGTGCCCCTATCCACCCATTACCCCATTATAGTGTGTTTGCGTGTGTGTGTGTGATACAGGGGCCCTAGTCCCAGCATCCTCGGACATCGCCCTACATGATGGATGGTGACTTTTTATCTCCAACAAACAGGGTCAAGATACAAGCCCAAAGACACAAGGTGCTTTACCCACAGAAATTAAATCACTAGACAGGGCATCCATACTCAAGTCTATGATGCCATAGGGGGTGGACTAGTGTCCCCATAGGACTAAAAGCAGGAATTCAAACCAGGAATTTCAGCATTCAATCTCTTTTCTTAGAAACCAGAGAGAACAGAGAACAGTTGGAGGACTGACTGGTGGAGATGGATTGTCCTAGCAGAGTCACTGTTTTACTGTTGTTGGTGCAGTGGGGTTTAATGTTAGGAGCAGATGGTGAAGCTTGTTATGCTAAATAAATATAATTAGCACATTCTTTATTTACACACACTCAGGCAAACATGTATGCATGCACACATACACAAAGACATGGATGCATGCATCTACACACACACCCACACACACATAGAGACACATGTTTACCAATCATCCCATTTTATATGGTAGCGGCACTGAACTGGAACACACCTATCAGCCTGAACTTGATCTAATTCAGATGAGAGAGAGGGGAGAATGACAGAAACTCCCGAAGGGGCTCAGAGTGTATGTGTAACAGTATAGCTTCCGTCCCTCTCCTCGCCCCTACCTGGGCTTGAACCAGGGACCCTCTGCCCACAGACAACAGTCACCCACGAAGCATCATTACCCATCACTCCACAAAAGCCGCGGCTCTTGCAGAGCAAGGGGAACCACTACTTCAAGGTCTCAGAGCAAGTGACGTCACCGATTGAAACGCTATTAGCGCGCACCACCACTAACTAGCTAGCCATTTCACATCAGTTTCCAGTGTGTGATCCCGACGGGGCTCAGAGCATCTCTGACACAGAAGGCATGCAGACATGTTTGTCCTATATAGTGCATTACTTTTGACCAGAGTCCATAGGGGTCTGGTCAAAAGTAGTGCACTATATAGGACAAATCGGGTGCCATTTGGAATACATCGACAGCCTTATCACCCCGGTGATCCCATTACAATTAGAGGAGGATACTCAACAATGTCAATATAATTAATATAATTATTAAAAAGGCCTTGGACAAAAGACTGAGCTGAAATGAACACCGGGAGGATGGGGATATTAAAGGAGCACACAAAATGAAGGTATTCTTTCTTTCTCTTTCTGTTATTCTATGTTCTTTCTTCAGTGTTACTTTTCTATCATGCAGTTTTATTTAGCAAGTTTGAAGGTTGGTTGTTTTCAAATGTCAAGAGGAAACTCATCTTAAGGTGGATTAGAGAGAGAGGGAGGGATAGTAGATGTAGCTGTGAAGGAATAATGCACAAATAATCGTGATTTGCTGTGTCGTGTCATACTGTCAGAGGTTGAAATGTGATTTTCGTGTATAATGGAAGTGACCTCAAATTATTTTCCCACTTGAAATTTCCACGTTTAACGAAGAAATTACTCCCATCGGATGACAAAGCGTATAATTCCAACCAGTTTAACCCCTAGCATAATATTATCTATTTTATTACAATTATAATCAATATAAAGTTATGTTAAAGATGCCATAATGCTAGCCGACCCTGCTCCACCTCTGACACAGTGTGCTCAGTGCACCTTACCTCTTGGGTGATGAAAATGTGTTTATTGAACTGATGAGCAGGGGTTATTTATTTTATCATATTTACATAAGAATGTGATTAAACCTGAAGCCGGATCAATAGTGAATGCTGCAGCTGTATTGTCTGGTAGTGTCGTGGGAGTGCTGTGCTTGTGCAGTGCTCTCTTACTGTACTGAAACGTATGTGTTTTATAAGCCTTACACCTTCCAATCATTCCCCAGGCAACGTGTTAATGGTGCCATGGCATGTGGAGGAACACAAGAGCTTAAGCATGATGGTATTACTGAGGAAACAGGGACAGAAATCATATTTGCAAGATGCTGTTATGCATATTTAACACGCTCTGTACCCTGGTCAAACGTAGTGCACTATATAGGGAATAGGGTGCCATTTGGATACAAGGGTCTTTCCACGAAAAGTGTGTCTTTTTCTGTCACTTGTATATTTTAAGTAGAAATTGTGCACCAATATTGCATTTTAAAAGCCTGTTATATTAAATGAAGTTCCCTTTAATACAGACTGCATGGATAATAAAACAATTACTAGATTTTGAATATGAATAAAGACTTGCTAAAGTGTTGTGTCACTCCACAAATCCATCCCGACTTCCAGGAAGATTTTAACCCACTTAATCCCAAACTTTTCACCATTATTGTAAAACCCAGTGTAACGACATTCGTCTGTAGAAGGAGAAGCGGACCAAAAAGCAGCGTGGTGGTTACTCATGTTCTTTAATGGAAAATGAACAATAAATGAAATAACTTAAATCTACAAAACAACAAACGGACCGTGAAAAACCTATACAGCCTATCCTGTGACAACAAACACAGTGACAGGAACAATCACCCACAAACACACAGTGAAACCCAGGCTACCTAAGTATGATTCTCAATCAGAGACAACTAATGACACCTGCCTCTGATTGAGAACCATACTAGGCCGAAAACATAGAAATGCCCCAAAACATAGAAAAACAAACAGACTGCCCACCCAACTCACGCCCTGACCATACTAAATAAATACAAAACAACGGAAAATCAAGGTCAGAACGTGACACCCAGGTTATTTTTTACAAAGATCTTTCTGAAGATGATTATATTTTAATGTGATTAGTGATTCATTTATGTATGTCCCTAATTTTAAGATCAACCATGTTGTGTGAACCGAACTCTCAATTTAATATGGTGAAACTATTCCTATTAAATTACGTTTTTCAAAATAAACATTGACCTTCTAATAGTTAAATCATAGTGTTTGAGAAAGCATTTGAGCTGGCTTTAGTGGTTTTGGCAATTTTCTGGTGTTTCGTGGTGGAAAACTGAGTGGGTTGAGCATAACACGACAACGCTGTTACCCATCGATAGACTGGCTGAAAATATACACACAAATTATAGTAATTGTAAAGCTTGCATTCAATTGCATACAACAAGCTTCCATTCCCCTTGTCACAAGGGTTTTTTTGGCTGAAATTGTCAACCCTGCTACAGTCAACCCTGGTACTTTATTTGGCACTTAATAACCCTTTCATGCGTGAGTTCCAAATATTTATTTATTTATTTTTTATTTTACCTTTATTTAACCAGGTAGGCAAGTTGAGAACAAGTTCTCATTTACAATTGCGACCTGGCCAAGATAAATCAAAGCAGTTCGACAGATACAACGACACAGATGGAGTAAAACAAACATACAGTCAATAATACAGTATAAACAAGTCTATATACAATGTGAGCAAATGAGGTGAGAAGGGAGGTAAAGGCAAAAAAGGCCATGGTGGCAAGGTAAATACGATATAGCAAGTAAAACACAGGAATGGTAGTTTTGCAATGGAAGAATGTGCAAAGTAGAAATAAAAATAATGGGGTGCAAAGGAGCAAAATAAATAAATAAATTAAATACAGTTGGGAAAGAGGTAGTTGTTTGTGCTAAATTATAGGTGGGCTATGTACAGGTGCAGTAATCCACTGTCGGTCTGCCTCCATCACCACCAGCATCTTCAAAAGGGACTGGGACTTTGTCAGTGGACAAGGGGTCCTCAGATTCAGGGTTCTCAATGCCTGGGGGGCAGCTCCTCACTGTCACTGTCAGAATCTCTTGTGAGTTGTCCCCTTTTGAAAGACATTGCTAACACCACAGCTTAGCTCACTAGCTACATACACAAACAACAACACTGATTGGCTCAGAGTGGGAGTGAGAGGTTACGTGATTGACTACCTGCACGCGCCATTTGTATCAATAAATCACTATCAGAAAATGTTTTGTGTGGTAATTGATATGAGTTTTTCAAGTCCCGATGATACAATTGAAGTCGGAAGTTTAAATACACCTTAGCCAAATACTTTTAAAGTCAGTTTTTCACAATTCCTGACATTTAATCCAAGAAAGAATTCCCTGTCTTAGGTCAGATAGGATCAACATTTTATTTTAATAAATGTGGAATATCAGAATAATAGTAGAGAGAATGATTTAATTCAGCTTCTATTTCTTTCATCACATTCCCAGTGGGTAAGAAGTTTACATACTCTATTAGTATTTAGTATAAATTAGTATTTGGTAGCATTACCTTGACTTTGTTGTACTTAAGCCATTTTGCCACAACTTTGGGAGTATGCTTGGGGTCATTGTCCATGTGGAAGACCCGTTTGCGACCAAGGTTTAACTTCATGACCTATGTATTGAGACGTTGCTTCAATATATCCACGTAATTTCGCTTCCTCATGATGCCATCTATTTTGTGAGGTGCACCAGTCCCTCCTGCAGCAAAGCACCCCCACAACATGATGCTGCCACCCCCGTGCTTCACGGTTGGGATGGTTTTCTTTGGCTTGCAAGCCTCCCCCTTTTTCCTCCAAACATAACAATGGTCATTATGGCCAAACAGTTCTATTTTTGTTTTATCAGTCCAGAGGACATTTCTCCAAAAAGTACAATCTTTGTCCCCATGTGCAGTTGCAAACCGTAGTCTGGCCTTTTTATAGCGGTTTTGGAGCAGTGGCTTCTTCCTTGCTGAGAGGCCTTTCAGGTTATGTCGATATAGGACTTGTTTTACTGTGGATATAGATACTTTTGTACCGGTTTCCTCCAGCATCTTCACAAGGTCCTTTGCTGTTGTTCTGGGATTGATTTTCACTTTTCGCACTAAAGTACGTTCATCTCTAGGAGACAGAATGCATTTCCTTCCTGAGCGATATAACGGCTGCGTGGTCCCAAGGTGTTTATACTTGCATACTGTTGTTTGTTCAAATGAACGTGGCACCTTCAGGCGTTTGGAAATTGCTCCCAAGGATGAAACAGAATTGTGGAGGTCTTGGCTGATTTCTTTTGATACAGTGAATTATAAGTGAAATATTCTGTCTGTAAACAATTGTTGGAAAAACTACTTGTGTCATGCACAAAGTAGATGTCCTAACCGACTTGCCAAAACTATAGTTTGTTATCAAGAAATGTGTGGAGGGGTTGAAAAACGAGTTTTAATGACTCCAACCTAAGTGTATGTAAAGTTCCGACGTCAACTGTGAATCATGCATTCCGATTCTTGCATAGATTGTAATGGGCACATATTATGTGTGTAAAATACTTTTTTGAAGGTTGTACTGATTATGATGAGCTAAGCTAATTCCAGCTATTTATGGAGCCATGTTTGTTGACATACATTGCATTCTGGCTTTAACGTAACCATCTGTCAGACCAAAGATGCTGTAAAAAGATTAGTTGAGTAAGGGTTCACACATTTTTTGGGAACTTCAGGAAGTGAATGGTGGGAAGGTGGGATGTGAACGATGGTAGACGACACACCCCTTCAACATGCATACTATAAAGACCAAATGTATCTTGTCTTCTCTTATTATCTTTGGTTTCTGTGAGGGAAAAAAGCATGGTGGCACGCTGAAAACTAATCGTCGGATTACTTTCGATTTCTAGAAAGTGTTCTACTCAATTATTTTGATCAATGGTGAGCTCACCCGTGATGTGATGAATTATAAATTGTAATTGCTATTAGCTAATTCATATTGTAGTTTATAAAATATCACCGCTTGTGTTGCATCAATCTTTCCTCAGCGCTAGGACAAATGTAGCCTACATTTGCCGGATTGGATGATTGTGTTATGCTATAGATACTTATGTGAATATCTGAACATTGCATCCAAAAATAAACTGATCACATTCTGGACATAACTTTGTAAGGACTGTGTTTGCGTAAATAGTTTCTGAAAAAAGTGTGGCCAGCTCAAATGTTGATTGTTGCGTCATTCAAAACTGGCCATTCTAAATAAGCGTTCTAAATAACCGTCCTAATCACACGGGTGTGATCTAACGCTTCAGGGACCACTGTAGAACGATCACACCTGTGTGATGATACGTGTGAAAGGGTTAATAGGCACTTGCTGTAGCATTTTTTTTTTACCCCTTTTGATACAGGAAAACATGTTTTTATGAGGTTGAACGTGCTCTTAAAATTAGGTAAAATCAACATTAATAGGCACTTGGCAGCAGTGTATGTGCAAAGTTTTAGACTGATCCAATAAACCATTGCATTTCGGTTAAAATCTTTGTGTCAAGACTGCCCAAATGTGACTAATTATTTTATTAATAACTTTTCAAGTTCGTAATTGTGCACTCTCCTCAAACAATAGCATGGTATTCTTTTACTCTAATAGCTACTGTAAATTGGTAAATGCATTTAGATTACCAATAATTTAAGCTCTCAGCCAATATCCGATATGTATATGTCCTGGGAAATGTTCTTGTTACTTACAACCTCATGCTAATCACATTAGCCTTCGTTAGCTCAACCGTTACGAGGGGGACCCACCAATTCTGCAGAGGTTAATATAATTGCTCTGGTGTGGATATGTGAAAGTTATTTCTCACACTGACTACATTAGTGTCCCCTCTATTTTATTGGTGGTATGTATCAGTACAATCAGACCAGGGAGCTATGCCCTGCTGCTGCACAAACACACACACACCCACTCACATGCGCATGGATGCATATACGCAATGGCATACACACACAAACACAGCTATTCAAACTCCTACCAGGCTTGACAGTGGAGCCTCTCCTAAAGCACCACACTGCTGTGTTCTTCATTGCACTCGGTCCTTGACAGGGGCAGTACCAAATCAGGTTGCGGTGGAGAGACACTGTGTTCACTGGGAATAATCTTAGTGATTCGAGCTCCACAGCTCCACACACATGGAGCGGAAGCCAACAAAAGGGTAGAAAACATATTCCTCCCTCCAGGTACTCAAAAGGAGAAAAAGGAAAAATGCTCCAGAAATGAATTGTTAAGCAAGATAATCATGAATTGATATACTGTATGTATATTCCTCCTCTGATTTTTTTCTGTGAAAACAATTCATTTCCACATGACCTCTTTATCTTTTCACAAAAGTGCTTATTATAAATAGTGGTTGGTTTTATTTGATGGTTAAAAATCAGTGAAGAAACACCATCACATTGGTTGGTATCTTATAATTCCGTTTTCCAGGAAACACTGAGATTGGTTAGAACCAAAATCAAGTGAGAATCAAAATGTTCCATTCAAAGGATTAACAATCCGCACTGTGTCATCTGTCCTCGATATTGATTATTTATAAGAGGGTTGGCACAAAGACGTGAGTAAAGAAGCCATCATCAATAAACTTCAATAGGCAGCTCTGACGACCCTAGGGGAGTGTTGAAGTCAAGTCCACGAACAGTCAAAGCAATCATAGATGAAACTCAACACACACGTTGTATGTGTCCCAAACAGCACCCTATTCCCAATATAGTGCACTTCTTTTGACCAGAGACCAGTGTGCTACTGTATATAGGCAATAGGGTGCCATTTGGTACATAGTCTTTATCACTTAGTTTCAGCTGGTGGTCTTTTTACTGTGTTTGTAGTGTTTTCTTTCTCTGTCGGTCTGCCTGTCTGTCTGTCTGTAGAACGCGTTCAGACGTGGCTAGTCTATTAGCAAAGTTAGCGATCATCTCCTGATGATAATTAATTTGTACATCTCTATTCTTGTGCTTGCTTTGTTGATACCAGTTATGAGCCAGATGCAGCACATGCAGAAGACATCCATACAGCATTAACCTCTTTCAGCTAGTGGGCACTATTTGTATGTTTGGAAAAATAACGTTCCCAAAGTAAACAGACTATTTTTCAGGCCCATATACTAGAATATGCATATAATTGACAGAGTAGGATAGAAAACACTAAAGTTTCCAAAACTGTCAAAATATTGTCTGTGAGTATAACAGAACTGATATTGCAGGCGAAAACCTGAGGAAAATCAAACCAGGAAGTGGCTTCTATTTTGAAAGCTCCATGTTCCATAGCCTGCCTTCACTCCATTTAAAGGCATATCAACCAGATTCATTTTCCTATCATGTCATCAAGGTGTCAACAGTCTTTAGACAAGGTTTCAGGTTTTTATTTTAAAAAATTTGCGAGAAAGATAACATTGCGTCAGGTGTTCGCATGAGTTTTGCTTGAACAACAGAGCTTGGGCAGCCATTGTCTCTCCCTCTCCTACTGAAAAAGATACAGTGCCGGTTGATATATTATCGATTATATATTTTTTTTTTAAAACCTGAGGATTGATTATAAAAAACGTTTGACATGTTTCTGTGGACATTACGAATACTATTTTGTGCCTGTGGATTTCTGAACATAACACGCCAAACAAACGGAGGTATTTTGGATATAAAAATATTCTTTATGGAACAAAAGGAACATTTATTGTGTAACTGGGAGTCTCGTGAGTGGAAACATTCGAAGATCATCAAAGGTAAGCAATTAATTTTATTGCTTTTCTGATTTTCGTGAACCAAGCTAATTTGATGCTAGGTGTTCATAATGTTTTTTCTAGTGATCGAAAAACTTACATAAACCATAATTATAAAGAAAACAAAGATAACTAAGGCCAGGGCGTGACACCCCCTACCCTTATAAACCTGTTTGATTGTTGGACTGTATATTCTTCAAGTGGTAAGTATTGCTATTGACATATGAATACCTCAATATTAAGTTGCAGAATTAGTCATGTCACCCAAAAAGCCTTCCACTTCCACATTCTTGTAAATCTATTTTCTGTTATGTATTTACAGTACTGCCTCAACATGAACTAATTTCTCATGAAAGCAAAAACAACAAAGTGAAAGTTATCTTACCTCAAGAATGGCTGAAGGATGTGAATTATAAAATGTATTTAGTTTCTGTTTACACATTTTATATTTATTGAAATGAAAACAACCCACATTCTCAATGTGAAAATCTGAGTGGCTATGTTTCAGTTGCAACATGATGGTAGAGGGAGGAGAAAGAGCAAGAGTGAGAAGGCAGAGAGAGAGAGAGAAAGAGAGAGCGAGAGGCAGAGAGGAAAATAAGAGAAAGCCAAGCAGACAAAGCAGGCATAAACAAGTAACCTTGTGTCTCCAGCTGTCCACAGGTCTGTTGACTGTCACTCCTGTCAGCTACACAGACCAGGTGTCATAGCAAAGACCAATTGTTTGTCTCAAGGGACCTGTACACACTCCGGTTGTACAACTGATGCACAACACATGTTCCACAAAGGTTGTAGTAAAACAGATCATTTTGGTGAAACATTGGAGAGTTCGTCTGCTCAAAAATTATCATTCAACCATTCCGTTATGGAAAAAAAACACTGTTTTCACATGCTGCAAATGTTTTTGTAACACTTCACATGTAACATTTCACATGTGAAAACATGTGGTTTTGAAACATTAGAAATCCCAGGTGGTGTCATACTTTAGCTAAACAGTGTACTACTGTTTAAAACCACCGTACTATTTCATTGTTTTACTAACAATGGTTTGGGATGGTTTGAGACCATGTTACATCCTGACGACTGGTAAAATAAATATCTTGAGAAACTCTTAGGATATTTGTAACATGGTCTTCATCTTTAAAAAACACACAACCACATGTTTCCACGTGTGAAAAAGCATGTGAATTTTCACTAAGGGGCATGCCAGCAATCTGAATTTCCTGAACGTCACCAGGTTTGTGGCCATGAAACGATATCGACCACAGATTTATTGGCAAGAATACATTTCTGCACATCTAAAAGATCCCCAGAATCAAGTTAATAATTATGTGATTATCTGATAACACCAACAAAAAAGTAACAATACTCAGGGACACATTACATGCATTAATGTCTCACCAGTGCCACCAGATACAATTTTTCCCGGAACATACCGTATATCCACACACTCTCAAAAATAACAGTATAGTTGCAGTACAATGTTGTTCCCTGGTGTGCAAAGGTCAAATGTACACATACGGTACCTTCAGTGGTACACAGGAATTCACATGGTACTGGTCGGTAAGTTTTAGTGTAAATGTGCAGATCAATGGTACATTTGTCTACACAATATATTCAAAATGAGGTACAATCATTACTGCACTTTGAAATGTGAGTGGGGGCATTGTGCTGTTGCGGGATCATTAGCATATTTGGGGGTATGGTTTAAAATATGTTGTACTTGTGCCAACCATAAACGGAAATGTTGTACAAGTTTAAGTGATTTATTTCTATGTTCAGGACGTCCTTATTTAAAATTAATTTAACCTTTATTTTATTTTGATGTCAGTGCTGCAATCTTTGCAAGAATTTGTGATAATCAAGATCTGTGCTTTGAAGAAGAGACTGTGCATTTTCCAGTGGCTTAATGGAAGCTAGTTCAAAGAAAGTTAATGTTTAATTTGCAATAACTTAGTGTCAACTGAATGCAAATACATTTTTACTGTAGCTAATCTTTCACACTGACTGGTATGATGGTGTGGCAAGGACTAACTATAAATGAAACATTGGTATGGCTCTTTAGTATCACGTGCTTACGTCAGCCTTTAACAAGGCTGGGGAACTGACAATCAATCAATCACATGTATTTATAAAGCCCTTTTTACATCAGAAGTTGTCACAAAGTGCTTATACAGAAATTGAGCCTAAAACCCAAGAGAGCAAGCAGTGCAGATGGAGAAGCTCGACGGCTAGGAAAAACACTCTTAAAAGGCTGGAACCTAGAGAGGAATCAGGCTCTGGGTGGTGGCCAGTCCTCTTCTGCTTGTGCCGGGTGGAGATTATAAAACTACATGGCCATTAGCGCCAGATTAGTCTTCAAGATGTTAAAACATTCATGACCAGCAGGGTCAAACAATAATCACAGTGGCTATAGAGGGTGTAACAGGTGAGCACCTCAGGAGTAATTGTCAGTTGGCTTTTCATAGGTAAGCAATCAGAGGTCGAGACAGCAGGTGTGGTAAAGAAAGAAAGCAGGAAAGCAAGAAAGAAAGAAAGGAGAGAGAAGGTTGAAACAGCAGGTCCGGTACAAGGTAGCGCGACCAGTGAACAGGTCAGGGTGTCCATTGAATACCAGATACCACCGGAGAATTACACCAGATTAGATAGACTGACCCTAGCCCCCCTGACACATACAGTGCCTTCCAAAAGCATTCAGACCCCTTGACTTTTTTACATTGTTACATTTTATTCTAAAATGTATTAAATTGTTTTTTTCCCCTCATCAATCTACACAAAATACCCCATTATGACAAGGCAAAACATTTTTTTTGCTGATAGAATTATATTTTTTTTTAAATAAAAATGAAATAGCACATTTAGATAAGTATTCAGACCCTTTACACAGTACATTGTTGAAGCATCTTTGGCAGCTATTACAGCATCAAGTCTTTTTGGGTAGGACGCTACAAGCTTGGCACACTTGTATTTGGAGAGTTTCTCTCTCTGCATATCTCATCAAGCTCTGTGAGGTTGGATGGGAAGCGTTGCTGCACATCTATTTTCAGGTCTCTCCAGAGATGTTCGATCGGGTTCAAGTCTGGGCTCTGGTTGGGCCACTCAAAGACATTCAGAGACTTGTCCCGAAGCCACTCCTGTGATGTCTTGGCTGTCTGCTTAGGGTCATTGTCCTATTGGAAGGTGAATGTCCCTTCATCAAGGACATCTCTATACTTTGCTACGTTCATCTTTCCCTCGATCCTGACTAGTCTCCCTATCCCTGAAAAACATCCCCACAGCATGATGCTGCCACCACCATGCTTCACTGTAGAGATTGTGCCAGGTTTCCACCAGACGTGACACTTGGAATTCAGGCCAAAGAGTTCAATCTTGGTTTCATCAGAACAGATAATCTTGTTTCTCATTGTCTGAGAGTCTTTAACTGCCTTTTAGAAAACTCCAAACATCTGCTATCTGAGCAGCTAACCGATCGCTGCAGCCGTACATAGTCCATCGGTAAATAGCCCACCCAATTTACCTACCTCATCCCCATACTGTTTATATTTATTTACTTTTCTGCTCTTTTGCACACCAGTATCTCTACCTGCACATGACCATCTGATAATTTATCACTCCAGTGTTAATCTGCTAAATTGTAATTATTCGCCTACCTCCTCATGCCTTTTGCACACAATGTATATACTCTTTTTTTTTATTAAAAAAAAACAATTTACTACTGTGTTATTGACTTGTTTATTGTTTACTCCATGTGTAACTCTGTGTTGCTATCTGTTCACACTGCTATGCTTTATCTTGGCCAGGTCGCAGTTGTAAATGAGAACTTGTTCTCAACTAGCCTACCTGGTTAAATAAAGGTGAAATAAAAAAATAAAAAAATAAAAAGTAATCCGAGCATAAATCCTCATTAAATGTTCTGGTGTACACGTGTGTTTATGCTTACACAAGAGCACATACCAAGGGAAAGAAATCCAAACATCATGGTAGGCTGTACCTGTTCAGAATGAGTCTGACACCATCAGATAATTTCCATGTCAATGAACGGGTGTCAGTAAGAATCGGTGCCGAACTCAAGCCATATGCCATGGAGACCTGTAGAGGTTTTACTACAAGTCAATGTGTCTTACAACATTGGTGATAGGCATGAATGAGTCTATTTAATAGCTATGCTATCCACGGAGGAGCTAATCTCATGACGAAAGTACTCTATAAGCACTGAACCAGTCGTACACAGTGTGAACATGGTTCATGACTTCTAATAACTTATCTCCTGAATGGAGGGTTCTATTTATTAGCGGCATGTGTGTTAACCATTAGAAGAGTGTTTTGGAGATTCCCTTCCACGTGTTGCGATCTGAGTGATTACTACCTCCTCTGTTGCTGTTATCAAGGGCAATACGAATTTTTAGGTCTTTAACTTTCATACTGATAGTGGCTGGAATGTCTTTCTGTTATTTGTACCAGCTACCCTACCAATTTATTCCGAAATGCTATCCAACCGGAATACATAATTAGAGCAGTTTTCTAGTTGCATTGTAGTTGAGACTACACATTGCAAGGAATGATTATTGTTAAAACATTTTGGGGGGAGGTGGACAGTCCACTGGACTTATTTTCGACCAGTGTGGGATACCTCAGTGATATCTCAGATGTATTATAAGGTTATTCCCGTCGAGGGGCTTGTCAGCTCCTCTCTGTTCTCGTGGGGAAGTTTACATCTTTAATTGTTTCCTGTTCGGGCGACTTCGTACAGTGTTGCACGTAGTCTCGACCCCCGCCCACTGGACTCGATGAGGCTCATCATGGGTCTGGGCTAGTATTCCCCCCAGCGGTTGGTGTTGGTACAAACTAAAAGGCACAAACTAAAAGGTTGGCCCCTTTGTTGTCAGTATCCGCGTTTTTAGTAGATTGGCAGTAACCTTTCAACCAAATCGTCAAAACGCTTAGAGGCTTGCCAGTTACCACAATTTCTGCATGTGGGAACCATTCCAGTACCTGCAAACTGAGATGAGGATATCTTTCTGCGATATCGCACAGTGTTTTACCAGTGAGAGTCATCGGGTCAGTGGCGGGACTGACGTCGTTAGTTTCATAGAAAGGGGTTTCAGTCCAACTCAAAGAGGAAAATGTATCATTGGAATCAGAGTCCACCCTGCACGTTGATGCTTTTTTTCCTGAGACAGCCGTGGTGCTTGCGGAGGTGTATAAAAGGACATGAGAAGTTAACTTGTTATGGCTACAATCCCCCTATCGGGATAAGTGTAATCAACAACCGCTGAATAGCATAGCGCTACATACAATAAATATTACTATAAAATATTTAGATTCATGAAATCACAAGTGCAATATAGGAAAACACAGCTTAGCCTTTTGTTAACCCACCTGTCGTGTCAGATTTTGAAATTATGCTTTTCAGCGAAAGCAATCCAAGCATTTGTGCAAATTTATCGATAGCACAACATAACATTATGTAAAGCAAAATCTACAATGGAATGGTTCAAAAATAAACATATCCAGGTGTTAGAATGGCCAAGTCAAAGTCCAGACCTGAATCCAATCGAGAATCTGTGGAAAGAACTGAAAACTGCTGTTCACAAATGCTCTCCATCCAACCTCACTGAGCTCGAGCTGTTTTGTAAGGAGGAATGGGAAAAAATTTCAGTCTCTCGATGTGCAAAACTGATAGAGACATACCCCAAGCGACTTACAGCTGTAATCGCAGCAAAAGGTGGTGCTACAAAGTATTAACTTAAGGGGGCTGAATAATTTTGCACGCCCAATTTTTCAGTTTTTGATTTGTTAAAAAAGTTTGAAATATCCAATAAATGTCGTTCCACTTCATGATTGTGTCCCACTCGTTGTTGATTCTTCACAAAAAAATACAGTTTTATATCTTTATGTTTGAAGCCTGAAATGTGGCAAAAGGTTGCAAAGTTCAAGGGGGCCGAATACTTTCGCAAGGCACTGTAGATTTAGCATCAGGAAGCTTGGTCAAGAAAATCAGAAAAGCAATCAAATTTTTTCACTCACGAGACTCCCAGTTACACAACAAACGTTCCGTTTGTTCCATAAAGATTATTTTTATATCCAAAATACCTCCGTTTGTTTGTCGCGTTATGTTCAGAAATCCACAGGAAAGAACAGTCACAACAACTCAGACAGAAATTCCAAATTGTTTCCATAATGACTGCAGAAACATGTCAAATGTTTTTTGTAATCATTCCTCAGGTTGTTTTTAAAATATACAGTGGGGCAAAAAAGTATTTAGTCAGCCACCAATTGTGGAAGTTCTTCCACTTAAAAATATGAGAGAGGCCTGTAATTTTCATCATAGGTACACTTCAACTATGACCGACAAAATTAGCAAAAAAATCCAGAAAATCACATTGTAGGATTTTGTATTAATTTATTTGCAAATTATGGTGGAAAATAAGTATATGGTCACCTACAAACAAGCAAGATTTCTGGCTCTCGCAGACCTGTAACTTCTTCTTTAAGAGGCTCCTCTATCCTCCACGCGTTACCTGTATTAATGGCACCTGTTTGAACTTGTTATCAGTATAAAAGACACCTGTCCACAACCTCAAACAGTCACACTCCAAACTACACTATGGCCAAGACCAAAGAGCTGTCAAAGGACACCAGAAACAAAATTGTAGACCTGCACTAGGCTGGGAAGACTGAATCTGCAATAGGCAAGCAGCTTGGTTTGAAGAAATCAACTGTGGGAGCAATTATTAGGAAATGGAAGATATACAAGACCACTGATAATCTCCCTCGATCTGGGGGTCCACGCAAGATCTCAACCCATAGGGTCAAAATGATCATAAGAACAAAAATCCCAGAACCACACGGGGGGACCTAGTGAATGACCTGCAGAGAACTGGGACCAAAGTAACAAAGCCTACCATCAGTAACACACTACGCCGCCAGGGACTCAAATCCTGCAGTGCCAGACGTGTCCCCATGGTTAACCCAGCACATGTCCAGGCCCGTCTGAAGTTTGCTAGAGAGCATTTGGATGATCCAGAAGAAGATTGGGAGAATGTCATATGGTCATTTGAAACCAAAATATTACTTTTTGGTAAAAACTCAACTCGTTGTGTTTGGAGGACAAAGAATGCTGAGTTGCACCCAAAGAACACCATACCTACTGTGAAGCATTGTGGTGGAAATATCATGCTTTGGGGCTGTTTTTCTGCAAAGGGACCAGGACGACTGATCCGTGTAAAGGAAAGAATGAATGGGGCCATGTATCGTGAGATTTTGAGTGAAAACCTCCTTCCATCAGCAAGGGCATTGAAGATGAAACGTGGCTGGGTCTTTCAGCATGACAATGATCCCAAACACACCGCCCGGGCAACGAAGGAGTGACTTTGTAAGAAGCATTTCAAGGTCCTGGAGTGGCCTAGCCAGTCTCCAGATCTCAACCCCATAGAAAATCTTTGGAGGGAGTTGAAAGTCTGTGTTGCCCAGCAACAGCCCCAAAACATCACTGCTCTAGAGGAGATCTGCATAGTGGAATGGGCCAAAATACCAGCAACAGTGTGTGGAAACCTTGTGAAGACTTACAGAAAACGTTTGACCTCCGTCATTGCCAACAAAGGGTATATAACAAAGTATTGAGATAAACTTTTGTTATTGACCAAATACTTATTTTCCACCATAATTTGCAAATAAATTGTAAGAATCCTACAATGTGATTTTCTGGATTTTTTTTCTAATTTTGTCTGTCATAGTTGAAGTGTACCTATGATGAAAATTACAGGCCTCTTTCATCTTTTTAAGTGGGAGAACTTGCACAATTGGTGGCTGACTAAATACTTTTTTGCCCCACTGTATAATTGAGAATATATCAACCGCAAAAGTCTTTCACAGTAGGAGAGGGAAAAGCAATACCTATCTAAATTCTGTTGCGCGAGAAAAACTCATGTGACCACTTGATGCGATGTTATCGTTCTCTCATTTTTCAAAAGAAAAGCCTGAAACTATGTCTGAAGACTGTTGACACCTTGAGGAAGCGATAGGAAAAGGAATCTGGTTCATATCCCTTTAAATCCAGCAAAATGCTTTTCGGTGAAAGCATACCTAGCCCAGAACATACCTAGTCCAGAACATAGCCCAGTTCACAAATGATTACAAACAGTAACCAGCCAAGCAGAAGCGTTACAAAACTCAGAAATAGAGATAAAACTAATCCCTTACCTTTGATGATCTTCATATGGTGGCAATCAGAAGACATTAATTTACTCAATAAATGTTCCTTTTGTTTGATTAAGTCTCTTTATATCAAAAAACCTCCGTTTTGTTAGTGCGTTTTCTTCAGTAATCCACATGCTCAAACTCAGTCAAAAAAAATCTGACAAAAACTCAAAATTCTATCCGTAAAGTTCATAGCAACATATCAAACGATGTTTATATTCAACCATCAGGTTGTTTTTTTTTGCCTAAATGATCTATAATATTTAATCCGGACAATAACCTCGTCAATATAAAAGGTATACAAGAAATGCACATGCGCCTGATAAAACTCTGCGTCACGTTAGGGTCCACTCATTCAGACTGGTCTTACTCCCTCATTTATAAGAATACATGCCTGAAACGATTTCTAAAGATTGTTGACATCTAGTGGAAGGCATATGAACTGCAAATGGAGTCCTAAGTCAATGGATACTGTAATGGCATTGAATAGAAAACTACAAAACCCCAAAAAAACTACTTCCTGAATGGATTTTTCTCAGGTTTTCGCCTGCTAAATCATTTCTGTTATACTCACAGACAGTATTTTAACAGTTTGAAACTTTAGAGTGTTTTCTATCCAAATCTACAAGTTATTTGCATATCATATCTTCTGGGTCCGAATGCTGCCCCCTATCCTAGAGAGGTTAATCTCTAGGGTAGCTACAGTATTGCATGACTCCAAGGAGGAGGGAAGTTGCTCACTCACAGAGACTGCTGGCTCAAAATCATGAAAATAATAGGTAATAATCAGGTTTGCTGACGAGATATCGTAATATCTGCTGGAATCAGGTTCTGCACCATGACGTGTCAAAACTTATTTTTCCCAATGGGCCCTTTCGACAGATACTCCTCGTGGATGACTGTGTTGCAGCCAGTGCTAGAAGACAGTGTGGTCAGTCGAGATGGCATGGTTACCTGTGACCACAATTGACTGTGTTTCCAATCCATCAGTGGGATCAATCAATTCATCAAGTGTGCTCTGAGTAGCAGCTGTTCAGTTTCGAGGGTGGTAACATACACAGGGTGACAAGCGATACATCTTGGAAGTGTAGTTTCAGCATGAGTTGCATTGGGAGAGGCAGTCTGAGTGAAACCTCAAAGTTTAGTGTCGCATCATTCCGTTTTTAACCAACGTTTAGCTGGGTGCAAAGCCCTTTTGAGATCTGTGAACAATGTTTGAGAGATCAGCAATATTGTTGAGCCCCAATCAATTAATTAACACATTACAGGTTATGCAGTCCTGAAAAAGTTTTTGTCGATTTTATCAAGGCATTCCGTGCCAAGTGCGTGGAGAGGGTTGGCTTCATCCTGTGGGGAATTGTGGGCCGAAAGGCCAAGAGGAGAAGCCAAGCGTTGGCTTTGTTGTTGAAGAGGTGCCATATTACTCTGTGCCAAATGGCCAAGAAGAGAAGACTAAGGGACACCTGAGAGACAAAGTCTGAAACCATCTGTCATCTTCACTCCTTTGTGTACCGAACTCTGGTTGCGAGCTTAGTTGCTTTGTTGAGTAGTTGAGGCTGTAGCGTGTGACTTTTCTTGAATTCCTCCAGATGGTACCTAAGGGTGGTATTCTGCTGCATAGTCCACATGGGCGCTTAAAGTACTTATTTTAGACATGTGAGTGTCGCACTTGCTCCGTTCGGCCTCATACTTATACTGTCACGATTTGCAGGTAGAGGTCTTCAGTGTGGATCGAGAGATTCAGTGATGAGTTTTCCTCCACTTGCTTGGAAATCACTTTTTCCATCTTTCTCATGAGTTCCGTTGTTTTGTCATCCAAATTGGTCATTGCGTTCATTATCTGATTGTCTTTGGTCTGCAGCATTTGGACAAGAACATTATTGCTTTGAGTGTTGTTCATCAAAACTGCATGCATGTTATCAAGTTGCACGCCCCGTTTGTAGATAACTCGTCAGCTTTACCTGTTTATTTTTTGCTAAATCAAGTTGTTCCTGTTAAAGACGATTTTGTTCAAGAGTTTGTGCTCGTTCGTAACCGGAATGTAACCGGAACACGGCGATAACATAAAGAAATATTCGGCATGTATGCTCACACTTCTGAAGCGCGACAGACAGAGAGATAATACTTTGCTCTGGCCAAACAAATATATCTTCTCAAATGTCCTTAATTGGCTGGCCCTCATGTCCTAGCTCTAGAAATGAATACTCGCCGAGTCTGCTCGCTCCTGAGTCGCGAGAGACAGAGATATAATACCTTGCTTTGGCCAAACAAATATATTTTCTCAAATTTCCGTAATAGGCTGGGCCTTATTTTCTAGCTCTGGAAACATAATAATTCAAATTAACCCTCTACACTGGTCCTTAGTCAAGTATACAACACCAGAGACAATCTTTCCCTGCTATCTGGGTTGAAATGAAACACACAAACTCACTCTCAATGATACTCCTGGCTACAGCTCTAGTGGTGTATAACGTAACTTGCTACACAATTAATATAGGCTGAATTCAACAGTAAGGCCTAATTTTGTCTTAGATTCCTCGCACGGGGCTCCATTATGTTTTTACTTTACTTTCCTTAATCTGATGACTGCTATTTGTTTTTCTGAGACCTGTATTTGAATATCAAAGAAAATAGTTGCATTTCAGAAGAAACTCTACAATCTATAAGCGACAAACCTTGAGTATTTCAAAATAATCTACAAAATACAACTATTTTCTACCCAGGACTGCTACAAGTTTTTACCTGACCATACTTCTCCTGGTTGCAGCAATGCTATATTTGAGATGTTATTGCTGTCAATATGCGAAGTGGATGAGAGAACCAGTGGTTTTAGAGGGTAGAGGCTGATATACCATAACCCCTCCATTACAACCAAAAACCACTGCTCATTACCGGTTTTACTTATCTGTAGTTTAATACACACTGTCAGAAATATCCTGGAACTGGGATTATGAACTTCTAGGTAAATGTGTATTATAAATATGTATTAGTGTGTTTGCTTATGAGTGGGTGAGAGGCTGATGTACCAGTACTTAAAACATAGACCACATACAGTGCCTTTGGAAAGTATACATAACCCTCGACTTTTGTTACGCTACAGCATTATTCTAAAATGGACTATCAATCTACAGACAATACCCCATAAAGACAAAGCAAAAAACACGGTTTTGGGTGTTTTGCTAATAAAAAAAATGTATAGATTTATCACAAGTGTTCAGACTCTTTACTCAGTACTTTGTTGATGCAACTTTGGCAGCGATTACCACCTGTGAAGTCTTTTTGGGTATGAGGCTACAAGCTTGGCGCACCTGTAATTAGGGAGTTTCTCCCATTCTTCTCTGCAGATCCTCTCAAGCTCTGTCAGGTTGGATGAGGAGCTTCACTGCACAGCTATTTTCAGGTCTCTCCAGAGATGTTCGATTGGGCTCTGGCTGGGACACTCAAAGACATTCAGAGACTTGTCCCAAAGCCACTCCTGCATTGTCTTGACTTTCTGCTTAGGATCGTTGTAATGTTGGAAGATGAACCTTTGCCCCAGTCTGAGCTCCTGAGTGCGCTGGAGCAGGTTGTCATCAAGCATCTCTCTGTACTTTACTCTGTTAATCTTTCCCTCGATCCTGGGTAGTCTCCCAGTCTCTGCCTCTGAAAAACATCCCGACAGCATGATGCTGCCACCACCATGCTTCACTGTTGGGATGGTTCCAGGTTTCCTACAGATGTGGCGCTTGGCATTCAGGCCAAAGAGTTGAATCTTGGTTTCATCAGACCAGATAATTTTGTTTCTCAAAAGTGCCTTTTGGCAAACTCCAAGCGGGCTGTCAAGTGCCTTCCGTCTGGCCACTCTACCATAAAGATCTGATTGGTGGAGTGTTACAGAGATCGTTGTACTTCTGGAAGGTTCTCCAATCTCCACAGAAGAACTAGAGCTCTGTCAGAGTGACCATCTGGTTCTTGGTCACTTCGCTGACTAAGGCCCTTCTCCCCCAATTGCTCAGCTTCGCAGGGTGGCCAGCTCTAGGAATCTTGGTGATTCCAAACTTCTTCCATTTGGGCCACTTTGTTCTTGGGGACCTTCAATACTGCAGAATTTTATGGATTGGTTTTTGCTCTGACATGCAATGTCAACTGTGGGACCTTATATAGACAGGTGTATGTCTTTCCAAATCATGTCAAATAAATTGAATTCACCACAGGTGGACTCCAATCAATTTGAATGATCAATGGAGTGATCAATGATGATCAATGGAAACAGGATGCAGCTGAGCTCAATTTCGAGTCTCATAGCAAAGGGTCTGTTAAAGGCTACCTGATTTCTAAGAATAACATTCTGACATAATGTAAATATTCTACATTCCCCTCTCTCCCTCAATGACATGTATAAGGATATTTCACATTTTCATGTTTGAATACATATATAAATAAGGTATCTATTTTTTTTGTTTTACATTTCCAAACATTTCTTAAAACCTGTTTTCACTTTGTCATTATGGGGTATTGTGTGTAGATTAACAAGGAAACAATTATTTATTCCATTTTAGAATAAGGCTGTAAAGTAACGAAATTTGAAAATGGGGAAGGGCACTGAATACTTTCTGAATGCACTGTATGTCTGTCTGACATCAATGACAATGTGTAGATTGTTTGTGTGTGTTTGTGTGTTTGTTTATGAGTGGATGCTAGTTGTTGTGCGGTACTGTAGTGAGTTCATGAGGAAAGAGGAAGAGGCAGACCGTGGAAGGGTGGTAGGTTGGTTGTTGTTTCATCAGTGTCGGATTCAGGAGGCACACACACAAACACAATGTGAAAGTGCGCACTCATGCAGTCGTCTGGGAGCAGACCTCGAGCCCTCAAAATGACTGGCTGATGAGGGTTCTTGTTAACACTGCCCCTGGGAGCCTGTGTGTGTGTGTGTGTGTGTGTGTGTGTGTGTGTGTGTGTGTGTGTGTGTGTGTGTGTGTGTGTGTGTGTGTGTGTGTGTGTGTGTGTGTGTGTGTGTGTGTGTGTGTGTGTGTGTGTGTGTGTGCGTGCGTGCGTGCGTGCGTGCGTGCGTGCGTGTGTGTGTGCATCTGGGCGTGCACACACACACCCAGCCTCCTCCAACTCCTCCACAGCCCTTTGGTACCATAAAGGTGATTAGGAACCTATGGAAGTCTCGGTAGGTCCTTGTTCTCATCTCACTCGCTCTTAATTTCTTCACCTTTAGGCAACCCTGCACAAAATCAAGACAATCCATTGACATTTGCTAGGTATGAAAAGTGAATGGGGGAAAGGAGGAGGGGAAGGAGGGATGAGATTCAACATGAGGATCCTCTCTCTCGCTCTCTCTCCTGCACAGCTGTTTGAAATGACATTCCTCGCCCGCAGACTTCTGGGAAGAGGGTCTTTATGAAGATGCATGAGTAGGAAAACTATTAAAGTATTAAAGTTTCTGAGAGTTCATTAACTTTGTTGAAGTAGGTTCTGGATCCCATAAAGTGCAATATTTCATTTGATTGCCCGATATTTGTTTTATAATAAGTGCTTGATATTTTACACGTGACAAGCATTAAATGAGACAAGGACAGTAGAATCTTGGCTGCCACCACATGCTGGCGTTTAAAACAACCAATTTTAACCTCTCTGGGATATGTGGGACTCTAGCGTTTCACCTGGCCAAAAGCCAGTGAAAATGCAGAGTGCCAAATTCAAGTAAATTACTATAAAAATCTAACTTCCATGAAATCACACATGTAAGATACCAAATTAAGGATACACTTGTTGTGAATCCAGCCAACATGTCAGATTTCAAAAAGGCTTTTCAGCGAAAGCAAACGATGCTATTATCTGAGGATAGCACCTTTTTAAACAAAGAGAGAAAAGCATATTTCAACCCTGCAGGTGCGACACAAAACGCATAAATAAAAATATAATTCATGCCTTACCTTTGATGAGCTTCTTTTGTTGGCACTCCAATATGTCCCATATACATTACAAATGGTCCTTTTGTTCGATTAATTCCGTCGATATATATGCGAAATATCCATTTATTTGGCGCGTTTGATCCAGAAAAAAAACGGTTCCAACCTGCACAACATGACTACAAAATATCTCAAAAGTTACCTGTAAACTTTGCCAAAACATTTCAAACTACTTTTGTAATACAGGTATTTTTTAACACAAATAATCAATAAAATTGAAGACGGGGTGATCTGTGTTCAATACAGAAGGAAAACAAACTGTAGCTAGCTTTCTGGTCACGCGCCTCTATCTAACAGTACACTTGAAGTGACCCTTGTTCTGAACAGGGCTACTTCTTCATCACACAAAAGAAATAGCTCAGCTAATTTCTAAAAACTGGTGACATCCAGTGGAAGCGGTAGGAAATGCAAGAAGGTCCATTAGAAATCTGGATTCCCATCTGAAAAACCATTAAAAAGAGAGTGACCTCAAAAACTTCAGAGTGTTTTCTACTAATAATATGGATATCTTATCTTCAGGGGATGAGTAGCAGGCAGTTGAATTTGGGCATGCATTTCATCCGGACGTGAAAATACTGCCCCCTGTCACCAAGAAGTTAAGGTCTGTTACTGAAACTAACTATGCTCTGCTTTCTGAAGATAATCTGTTTCTCAATTATATCTATTCTCTGGAAATGTCTGGGTTTGGAGTTGTTGTTTTTTCACAAATCTTTTAATTGTAATTGATTGTGGTCTTTATAAGTACCGTTCAAAAGTTTGGGGTCACTTAGAAGTGTCCTTGTTTTCCATGAAAACATACATGAAATGAGTCGAAAAATGAAAAGTAAATATAGTCAAGATGTTGACAAGGTTATAAATAATGATTATTAATTGAAATAATAATTGTGTCCTTCAGACTTTGGTTTCGTCAAAGAATCCTCCATTTGCAGCAATTACAGCCTTGCAGACCTTTGGCATTCTAGTTGTCAATTTGTTGAGGTAATCTGAAGAGATTTCACCCCATGCTTCCTGAAGCAACTCCCACAAATTGGATTGGCTTGATGGGCACTTCTTATGTACAATACGGTCAAGCTGCTCCCACAACAGCTCAATAGGGTTGAGATCCGGTGACTGTGCTGGCCACTCCATTGTAGACAGAATGCCAGCTGACTGCTTCTTCATTAAGTAGTTATTGCATAGTTTAAAACTGTGCTTTGAGTCATTGTCCTGTTGTAGGAGGAAATTGGCTCCAATAAGCGCCATCCACAGGGAATGGCATGGCATTGAAAAATGGAGTGATAGCCTTCCTTCTTCAATATCCCCTTTACCCTGTACAAATCTCCCACTTTATCACCACCAAAGCACCCCCAGACAATCACATTGCCTCCACCATGCTTGACAGATTGCGTCAAGCACTCTTCCAGCATCTTTTCATTTTTTTCTGACTCACAAATGTTCTTCTTTGTGATTTGAACTCCTCAAACTTAGATTTGTCTGTCCATCACACTTTTTTCCAATCTTCCTCTGTCCAGTGGTCGTGTTCTTTTCCCCATCTTCATATTTTCTTTTTATTGGCCAGTCTGAGATATGGCTTTTTCTTTGCAACTCTGCATAGAAGGCCAGCATACCGGAGTCGCCTCTTCACTGTTGATGTTGAGAGTGGTGTTTTGTGGGTACTATTTAATGAAGCTGCCAGTTGAGGACTTGTGAGGCGTCTGTTTCTCAAACTACACAATCTAATGTACTTGTCCTCTTACTCAGTTGTGTACCAGGGCCTCCCACTTAAACCTAGGCCCTGCGTGTCCCCAGGCACCATCATTTGTTGACTTCTGTGATCGAAAAAGCCTCATTTTTGGAAAAATAACATTCCCAAAGTAAATGGGCTGTTTTTCAGGACCAGATAATAGAATATGCATATAATTGACATGTTAGGATAGAAAACACTCTAGATTCCAAAACTGTAAAAATATTGTCTGTGAGTATAACAGAACTGATATTGTAGGCAAAAGCCTGAGAAAAATCCAATCAGGAAGTGACTCTTATTTAGAAACCTCTGCGTTCCTATGCATCCCTATTGAGCAGTGAAAGGGATATCAACCAGATTCCTTTTTCTATGGCTTCCCTAATGTGTCTAGTGTCACAAGACATAGTTTCAGGCTTTTATTTTGAAAATGAGCGTGAGCGACAACATTGTGTCAGTGGTCAGCTGGTGGCTCTCAGAGTGATATGTGCGTAATAGACAAATGCGGCCATTGTTTCTCTCGCTCCTACTAAGAAGCCAACTGACCCGGTTGATATATTATAGAATAGATATTTGAAAAACACCTTGAGGATTGATTATAAAAAACGTTTGCTATGTTTCTGTCGATTTTATGGATATAATTTGGAATATCTTTCGGCGTTGTCGTGACCACAGTTTCCGGTGGATTTCTCAACCATCAAACAGAGGTATTTCGGCTATAAAAAAATCTTTATGGAACAAAATGAACGTTTGCTGACTAACTGGGAGTCTCGCCAGTGAAAACATCCGAAGATCATCAAAGGTAAACGGTTAATTTGATTGCTTTTCTGATTTTCGTGACCAAGCTTCCTGCTGCTAGCTGGACATAATGCTATGCTAGGCTATCGATAAACTTACACAAATGCTTGTCTTGCTTTGGCTGTAAAGCATAATTTCAAAATCTGAGATGACAGGGTGATTAACAAAAGACTAAGCTGTGTTTCACTATATTTCACTTGTGATTTCATGAATATGAATATTTTCTAGGAATATTTTTTGTCCGTTGCGTTATGCTAATTAGTGTCAGTTGATGACAATTCTCCCGGATACGGGATGGGTAGTTCCAAGAGGTTTAACATCAGAAGCCTCCTCCCTATGTTTTACTCACTGCTTTAGCATACTCCACCAACCCTGATGTCCTTGCCATGTCTGAATCCTGGCTTAGGAAGGCAACCAAAAAAACTGAGATTTCCATACCCAACTACAACATTTTCTGTCAAGATACAACTACCAAAGGGGGAGGAGTTGCAATCTACTACAGAGATAGTCTGCTAAGTTATGTCATACATTCCAGGTCTATACCCAAACAGTATAGACTCTCCAGAAAAAAGTTTCTCACTGTTGCCGCCTGTTATCGACCCCCCTCCGCTCCCAGCTGTGCCCTGGATTCCATACGTGAATTGATCGCCCCACATCTAACTTCAGAGTTTGTTCTGTTAGGTGTGTTAAACTGGGATATGCTTAACACCCTGGCAGTCCTACAATCTAAGCTAGATTCCCTCAATCTCACACAAATCATCAAGGAACCCACCAGGTACAACCCTAAATCCATAAACATGGGCACCCTCATAGACATTATCCTGACTTGCCCTCCAAATACACCTCTGCTGTTTTCAATCAGGATCTCAGCAATCACTGCCTCATTGCCTGTATCCGCTATGGGTCCGCGGTGAAATGACCACCCCTCATCACTGTCAAACGCTCCCTAAAACACTTCTGCCAGCAGGCCTTTCTAATCGACCTGGCCCGGGTATCCTGGAAGGATATTGAACTCATCCCGACAGTCGAGGATGTCTGGTCGTTCTTTAAAAGTAATTTCCTCACCATCTTAGATAAGCATGCCCTTTCAAAAAATGCAGAACTAAGAACAGATATAGCACTTGGTTCACTCCAGGCCTGACTGCCCTTGACCAGCACAAAAAACATCCTCTGGCAGACTGCAATAGCATCGAATAGTCCCCACGATATGCAACTGTTCAGGGAAGTCAGGAACCAATACACGCAGTCAGTCAGGAAAGCAAAGGCTAGCTTTTTCAAGCAGAACTTTGCATTCTGTAGCTCTAACTCCAAAAGGTTTGGGACACTGTAAAGTCCATGGAGAACAAGAGCACCTACTCCCAGCTGCCCACTGCACTGAGGCTAGATAACACGGTCACCATCGATAAATCCATGATAATCAAAGATTTCAATAAGCATTTCTCTACGGCTGGCCATGCCTTCCTCCTGGGTACTTCAACCCAGGCCAACAGCTCTGCCCCCACCGCAGCTGCTCGCCCGAGCCTCTCCAGCTTCTCCTTCACAAAAATCCAGCTGGCAGATATTCTGAAAGAGCTGCAAAACCTGGACCCATACAAATCAGCCGGGCTAGACAATCTGGACCCTCTTTTTCTAAAACTATTCGCCGCCATTGTTGCAATCCCCATTACCAGGCTGTTCAAGCTCTCTTTCACATTGTCCTAAAGATTGGAAAGCTGCCGCGGTCATCCCCCTCTTCAAAGGGGGTGATGTTGTCACCAGCGTTAGGCGCATAATGGCACTCACCTGGACTCCATCACCTTCTTGATTACCTGCCCATTATATGTCACTCCCTTTGGTTTCTGGGCACTCACTCCCTGAACTTGCTTCCCATTTCTCAGCCCCCTCATTACAGAATGACGCCTCAGCGGAGGGGACTGGTCCACTCCGGATCCCCGGGATCATCCCTGTGGTTGGCGTCCTGCGGCTCGAGCCGAATGCGCCTGGGGAGGGGGTACTCACGTATGCTCTCTCTCCGGCACTCTAGGTCGTCATGCTCCCGTGCCTCAGCCGGATCGACAGGTTCCCGCGTCTTAGCAGAGGTGACCGGTCCGCTCTTGATCCCCGGGATTGTCATCTTGGTCGATGTCCTGCAGCTGGAGCTGCGAGTCGGGGAGGGGATACTGTCATGTGTGCTCCTTTTCCGTTCTCTCAGTCACCAGGCTGCTCATTAGGGTGCACACCTGTCACCAGCATTAGGCACAAAATGACACTCACCTGGACTCATCACCTCCTTGATTACCTATCCTTTATATGTCACTCCCTTTAGTTTCTTCCCCGGTCGGCATTGTTTCTGTTTCATGGCTGTGCATTGTTTGTGTTTCGTGTTTCACTTATTTATTAAAACACTCACTCCCTGAACTTGCGTCCCAACTCTCAGCGCACTCGTTACAGATGCAGTGAGCAGTAAAAACATCTCAAGCAAATTTGCTGATACAAAGCATTTCACACATTGAAATTGCATCAACGATGTCAATTGTTTTTTACATCTCCTCTTTTGCATGTCTCTTGTGATGCAGTTTACAGCAGCACTGACAGATGCGGTAAATTGACATCAGCGTCAGAGTTTTGAATGACCCCACCCCCACCCTTTTTTCCATGCTGGCTGAAGTCAGTCACTAGCTTACTTTAGACACAGATGAAAGGGGAAACATATACAGTTCTGTGAAAAAAGTTTTTGCCCCCTTCCTGATTTCTTACTTTTTTGCATATTGTCACACTTAAAAGTTTCAGATCATCAAACTCATTTTAATATTACACAAAGATAACCCAAGGAAACACAAAATGCAGTTTAAGTGATGATTTTATTTATTAAGGGAAAAAAGCTATCAGAACCTTCATGGCCCTATGTGAAAAAGTAATTGCCCACTAAACATAATAACTGGTTGTGCCACCCTCAGCAGCAACAACTCAATCAAGCGTTTGTGATAACTGGCAATGAGTCTTTCACATCGCTGTGGAGGAATTTTGGTCGACTCTTCTTTGCAGATTTTTTTAAATTCAGCCACATTGGAGGGTTTTTTGAGCCTGAACCGCCTTTTTAAGGTCACGCCACAGCATCTCAATCGGATTCAAGTCCGGACTTTGACTAGGCCACTCTAAAACCTTCATTTTTTTAAAAGCCATTCAAAGGTGGACTTGCTGGTGTACCCAAGAACCCAAGTGTGCTTCAGCTTGTGGTCATGAACCGATGGCCGGACATTCTCCTTCAGGATTTTTTTTGGTAGAGAGCAGAATTCATGGTTCCATCAATCACAGCAAGTTATCCAGGTCCTGAAGCAGCAAAGCAGACCCAGACCATCACACTACCACCACCATATTTGACTGTTGGTATGATGTTCTTTTTCTGAAATGCTGTGTTACTTTTACGCCACTTGTAACGGGACACACACCTTCCAAAAAGTTCAACTTTTGTCTCGTCAGCCACAGAATATTTTCCCAAAAGTCTTGGGAATCATTAAGATAATTTTGCCAAAAGTGAGACGAGCCTTTGTTGTTTTTGGTCAGCAGTGGTTTTCGCCTTGGAAATCTGCCATGGATGCCATTTTTGCCCAGTCTCTTTCTTATGGTTGAGTCATGAACACTGACCTTAACTGAGGCCTGCAGTTATTTAGATGTTGTTGTGGGTTCTTTTGTGACCTCTTGGATGAGTCATCGCTACGCTCTTGGGGTAATTTTGGTAGGCAGGCCACTTCTGGGAAGGTTCAACACTGTTCCAAATTTTCTCCATTTTATCCATGCCTCTCACCGTGGTTCGCTGAAGTCCCAAATCTTCAGAAATGACTTTGTAACCCTTTCGAGTCTAATAGATGTCAATTACTTTGTTTCTCATCTGTTCCTGAATTTCTTTGGATCGCGGCATGATGTCTTGCTTTTTGAGATCTTTTGGCCTACTTCACTTTAAGTGATTTCTTGATTCAACAGTTCTGGCAGTTATCCGGCTTGGGTTTGGCTAGTGAAATTGAACTCAGCTTTCCAAAAAATTTGATTAACCACAGTAAATTAATGATTTAACAAGGGGGAGCAATTACTTTGTCACATAGGTCCATGACAGTTCGGATAGCTTTTTTCCCTTAATAAATAAAATGATCACTTAAACACAGAATTTTGTGTTTACTTAGGTTATCTTTGTGTAATATTAAAATTTGTTTGATGATCTGAAACATTTAAGTGTAACAAATGTGCAAAAAAATAAGAAATCAGGAAGGGGCAAATACTTTTTCACAGCACTGTAATTATCATTGCAATAGATGAACAGTGTAACTTTTTAGTTATACAGTATTTGCTGACACCCTACAGTCAAATTGTTACCAGTAAAGTAACGATCTAGCTACAGTATATAAACCACGGCCCTCTGCAAACATACCTTCTCGGATGTTGGTTACAGGGTGGTACTTTGAAATTAGTTAAGAGAATATACCATTATTATTTCATTGAAAATGAAATACAGAAATATCTAATTTACATAAGTATTCACACCCCTGAGTGTTAGCATCACCTTTGGCAGTGATTACAGCTGTCAGTCTCTCTTTGAGTAAAGCCAGTGTGTCTATGTACAGTATGTGGATGACTCAACACTATACACGTCAGTTACTGAAGCAACTGAAAGAACTACAACACTTAACAAAGAGCTGCAGTTAGTTTCAGAATGGGTGGCAAGGAATAAGTTAGCCTTAAATATTTCAAAAACTAAACGTATTGTATTTAGGACAAATCATTCACTAAACCCTACACCTCAACTAAATCTTGTTAGGAATAATGTGGAAATTGAGCAAGTTGAGGTGACTAACTTGGAGTAACCCTGGATTGTAAACTGTCATGGTCAAAACATATTGATACAATATTAGCCATGATGGAGAGAAGTATGTCCATAATAAAGTACTGTTCTGCCTTCTTAACAACACTATCAACAAGGCAGGTCCTACAGGCCCTAGTTTTGTTGTACCTGGACTGCTGTTCAGGACTGGCCCATTAGATGTACACAGAGAGCTAAAAATAATAATATGCATGTTAATCTCTCCTGGCTCAAAGTGGAGGAGAGATTGACTTCAACACTACTTGTATTTGTGAGAGGTTTTGACATGTTAAATGCTCCGAGCTGTCTGTTTGAACAAACTACTGGCACACACCTCAGCTGCATACCTCACATGACATGCCACCTATTCACCTCTTCACAGTCCCCAAGTCCAGCACAGTATTACATAGAGCCATGACTACATGAAACTCTATTACACATCAAGTAACTCATGCAAGTAGTAAACTTTTTTTTTTTTTACAAGTACTAATGCACCGTATTGGCACAGACACATGCATAAGAACACACAATACCAACATGCACTAGGATATTGTGTTGTAGATATGTGGTAGTCGAGTATGGGCCTTGGCAGCAGCTAATGGGGATCCATAATAAATACAAAGACAATTGTTCCCTCAAAACTTGAGACATCTAGTTGTGTGACAAACCTGCACATTTTAGAGTGACCTTTTAATTTCCCCAGCACAAGGTGCACCTGTTTTTTTCACATTTTAGTCATTTAGTAGTAAGTGCAGACATTTTTGTATTGGTCCCCCATGGGAATCAAACCCTCAACCCTGGTGTTGCAAGTTCCATGCTCTCCCAAATGAGCCACAAGTGACCACCATTACCTGCTGTTTAGTCAGCTTCTTGATATGCCACACCTGTCAGGTGGATGGATTGACTTGGCAAAGGAGAAATGCTCACTAACAGGGATGTAAACACATTTGTGAACAGAAATTGTGAGGAATAAGCATTTTGTTAGTATGAACCATTTCTCTGATCTTTTATTTCAGTTCGTGAAACATGGGACCAGCACTTTACGTATTGCGTTTATAATTTTGTTCAGTGTACGAGGTTGTTGTTCCATCCTCAGTTTTCTCCAATCACAGCCGTTAAACTCTAACTGTTTTAATGTCACCATCGGCCTCGTGGTGAAATCCCTGAGCAGTTCTCTTCCTCTCCAGCAACTTAGTTAGGCAGGACGCCTGTATCTTCCTAGTGACTGGGTGTATTGTTACACTGTCCAAAGTGTAATTAATACATTTATCTTGCTCAAAGGGATATTCAATGTCTGCTTATTTTTTTTCACCCATCTACCAATTGGATCCCTTCTTTGCAAGACATTGGAAAAACTCCCTGGTCTTTGTGGTTGAGTCTGTGTTTGAAATGCACTGCTCGCCTGAGAGACCTTACTGATAATTGTATTTGTGGGGTACAGAGATGAGCTGGTCATTCAAAAATCATGATAAACACTATTATTGCACCCAGAGTGTGTCCATGCAACTTATAATGTGACTTGTTAAGCACATTTTTACTCCTGAACTTATTTAGGCTTGCCATAACACATTGGTTGAATAGTTATTGACTCAAGACATTTCCGCTTTTATTAATTTGTAAAAATGTTGAAAAACATAACATTCTACTTTGACATTCTACTTTGACAATACGGTATATTGTGTGTAAGCCAAATCCCAATGTAATCATTTTTTATTAATTCTGTAACACAACAAAATGTTGAAAACTCTTTACCAGGCACTAGCACAGCTCAGCCATAAACCAGCAACTGCATGTATCATGGTCAATGGCACTGCTACCCAACCATGAGCGACAATTGTATATTTTTCTATTGTCCTTGGTTGATTTCACTGACTGTGTCACACCCTTTTTCACCTGTCCATGTGCTTGTTTCCACACCCCTCCAGGTGTCGCCTATCTTCCCCATTATCCACTGGGTACTTATACCTGTGTGTTTTGTCTGTCTGTGCCAGTTCGTCTCGTTTGTCAAGTTAACCAGCAGTTTGTCTCAGCTCCTGCTTTTTCCCAGTCTCTCTTTTTCTCACCCTCCTGGTTTTGACCTTTGCCTGTCCTGACTCTGAGCCCACCTGCCTGACCACTCTGCCTGCCCCTGACCCTGCCTGCCATCCTGTACTGTTGCCCACTACTCTGGATTATCTACCCCTGCCTGCCTTGACCTGTCGTTTGCCTGCCCCTGTTGCTGAAATAAACGGTGTTACTTCAACACAGTCTGCATTTGGGTCTTACCTTATAGACTGTACGTTGCTAAAGACAAGAGCGTCTGCTAAATTATCAAAATGAAAACTTGCAAAGAACACTGGGTAATATGCAACAGCATGTGTAAATCCAGTAATATACTTTAATTTAGATTACAGTAATATTTTTTGGTACTGTAAAATGGATTATTGTAAAATGGATTACAGTATTATACTGTTAAAGAAATTACAGGAAATGTTTTACAGTGCAGGCTAAAACTCAAAGCTTATTATATATACTCCACCATCTGTGCCTGTCAGCTGCTGACGCTCATTACTTTACTCCAGGTTCCCATAACCATCACCATCCACACTGTTGGAAGTTCTCCAATGATGATATTTTGTTATGATAGTGGTAGAAAGGTTTTGAATGTCTGAAACCAACAGTTGCTGTGCTGATCATAAACACACACTCACACTTGCACTCACACAGTAGCTGTGTTGTCATAAACAGGGCTGTAGCAGTACATTAGGCAACCCGGATATATCTGCTTCCAAAGTTATAACGAGCCTGCTGGGTGATGTTAAGTGTTATGTGTTTATATCAATGTTTATGTGCACCATATGTGGAATGGCTGGTGTGTGTGTGCATGTGTCTATAGAGAGAGATTTATTTTGACTGTAGGCTTCTGCTGAAGTGGCTCTGGTGGTGGCTCTGGTGATGAACACAGGCAAAAGTACTTCATTTGATTCATTGCGCTGTGTGTGTGCGTGCGTGTATGTATGTATGCGGTTTGGTTTGTTATGATCGTCTCCCCACTACACAACAGTGGTGACAAAAATCCACACCGTAGGAGCAAAACAAAGCCTGCATTTTAGCATCTGGACTGGGCCTTTTAGCAATGGGACACAGCATGGGGAAAAAGCTTCCTCTCACCAGGTCCACGCCGGAATTATCAGACTGCTAGGGGACGCCTGACATGCTAAGAAGTCACAATATCTCCAGGGTGGCGGCAGAGTGGAGCTAAAGCATAGCGGGTCCAGCCTCTACCCCGCTGGTTCCAGTTCCTTAGAAACCAAACCTCCCTCTGCGACAGCCAGGCAAGCAGGTAGGGCAGCAGCTGCATCCAACCCACTGCCTGTGAAAGAGGTGTGTGTGTGCATGTGAGGGAGTTGGCAGGCAGGCTGGCGTCTTCTATACCCCTCATTATTACCAACTTAGATTTTAACTTTTATGTGTGTGTGGGGAGTGTATTTGTGTGTGTGTGTCTATCTGTGTGCTGCTCTATGTTCAACCACAACAACAAATAATGCAAAAAGAACAATTGCAACCAGATGTGTTACAGAAACAATACAAAGCAAAGGGGTACATTTTTAGGTCAAGGTGCTTACCCTGGAGCCAGCAGTTTGTGATAGCGCCACTCCTCCACTCAGCAAGGCACTCAGTCTACACTCTGTAGCCATATGCTCTATGTAATGTCAATCCATCAATCACATTTATTTATAAAGCCCATTTTACATCAGCAGTTGTCACAAAGTGTGTAAACGAAAACCGAGCGTTAAACCCCAGAGAGCAAGCAATGCACATCCAGGCCATGCAAATAGACTAGCTAGCTAAAAGTAAACTGGTAACAACTTGATCAATCTTATGAATATGTAAAACTGTAAAACAGACATGAAGATACAACTTGAACCACAGAGTAAGGCTACCTTCAAACCATAATGCATAAAATCCATGTCCAAACGCAGCTGTTTGGTGAAGAAAAATTATGTTTTACATTTTTTTATGGTTGATGGATAGTCTTTGCAACTTTTCTGATGGACAGCTCAACACAAGGCTTTACATGGTCCAATTTAGGGGATTACCACCAAATGCAATCAAGTTTTGTAAAAAACGACTCATGAACATTTTTTTATCGGCAAAAACAAACTTTTTTTTTTTTGCCTGTTGTTCTTCTCATTTTTATTAACTACTATGGTAACTTAAACATCTGCCAACACTTAGAGTTTACGATTAAAAAATGTCAAAAATCAAGTCTCATATCCAGGGTGAATACATTTTTATTAGTGTATATAATACAGCATGCAGGTGTGCCAACTAAACTATATATCCAAAATAAGATTGATGAGTAGGACATATAGGCTCTGTTTAGACAGGCAGCCCAAGTCAGATTTTCTTTCTTCTCACTAATTGTTATTTTGACCAATCAGATAATATCTGAAAAATATCTGATGTGAACAGATCTGATGTGACTGGTAAAGAAATATCAGAATTGGGCAGCGTGTCTAAACGCAGCCAGGAACATGTGGAACATAAGTCAGTTCTTGTGTTCGTAGCAGTTTGTATGAATTTGAGTGGTTACATACAGTACAAGTTAAATGGCTACAAAACAGATAAGGAGACTCTTACTGTAATCAAAGGGAAGGTAGCACTGAAGACCCCAGTATTCAGTCAGGCAAATCAAAGCAGATGTGTCACCATCCAGGCCTTTGTCACAGCATGCAGTGGCCTGACAGCGAGATGACAATAAATACATTATGTACCTTTCCTCACCAATGCCGTGTTAGCATTTGCTGAACAAACCAACTATTTTGTTAGAGTCATTGATATAAAGGGGCAATTCATATACAATATCCAGTTCATACATTGACTGTAACACCTCTAGGGTTCTGTGGTGGTCTGGCAGCATTCTGCTTTCTCATGAGCTTACTCCCTCTCCACCTGATATGCAAAAACAACAAAGCATGAATTACAGTACGCCTAGTCAGTCAGTAACTTGGATAACTAGGCTAATTAAACACTCATGTAAAGGTGCACATCAGCCAAATGATACCCAACCAATACAGCCTACTACTCTATTTGCAGTGAAATTGGGACAGGCATTTTTCTCGCCAACTGTTTCAGTCACCAATTCATCAATTAACAGGCAGTGCAATGAAGTACTGTCCAAAAGTCATTGAAAAGTCTTTATAACACAGCTAGCAAATATGTAGATTTTATTTTCTAGAAACCTAGCTAACATTAGCTACACTGCAGTGTTGATGGTGGGAGTTAGCAAGCTAGCTTTCCCCCAGCAGTTAGATAACTAGCTAAATAATGGCATTTATTTAGACGATTACCTTCATGTAGATCATTTTGGTTTCATTTACCTAACCTCTCTTGCTCATGTGGGTAGCTACTTCCTGAGATTTGATTGATGGACCAATGAGCCAATGGTTAGATGGCTGGGGTTTTGTCAGAGGGAACTGATTGGTAAAGAGTAAAATGGCCTGCCCCAAAGCTGATTAAATAAAACGTTTACTTGCCAATCTAATTCCACAAACTTACAAAACTTTCTACAAGCGTACGAATCCTTGGTAACGTGACAACAGTGACAGAACACTGAACGCACCCAGATAAAAAATCTGCAAGTGTATTTTGGATTCACAGCTGAATATTCATACTAGGGGTCGACCAATTACTCGGAATGACCGATTAATTAGGGCCAATTTCAAGTTGTCATAACAATCGGAAATCTGTATTTTTGGGCGCGATTTTGCCGTTTTTAAAAAAATGTATATACCTTTATTTAACTAGGCAAGTCAGTTAAGAACACATTCTTATTTTCAATGACGGTCTAGTAACGGTGGGTTAACTGCCTTGTTCAGGGGCAGAATGACAGATTTTCACCTTGTCAGCTTGTGGGATCCAATCTTGCAACCTTACAGTTAACTAGTCCAACGCTCTAACCACCTGCCTCTCATTGCACTCCACGAGGAGCCTGCCTGTTACGCAAATGCAGTAGAAGCCAAGGCAAGTTGCTAGCTACCAATACACTTATTTTATAAAAAAAACAATCAATCATAATCACTAGTTATAACTACACATGGTTGATGATATTACTAGTTTATCCAGCGTGTCCTGCTGGGGGATGATTTAACAAAAGCGCATTTGCGAAAAAAGCACAATCGTTGGACGACTGTACCTAACCATAAACACTAATGCCTTTCTTAATATCAATACACAGAAGTATATATTTTTAAACCTGCATATTTCGCTACAAGAAATCCAGGTTAGCAGGCAATATTATCCAGGTGTAATTGTGTCACTTCTCTTGCGTTCATTGCACGCAGAGTCAGGGTATATACAACAGTTTGGGCAGCCTGGCTCATTGCAAACTAATTTGCCATAATTTTACGTAATTATGACATAATATTGAAGGTTGTGCAATGTAACAAGAAAATTTAGACTTAGGGATGCCACCCACTAGATAAAATACCGAACGGTTCTGTATTTCACTGAAATAGTAAATGTTTTCTATTCGAAACGATAGTTTCTGGATTCGACCATATTAATGACCAAAGGCTAGTATTTCTGTGTGTTATGTTATAGTTAGGTCTATGATTTGATAGAGCAGTCTGACTGAGTGATGGTAGGCAGCAGCAGGTTCGTAAACATTCATTCAAACAGCACTTTTGTGCGTTCTGCCAGCAGCTCTTTGCAAGCACAGCGCTGTTTATGACTTCAAACCTATCAGCCTAATAAAGTCCAATAAATACTACATTAACTACAACCTAAAACCTCTTACCTTGGAATATTGAAGTCTCATGTTAAAAGGAACCACCAACTTTCATATCTTCTGAGCAAGGATCTCAAATGTTAGCTTTTTTACATGGCACATATTGCACTTTTACTTCTCCAACACTTTGTTTTTGCATCATTTATTTGAGGCTAAATTGTTGTAATTGTATTGTTGTAATTGTCATTATTACAAATAAATAAATAAAAATTGTCCAATTAATCGATATCGGCTTTTTTTGGTCCTCCAATAATCAGTGTCAACATTGAAATATCATAATCGGTCGACCTCTAATTCATACTCATAAATTGACTTGAATTCTGAAAATAAATTATGGTTAAATCTTATTGAATGTGGGTTGAGTCACTGACGTGATCTTCCTCTCCGGGTTGCCCGTGGGATATACTCAGTCTTGTCTCAGGGTAGTAAGTTGGTGGTTGAAGATATCCCTCTTGTGGTGTGGGCCTGTGCTTTGGCAAAGTGGGTGGGGTTATATCCTGCCTGGTTGGCCCTGTCCAGGGGTATCGTCGGATTGGTCAGAAAGGAAATAATGTCCAAAAACAGAGATGTGTGTTCACAGCAGTTGTAGGCAAGCTGTTCTTGGTAATGAACTAAATACTCTGCCAGCTTGTGATTGCTGTGGAGGTTATAAAGCCATGACAATGTTTGTGATTGTGTCAAGGGATACAGGATTAAACAACTTGAGTGTCTCCATTGATCCGAGGTCCTGACAGATCAGTGTAGAATCAGAACAACTGAGTTTTGGAGAAATACGCATATTCAAAGAGGATTTTTCTTCGTCTAAGAATTTGAGGAATTCGTCACTGCTGAAGTGAAGGCCATACTCACTTACGGAGTGCTGCTTTTAAGTTAGCTTCGCAACAGTATAAAAATACTTTTTCATTTGCTTTAATTCTCCTCAATCAGGATGGAAAAGTAGGTTAGTCAAGCATCAGTGAATGCGGTTTAATATTGCACGGTACTGTCTTTCCAAGCAAGTCTTCCTATTTTCTGGAAGCTTGTTTCAGGGCTCAGGTATTTTCTGTATACCAGGTAGATAGTTTCTTGTGACAATGTTTTGTTTATTTTTAGCGGTGCGACTGCATCTAGGGTATTATGCAAGTTTAGGTAGTAAACTTAGTTTGCACTCTGACATCCTTGGTCAGGTGGAGAGAGTCTGGAAGGATATCGAGGAATCTTTGGGTTGTCAGTGAATTTGAAACATGGCTTTTGATAATTCTTGGTTGGGGTCTAAGACAATAATTTGTTGCGATTGCAAACTTAATAAAATGGTGGTCCAAAAGTCCAGTATTAAGAGGAAAAACATTTACATCCACAATAACTATTCCACGAGACAAAACTCAAACTAGGGTATGATTGTGTCAATGCGTAGGTAGTGTTACCTTGTTCTTAAATGGGAATGGAAACATTAGGATTGAGAACGCCAACTAACTATAAATTGCCATATAGGCATTGTTGCATCACTGGCAGGAGACAATTTTGATCGTTGCTCCAGATCAAAGAATTCATTCTCATTGCAGTAACAACACAGACATGCACCTGAAACACCTCAGCTAGAGGGTCAGTGTAGCCAAACACAAACTGGTATGAGTGGGGATGCTGCGAGATAATGGCTAGGGTATGTATGCTGTAGAGAGATGGTGGCGATACAACACAAAATCCCAGCGGATGGTGGCTGTATTACATCCAGTCAGAGATTCCTATCAATCTGTCTGGATGGCGATGTATTTATTGGACTTGTAACTAATCCTTAAGAAGGATTTCCTGGCAGAAGAGGTTACTCGACCAGTCAGCAGCCGATATGCCAGTTAAATAATTGGTGAAATTTTGCTTGATTTTAAATTGTTTAAGGTTAAAATCAGTAGTAGGTACGTGCTCAATATATATTATCAGTATCCTATAATGATGTTTATCACCATCGCTATTTGGCGCGATGCTAACACAGTTACCTTTTGATTAGACGACCAGATTTTGAATCGCAGACAGCATCATGATTCATGAAATCTCACCCTAACCAATAATGGAGCGTGCTCATTATTAATACATTATGATTTAGTTTACTTTTATTAACAGAGCATACAGGCTGGCAGTTTATCGCCAGTTCACCCTATGGGCATTTCTTCCGTGAAGCGGGCAGTATCCAGAAGCAAAGTTATTTACATAGAGTTTCAGTTTAAAAACCTCTTACAGCTACCCCCTACTTTTTTCAATTTCCTCCTGAAGACATCCAAATCTAACTGCCTGTAGCTCAGGCTCAGAACCAAGGATATGCATATTATTTGATTTCATTTGAAAGAAAACACTCTGAAGTTTGTGTCAATGTGAATTGAATTTAGGAGAATATAACACAATAGATCTGGATTAGATAATACAATGAAGAAAACATTGTTGTATCATCATCTTTAAAATGAACAAGATAAAACAAACATTCAGATAGGATGATGGGGACAATTTCAGTGAAAAACATAAGAGTGCAACAGTACTTGTGCAAAGTTTCAGAATGATAACTTCCAAAATGAGTGTGCGACATGACATTTATCATGAAGTCACCCAGGTGTCCCACACAAGTGGCCCAAAGTACCCAAGTGGCCAAATTGGTGAAGTTATACATTTTGAATGGAATAACTATATACAAAATACCTAAATGTATTCTAACACACGCCCCCCCAAAATTTGAGAAAAAACAAGAAAAAAATATATACATTTACAAAATAACACTTTCAATATTTGGAAGACCCTCAGTCCTCTACACAATATTGTGCTGTTGATGCCAGTTGCCATAGCAGTCTCTTTCTGCTGTAAAGCAGAGGGTCACCAAGCATGTGGTGCAGGTGATGGGGGACTTAATTTTGCAAAGAACACAGTGACGCCTCCATGCTGTGCCCTTTTGGCCCCGAGGCACATCCATGCCTGCATAAATACATTTGGGCAGATGAACACCACTTGAGGCAGGAGCAGAAGGGACATAGGTAGAGGGGCCAGAACGTGGTGCAGTGGTGCTGTAGCCAGCAAGCTCCTTGATGAGCAGCTCTCTGAAGGCTAGCTGTGAGATGGGGGTCTTTCCACAGCTCTTAGCCATTTCCTTGTGTAGGATGAATGCATTCACCACAGCAATGTCGATGAAATGATAGAAGAAGGTCTTGTACCATTTCATTGTCTTATGGAGAACATTGTAATCGCCTATCAGCGCATCTGACAGCTCCACACCTCCCATGCTCTTGTTGTAGTCCTTTATTGCAGTTGGAATGGAGACATTTGTTGTGGTCCATGCCCCAGTAGCGCTGAGACAACAGGTGTCCGTCTGGATGAACCAGCTTCAGTAGGCGATGGACACCTTGGCACTGGGGGCTCCCATTCTGAGTCAGTGTCACTGTGAGAGAAAATGTTCAGTCAGAATAGTTTCACATATGAGCCCTGTATCAACAGGTATAGTAAACAGATATATATATAGAGTACAAGGAACATAAGGTTGAATATATTATGATAGACCTGCTAGATCTACTGTCTCATTTATATTATGACAGACCAGCTAGATCTACTGTCTATATTATATTATGTCAGACCAGCTAGATCTACTGTCTTTATTATATTACAACAGACCAGCTGTATCTACTGTCTCCATTTCACTTTGGCCATTGTTGTGGGCCTGCCCTCCCCTCAACAGCCTCAAATAGGCTATTTCATGTGGGGGTGGGGCGGCAGACACACGCATCTCACATTTCATTAAATTACGTTTTTATATATTGCTGCTCAAATTGAAAATCACAAATAATATTTGATATTATTAATTTCAAACAACGGCATTAGCATGAGAAGAACTTACCAGTCCAAAACGATGTCCTCTCCGTTCAAAAAATATTCCTCCATTTGGGAATCGCTAAATGAATCGTCTTCCAACAATCTCTGTCTCACTTTCCCGATCAATTTCTTCTAAAATTGTGTGTACATCTGTATATCTAGACTTACATTCAGCTTTCCCTGACTTAGTCGCCATACTGATTGATATATGAACAGCTGAAGACGCGCTTTACCCAAACAACGCTGTGCGTAACATGCGTTGCTCATTCCGGTATGAAACTTCAATGGCGAATGACCCTCTTTACGTCAGAGTTTACTACATGGGTTGGTTTTCCAACACATAAACATTACATATTGCCGTTTACCTCAGCTCATTGGCCATCAACCCAGCTAGATTTCAAGACGATCAGTGGTCATTGGGTTAAAATGCAGTCAATCAACAAAACAGCGGTCATATCATTGGTGCACAATGATGTCATTACTTGTCTTCAAATCGGTTTCTGTCAGTCGATACGTCCCGCGAAATGACCCATCAGGTTTGGTTGTGTTACAAACAAACAAGTTACAAACAAACCAGTTGATTGCAATGAAACCAAACATGATTGGAAAAGTCACGTTTAATAATGTGTGTATTTACACCGAATGTGTCGTCGAAAATGGAATGAGACGGAATTCACGACACAAGAGGTTCACAAAAAGTTTCGTGTTAGGCTATAAAAATGGATTTTATCAAACAAAAGACCACTCATTGTGTAACAATGAGCATTGGGATTGCATTCAGAGGAAGATCGTCAAAGGTAAACAATTTATTTTATTGCAGTTTTTGATTTTGTTACACCTGTGCTGGTTGAAATAGTTGTTTTTTATGGGGCTCTATCCTCAGATAATTGCATCGTATTCTTTCGCAGTAAATCCTTTTTTAAATCCGACAACGCAGTTGGATTAGCAAGATTCTAGGCTTTCGAAACATTTGAGACACTTGTATTTTCATGAATGGTTAAATAAAACAAGTTAATTTAGAATATCTAGTCTGCTATAATTTTTTCAAGACATAGATGTAATGCCTGCACCTTATGTAAAAATAGTATTAGTTAGCTCACCACTATAACAACAGGTTGAAGCATAACCAGATAAACTTGCTTTGAAGATAAACATACCTTTAACGAGCATAAACCCTGTGTCCCTGTAGTGACTTCACCTAGCTTTGGCTGCCATCTTTGGAGAGGAATGGTAACTACACTGGGTCAAAGTAGACTTTAATAATATATGCCATTTAGCAGACAACTTTATCCAAAGTGAACTGGGTACATGGTAGTGAAAACAGATCATAGAAACAGGATTACAATTTTGATATCATGGATGGTCAGTCCTAGCATCTATAGCCCTGTCTATGATTTTGATAGTGGTTACATTTCTCCAGACCCATCCCTCAGCTTTTTACCAAAAGAGGAGCAGAGAGGCACTTTGTTATTGTTTATACTGCTGATTGCCACTTTATAAGAAGTTAAGATGCAGATTAAATACACACCAAAATATGTTAGATTCTATATAAATGTCCCATCACTCAGACAGTTAGTAAATCCACAGCATCCAGCACAGCAAACAATCAATTGAATGTATTTTACAAATGCCCTTTTTACATCAAAATAATAACCACAATCAATGGTTATAGAGGGTGCAACAATTCAATACCTCATAGCTGAGCATTCATAGGTTGAGAGAGAGAGTCGAAACATCAGGACCGGGACAAGGTAGCACATCTGTTGAAACGGTAAAAAAAAATAAGTGGAAAAGCAATTCCACTCCGATTCCCTTTATGGATGGGTGTATCTTTGAATTCGCTGTTGAATGGCCTTCTCCTTCTCCATATTTGGAACACCAGCCCACTCCCCCGAAGTGATTGATATATCTTGGCTTGCACTGTGATGATTGTGATTCTTTAGTGATGGTCCCGGTGGGCCTCTTTTCCACCGCATCACAGGAACACTCTGGCACCCAGGGGTCAGTTTGGCATGCTGTACTAACCATTCTTTCCTGTTGGTAGAAAACAATTAAGGCATATATTAGGCTATAGTTATATTCATTAATCACTGCATATACTGTACTTGAAATAAACAATAGCCTTAGAAATAACATGCATTTGCAAGTACCTCCTCTGCCTCCTGCACAGTCTCCTCCAGGATGAAATCCTTTTCGGGGATATAGATATCATCCTGAAGACAACTGAACCCAAATATATCAGTTGGCATTAACAAGCTACCTCTCTTGTATGCTTCGCCAACACACACACACAGCAAATACAGGGACATTTGTTTTTCAGCAAACAGTAACCATGTCAATTTCAGTCTAGCTAAATGAGGTGGAGCAAACAAAACATTACAAAAACAAATCTGTCAACAAAATGTATTACGTTACAGTACTTGACTATCTGACATGGAACATCAACTCACCCCCTTCCGTACAAATGTGCGCAACCGCGACATTCAAAGAGGCTGCAAAGAAAATTAATGGGACTGTAGCGAATCTGTTGACTTCAAGATCTGTGGTGTGAACTACGTTTCTATTCAAGTGTTGATCGACATGGTAATGGCCCTATAGTATTGGAAAAAAGTTGAAAAAAACTGACCCTCCGTTACATCGTGACGTGTCTTGCCGTAACGTACAGCACGCATTAAGCAACTATTTCTGTCTTACAATCTCTCTCCACCAGGTGTAACACTTCTCTCGTTTAAAAACAAGAATTGGACAGTGATGGGGGTAAGGGGGGATACCTAGTCATTTTTTTCATCATCACTGCAAGAGAACATGATTCTCAAAGCCACTGTTACTTCTGAAGATCACTTTAGCACCGCCCTAAAAACACGATTCAAAATCGACACAAACAGGTATGTAATGACACATTATATAAACTCTTTAGAGTTTTATTTACATTTTAGAGGCGATAAGGTGATAAGTTGGACAGATCGAGTGAAAAAAAGTAGTTTTCCCATACATCTCCTCCTTCTCACTACCACACATTAGTTTCGCTTCCCCACCCGCCATTTTGTAAAAGACCCGACGGAGCTCATTGCCTTGTTGAATTATGCAGAAACGGGCAGAGTCAGGTCTCGGCATGAATTATGTTAGAAAGGGGAGAAATTTACAATGGTATTGACATTACAGTTGATCTGGAAGTATTACGTTTTTTGGGCGCTAAAATAAGGTCAATTGTACGGACCAAGGCAATGTACAAAAGTGAGTGAGTTTACATTAACTAATGTTAACTAATAACAGGTACACGGAGAAACTGTGTTGCAAGTTTAGTTGCAGTTGAGTTGCTTGCTAACATTATTTGCTGGAGGGTGTTACACAATACACTTCAGACGCAATAAGCCAGTTACCTTCAACTAGAGTTGCAACAAAGATCTGCAGTGTCTAACACTAGCCTAGTCAACAACGGTCATGACCGGTTAACGTTATTTCAGGCTCCATTACACTGACTCGCCTTGCCTCCTCCATTCAGTCGCTTTTGCTTGACTCCGAAGTCAGCAAAGTTGTTCATGGTCGATCGGTAACCCTTACACCATAACCCTAAGGTCTTCAATGTATGACTCCTTTCCATTTGGAAACTCCCGGTTGCCGAATCGAAAGGGCCCTTCATCGCAAATTCTGTCTCCACAAAGTGCTGTCCAAGATCCTGCTGGCTCGAGCTGGCAAGTTTCCTCATCAGGACATGGAGCCACTTCTTCAAAAGTTGTGGGGCCTCGGGCAGCCGATGGTAGCTTACTGAATTATTTTTTTTGGAGCCAATTCCAACTACCTGGCGCTATACAGTTCATGTTTGAATTATTACTTCTTGTTGCCATCATCGATGTACGCACCAAACATTACTCTCTTCGAATTCACTCTCCGCGCGAAGACTCAATACTTACAGCACATGTGATGATTCCTGCCAGTGACGCACTGCTGTCAGTCATTGTCGACGATCAAAATACTAAATATAGAGATGTTATGTTAAATGCGCATGTTTAGTATTAGTGGATTGAATACATCTCTTTGCTTAGATTTACTTCCTAAAGTGTTTCCATTCCCCTTTAATTGACAGCCTACAGGAGGAGTAATCTGCTCTGCTTGTTATAATCCTCATGTTCTGCTTTGCTCATAGCTTTGGACATTTTTTTTCTATTCAATGGGGTGTGTGCATACCACATGGCACCCTATTCCCTATATAGCACACTACTTTTGACCAGAACCCTATTGGCCCTAAAGTGCACTATAAAGGGAATAGGGTGCCATTTAGGATGCAATGTGTACCAACTCCATATACCTATCCTACTGTCCTCTTCCTTGAACGTAAAGGATGAGAGAAATGCCTCTAAGATCCTCTCCTTTTCCATGCTTATTTTCTTCCTCTCCTCTACAGCATATGAATGCAGATGAGATTGGTCCGGTCCTGAGAGGGCCCATCTGTTGTGCCATTGGACGCTGACCATACTGGCTGGCCAATGGCTGACTTGGGGCCAGATGATTAGGCACCTGTCCAATCGTGCCCGCACAGGTAAACCCACAGCCTTGTTAGGCCAGTGCTATCAAGGAGAGACAGGAGGAAGCAGGAGGGATGGGGAGGGGGCAGAAGTGTCTGTGGGGTGTGTGTCACACAAATACAGATCCAGCCTCAGCCCTAAACCAAGCCATATTCATAGCCCTAACCCTAGCCTTCATTATAGCCCCCTCATTCTGGTGTCTGCGTGGACTGACAAACTTCAAAACTTCACCAACATAGTAAATCAAAATAAATTATTTGGGAGTTAGATATGTAGCTACCGCTAATTATCTCCGTCCGACTGTGACCAACAGAAGCATTAGTAACTAATACAAGGCGTTATTCATATTCATAGGGGCTAAACTGCTCAATTATATTTAGAAGAACAAATGAGTGGGCTGCTTTGAGTATTATCCAGTTAAAGTGACCTTCTTATTTGAGACCCCACAGAACATTTACGGTAAAACCACATGAATTTCATGTGATCACGTTTTATTTTACATGAAGTTAATGTGATAACATGATCTCGTGAAATAAATGTGACATTCCAACGTGATACCATGAAACTACACGTGACAACATTTGAGCAAGTGAAAACCCATGTGCAAAATGTAATTGTAATTGAAAATATTTAATTTTACTGATAACTTCTTGGTCACTAGCAACTTGAAATGTCCTGTTACTGTACATGGCCTGCTACACCACCAGGTCTGTGATCATAAAAGACATATGGCTACAGACTTATTGAGAACAATAGTTGCAAATTATAGTTTCTGTTGGACAAATTAAATTATGTTTATCCTCATTTTGTTCTGTTTGCTTCCATTTAAGAAATGTTTTTCAATAGAATCAGCTGAATAAATACACCCCTGATGACACGCAAACACAGAACTAGCAGCCACATGTAAACCGCATGATCACTTTGCTTGTTGAATATATATACAGTTATGGAAAAAATTAAGAGACCACTGCAAAATGATCAGTTTCACTGGTTTTACTATTTATAGGTATGTGTTAGGGTAAGATGAACATTTTAATTTTATATTATAAGCTACTGACAACATTTCTCCCAAATTTCAAATAAAAGTATTGTCATTTAGAGCATTTAGACCAGTTGTCAGTTTCTGCAAATAAATGCTCTAAATGACAATATTTTTATTTGGAATTTGGGAGAAATGCTGTCAGTTGTTTATAGAATAAAAAAAAATGTTAATTTTACCCAGACACATACCTAGTAAAACCAGAGAAACTGATAATTTTGCAGTGGTCTCAATTTTTTCCAGAGCTGTATATGTGTGTGTGCCATTCCAAATCATGTCGGGGGCGGCAGGGTAGCCTAGTATTTAGCCGGAACCGGAAGGTTGCAAGTTCAAACCTCGGAGCTGACAAGGTACAAATCAGTCGTTCTGCCCCTGAACAGGCAGTTTAACCACTGTGCCTAGACTGTCATTGAAAATAAGAATTTGTTCTTAACTGACTTGCCTAGTTAAATAAAGGTAAAATAAAAATGTCCAATCAATTGAATTGTCACGACTTCCACAGATGTCGCGTCCTCTCCTTGTTTGGGCAGCAGTCTGCATTGCCTTCTAGCCATCATCTTTTCATATTCCATGTGTTTTGTCTTGTTCTTCCTCACAGCTGGTTTCAATTCCCTCAATTACTTGATGTACATTTATCCTCTGTTCCCCCCATGTCCTTGTGTGGGATTGTTTATTGTAGAGCTTGTGCACGTTCCCCGTGAGCGCACGACAGGTTATTTTTGTGCCTATTTTTCTTGCTGTTCTGGATACCGTTGGTTTTGAATAATAAATCTCTGGTTATCACCCAGTTCTGCTCTCCTGCGCCTGACTTCTCTGCCGCCAATTACGCACCCGCTACATTAATTTACCACAGGTAGACTCCAATCAAGTTGTAGAAACATCTCAAAGATGATCAATAGAAACTGAATGCACCTGAGCTCAGTTTCGAGTCTCAGAGGAAAGGGTCTGAATACTTATGTAAATAAGGTATTTCTATTTTTACTTTTGTAAAATTGTTTTTCGCTTTGTCATTATAGGAACATTGTGTGTAGATTGCTGATAAAAAAATGTTTTATCAATTTTTGAAAAAGGCTGTAACGCAACAAAATGTGGAGAAAGTGAATGGGTCTGAATAGTTTACAAAGGCACTGTCCACAAACAACAATTGAAATGTTTCTGTATCCATCACCAGCTCTGTTCCAAAGATATTTTAATGTCTAGTCCTAAATGTGGAACTTTGTAAAAAATGCCCATCTGACGCTAGTGAGAATTTATTATCTTCCTTCAGCCTCCAAGCAAATTGTCTGACCTGCTGGCTATGCTCAATCTGAATAACTGATAGTGGGTGATCTGAATCTAGATTGGTTGATGCCAGTATCTGATGGCCTGAAAGATATTTCTACTGAGCTAAATCTACCTCAGATGATAACCAAACCAACTGGCCACAACATTAAACGATGTGAAAAATCTACTCTGTTAGATGTTATTCTCACAAATGCGTTTAAAAAAAAAAGTTTACAGCCAATGTGATATTTGTCGTTGAGTTCAGTGACCATTGTCACTTTGCCTGTAAAAGAGATGTTAAACTACCTAAATCTCGTTCATGCATTATTACAGAGACATTTTAGGAATTTGACTGAGCAACATTTTTTTCTGAGGGGTTGAGTGGATGGGGGTTTGTGTCAACTATCACTGACTCAAATCAAATCAAAATGAAATAAAATACAATTTTATTTGTAACATGTGCCTAACATGTGCCTTAACGTGAAATGCTTCATTACAGCCCTTAAGCAACAACGTAGTTTTAAGAAAATATTTGTTAAATAAAGGAAAAAAAGAAAAACAATAAAATAACACTGATGATGCTATATACAGGGGTACCGTTACCAAGTCCATGTGCGGAAGTACAGGTTAGTCGAGGTAATTTGTGCATGCAGGTAGGGGTAAAGTGACTATGCATAGATAACAAACAGTGAGTAGCAGCAGTGAAAAAACAAATGGGGGAGGGGTGTCAATGCAAATTCTCAGGGTGGCCATTTTAATAATTGTTCAGCAGTCTTATGACTTGGGAGTAAAAGTTTTTAAGGAGCATTTTGGACCTAGACTTGGCCCTCCGGTACCGCTTGCCATGCGGCAGCAGAGAGCAGTCTTTGACTTGGGTGACTGGAGTCTTTGACAATTTTTTGGTCCTTCCTCTGACACAGACTAGTATATAGATCCTGGATGGCAGGAAGCTTGGCCCCAGTGATGTACTGGGCCGTATGTACTACCCTCTGTAGCACCGAATGTTCGGATGCCGAGCAGTTGCCGTACTAGGCAATGATGCAACCGATCAGGATGCTCTCGATGGTGCAGCTGTAGAACTTTTTGAGGATCTGTGGATCCATTCCAAATCTTTTCAGTCCCCTGAGAGGGAAAAGGCGTTGTCGTGCCCTCTTCACGACGTTCTTGGTGTGTTTGGACCATGATAGTTTGTTGATGTGGACACCAAGGAACTTGTAACTCTCGACCCGCTCCACTACAGCCCCGTTGATGAGAATGGGTGCGCGTTCAGCCCTCAAACGTCTCCTTTGTCTTGCTCATGTTGAGGGAGTGGTTGCTGTCCTGGCACCACACTGCCTGGTTTGTGACCTCCTCCCTATAGGCTATCTCATCGCTGTCAGTGATCAGGCCTACCACTGTTGTGTCATCAGCAACCTTATTGATGGTGTTGGAGTCGTGCTTGACCACGCAGTCGTGGGTGAACAAAGAGTACAGGAGGGGACTAAGCATGCACCACTGAGGGGCCCCCGTGTTGAGGATCATCATGGCAGATGTGTTGTTACCTACCATTACCACCTTGGAATTGCCCGTCAAGAAGTCTAGAACCAGTTGCAAATGAAGGTGTTTAGTCCCAAGGTCCTTAGCTTAGTGATGATCTGTGTGGGCACTATGGTGTTGAACGCTGAACTGTAGTCAATGAACCGCATTCTCACATAGGTGTTCCTTTTGTCCAGTTGAGAAAGGGCAGTGTGGAGGGCGATTGAGATTGCGCCATCTGTGGATCTGTGGGGGCGGTATGCGAATTGGAGTGGG